>NC_133227.1:18726250-19095000 GCF_040436345.1 Pagrus major | reverse complement strand
ATTGCAGCAGTGAAACCTACTATACAGCTGAGTTCATTGATTTTCATCTTAATCCGCTCTCGACGAAGCACATGATAAGAGAAAAACCTAGAAAAACGCACACACTCTTTTGGTAAAACACTTTGTAGAACACGACTGGTCTTCACTTACCACAACAGTATTACAGTGTAATCCAAGATGGTCCACAGCCCAGAGAAGGAAAATAGATACAATATAAATATTTACTTTAAAGGCATAAATATGGTTATTTTGTTAAGAAGCATCAATATGTTTTTGGATTAAATGCATTCATTTCATTAAGAGCCACTTAAAGTAACACTAGGTAGTTTGGACTCATTACTACCCCCAGCTGGTTGAGAAGCGCAATTATCTGTTACCAGTGTCGTAAATACTGTTGCTGTATGAGCATCCCTGGGGAAAATGAATACACGTGAATTTGTTGACGGAGCGGGCGAATCACGAAATCGTCTGAAAAAATGAATGAATGAAATGAATGTGTTCAGTAACATCTGAAAATATAACTATGTTTTTGGGAGTTACCGAATACAATCGCAAGTTCACATTGTGTTTGGTGTAATAACTACAACCAACTCGGTACGACAACAGTAAGTAGCCTGCTAACGTTACCGATAACAACAATAGCCTAACGTTACCTCCCGACCACACTGTTCAACAATTATGTTGATTATCTGCATGAACTAAGGAATCTGCAACTTTTCGAGACAAGATGTTCATAGTGTTTTAGTAAGTTAGTCATCGTTTACAGTCGCTACATGAAAACGTGCAAGCTATCAAAACGGACAGCTTTAGATTATCTCCAGGCTTTATTACGGTTATAAACTGTGGACAAATAGTGCCCCAATGAACACCACATAACAACAAATCAACTCAAAGTAAAAGTCGGTAAGATAATAAATATGTATATATGTAATATATGACTTACAAATCCAGTAGCATCAAGGCTAGGCTAAGTCGCCATCAGTCTTGAAACCCATTTCTTCTTTCAGCTCCACCGAGTGTAAGCTAGTCCAGTATTTATCCGTGTCCGGGCTCTGTTCTATCACTTTCTCTTTTTCTTTTCTTCGCCTCCTCAGACAATACCTTCTTGGCCTTTTTAGCTGGCTCGGCTATGGCGTTGGTTTACGAAAAAATCCAAGTAGCTGCTGGCTAAATCCACTGACGAATAAACCCGCTCTGGGAAGTTACACAGTGCGGTTTCTGCCGGCGCGACCCCCCTCAGGCTGCAGAGACGTCATCGTTCATCCTATTAACCGTTTTTCTACCACTTGACTGAGTTTAGAAACATTATTTTAAGGTCGAAAAACTACCTAGTGTTGCTTTAACACAGATTCGGCAATAATTTAATGGCAATGATTTAAAAATGCCTTTAAGAAATGTGATGACGCTTCCCCTTTAAGGCACCCGTTGCCCGTGTTTACGCATGCTCCGGCCAGAGCTGAGCAGAGCTGAGATCGAAGGGGGGAGGGGAGAGAAGCAGAGAAATTAAGGAGTGAAATAGTTACAAAGACAGTTGGTTTAACGCCTGGAAAATAATACCCATCTACTTGGTGTTTCATGAGGACCATGTTTGAATAAGCCACAGCGGTTTTGGTGAGTTTCAGCTCGTTTTATTGATGCTTCGTTGTACTGTTTGCACTTGAATGAGTGACTGGTCTAGCAAAGAGAGCTAGCCTTAGCTAAACTGTTTAGCGGCTAATAGTCTGCGGTTTATCGACCAAAGAGTTTTATTTCACGTAAAAAGATTACATCATTATGTACATTACATTATGATTTAAACTCGCTGTAAAAGGCTATTTCATTTGCATGGACAGAGTAATTTATTTTGTTTATGGCCTGCTGTACAGGTCAGGTTTTTTTGCTTGCTCCTGAATGAAGTTTGACCAGAGAGACACTCTCCCTCGGTGCGGGAGACAGCACGTACGCACGCGACCGTGGGACACAAGATGGCGAACAAACCCACAGACTACGTTCCTTAAAGACATCTTCATCTTCACCTTCATATTCATCGCTTCAATGAGGATTTGCCGGATGGATTACTGGTAAACTCGCTGCCAGAGAGGTAGGAGTGTTGTAGATATTTCTTTTGAACTGAACTGAGTTGGAACAATAACTGAACTGAACTTAAACTTATTGAACTTGAACTGAAGTGTTACATGTTTACATTCTGTTTCATAATTGTCAATATTGTAATTTAAGGTGTAATATTGTTTCACTTTATTTGGATTTAGATGCCTTTAAATGGTGAAAAGGTTTTTCTACTTATGGAATTAATAGAACAATAAGGAAACCAAAATAGGTGCAACCTATTACCATAAATTGAGATAGTTAGTCACAGACCGGTCTAACATAACAAAATCTCTAATTTAAATCATCCTACCTGGATGAATTATTAAGGAAGAATATTTCTTATTTAGGAAAATAAACCTGAAAAAGGGAAAGTGAATACCAACCCTAACCCGTACCTGCAGGATACCTTAGACACTGTCTGAACACTGTTATGTTTATTGTTCTTGTTGACTTTAAAGTACCGGCTTTAATTTTAAAGAACCTGGTCTCTGGTTTAATTTGAACCTGTCGCCCCACTCCATCAGAACCTAGAACTGGTCCAGTGGCTTTCAATGATTCTTGGGAATTTGGATAAAACAGGTTTTAATTTTGAAAATAAAAAGTTAGTTAAATTACAAAATCTGAAGGTATATCATTATAGACCAAGGTCTTGGCTGTTCAGCAATGTACCGATGCAACCTCCTCATTTTGTAATTTTTTCATAAAATAGGCGTTTTTCCAGTTATTGTCAACGCTGTCAGACACAATAAAAAGCAAATTAATTTTTATTTATTTGGTCTAATATGTATTTAGAGCTTTTAAATCATTATCTGGCATTCTTAGTACACATGCTGTTAAATGTTGAATATTCAATTTTGTTCATTTTTTATACTGTTTCACGTGTAAAAGATCTAACATCATACGTTTACTTACATGTCATCAAATATATAAATCATCATAGTAAAAAATAAAGTCATTACCAGTAGGAATAATGTACAATGCATCACTGACATCATCTTAAACTGTCATCTAGTGTCCCCTACTCATAAAATAATACATTATATTCTTCTGTAAACTGTATATTAGACGTGAAGAACAGATAACAAATAACAATTGTGAGCACTAGGGCTGAACGATTTTAGGAAAAGATCTAATTGCGATTTTTCTGGCAGGTATTGCGATTTCGATTTGATTCACGATTTCCTTCAAATCAAGCTTCAGTGCAATATTCACAATGTACAGTAACATTAAAACATTAAATGCTATTACTCTAATGCAAGGATGAAAACTAAAGTTAAAAATTGCTTCCAAATGTATTTATTAACAAGAAACATGCATGGCTGATGGCTGCAGTTACCCTAACAGCCACAAAGGCCGTCGTGTCACTATTGAGTCTTATTTCTTGATCCTGCCCCAAGTTCCTTTAAATAAAATACAAAACAATTCCCGGTGGCTGCTCTTATCATGCGGAGTTACTCTGGCAGAAGATGCTGTAATTGTAGTCTGTTTGCTACAGTGGGCCTGAGTATCATTTTCACCAGACTTTTTCGTCATGCACTCGTCATGCAAATGCCTGTGTTGATTTTTCAAGTGCCGGTATAAATTGGTTGTGTTTCCGCTGGATGTTGCAACTTTAGCACGACAGGTTTTGCACAGTACCTGTTTCTGGTGCACGTCTCAAACCCGAAATACTTCCAAATGACCAACGTGCTGTTTTTCTTCGGGATTAAATCCCCTAACTCCGCTTCTGGTCCAGCTGGAGCCATTTCAGAACACGTTAAGGAACAGGTTAATACTGATTGGTTAGCGTGACCTGTCCACGAGTAGCATGCCGCTTCTGATTGGTGAGCTTGGCAGGATGGTAGAGAGACGGCATGTATGTGTAAAATAGTTGACACAACAGATCCTGGGTCAGTCAGGAGCGCTGCAAAAACCGCAGCTTTGGCGATCACATGATCGCGTTGTCTGAAATCGCAATTTCGATCAGAAAACGATAAATCGTTCAGCCCTAGTGAGCACTGTGGCAAACAGTCAATAAGAAACATGTTGAATTAGCAATAGGCTATCATTAATAAAAGTGCCCCTTAATAATCATCATAAGTAAAAAAGAAATCATTTCCAGTAGCAAGAAGATAGAATTCCTCACTGACCTCATATTTAACTGTCATGTAGTGCCCCTCACTAATAAAATAATATAGATCATATTCTTCTGTAAACTAAACTGTATATTGGACGTGAAGAACAGATAAATGAATAACTACGTCTTACAGTCTCTTTTCCATAAACTCAGGGTTCGTACGGGTGCTTGAAATCCTTGAAAGTGCTTGAATGTCAATGTTGTGTTTTCAAGGTCTGAAAAGTGCTTGGATTTTAGTTTAAGTGCTTGAAAATGCTTGACATTATAACTCTGTCTTTTTCACAAAATTGGGATCAGACTGGATAGTTTGCTTATTACAAGGAGAAATAAAATCAGTAAGAGAACCTTATGTGGAGATTTTTTTGCCTGGGCTCCGCTGAGCCTCTCTGCGACCTGCCAGTCTGTGTGTAACCCCGCCCTGCCCCCTTCAAAGAGAGAGAGCAAGAGATGACAAAATGCCAGGAGGCATTTGTGCAATGGGAGAGCCTGTGCTCTCCAGTCACATGAAAGGAAGTTAAGACTTATTGAGTAACTTAGACCAACGCTGCACCTTAACACTTTGTTTATGCTAACCGCTAACGTTAGCTAAATTAGCGGTTTTACAGACTAAATTATATAAAATGTGGGGTTGTCAAAGTTAACGTGTTAACCATAGACTGTAGAAAAAAGTACGCGTTAACGCATGTGATTAATATGGAAACCATAACACGCTAAAGAATAATCAACGCACCATTAATCACGTTACATGACCTAGCTAAGTTAGCGCCTGACTGTCTGTGTATGCAGTCTATGGCCTGTGTGTGTATCGTCACACATGCAGCCTGGTAGCAATAGAGAAGGATGGCTGAGGAGAAGGTCGAATTTGATGCAATTTGGACTGATGACACGTTCAATATTAATAAACTTTGATGAATAAGCGAACAGCGCTCTGTGCAGCACAGAGCATCTCTCCTGCTGCTCACAGGCTGTCAGCAGATGAGTCACTCACACTGGTTAACACCAGAGCTGAAAGTTCCAGAGTCAGAAACGGGACTGTTCAGTTTGTCTCTGTAACGTCACACCAGGCACTGACATCTGTAAGAGCTTTAAGTGTGAAAAGGGAATGTTCACTTTTCTCCACTTTTCATAACTTACTTCTAATAAAGTTTCTAATAAAGTTATTTATTTATTTTATATATTGACTCTGCCAGATTAGATGGCAAGCCAAGACTTCTTACAGATAGGTGACACATTTTGAAACATAAAAATCTATGTCAAAAAAGAAAATTACAGGGTCCTCTCAGGTCTCTCTTTGTCTCGGTGAGAGTGTGCCTGAAGAACGTCAAGTGGCTTCTCTTTTTTTGGATAAAACTTTGTATTCTCCTTTAATTTTTAAACTTTGTGCTATTATGAAACATAATTTTAGATGTTTACAGCGTAATACAATGTACATAATTGTGATAAAGTGAAAAAAAAAAAAAATGAGTATATATATTCCTGTAGATATGTATTTTACCCCAGCGATAAGGTGCTGGAAAATTTTGAAAATGACCCTTAAAAGTGCTTGAATTTGACGTTGAAAAATGTGTACAGACCCTGTAAACTGAAATGTTTCAAATTACAGAAAGCATTCTGTGTAAATACCACAAAACACATCTGGCACAAAAATAATAATAATAATTTGTGAACCCCTGTGAGTATTCCCTGACTGTTTTACATCACTCCACCACTCATTTAGCTTCATCAGGAAGTATATGGTGTATATGTTTCTCCTCTATGAAATCCATGACTTCAGCAGACAGGTTGTATATCTCCCTCGTCCTGCTTACACAACCTGGTGATGACGGTTCCACAAGTTTGACCAGAATATGGTCAAATGGTATGAAGCACATATCCTTTCCACCTCCTTTTGGATAGAATTGTGTGTTGGGCCCATGAGGGTGGAAAAACTCCACTTCCACATCTTGATGATGAGTCCACAGTGACAGCCTTTGCTAACCACCAGTTCTGGTCATAAATGACCGCAAGCCAATCTCTGCAATGAACTACATCAGCAGATAGATCTGTCGCAGTCCCGTCAGGACCACTCTTGGTCAGTGGTTCTTGCTCACTTTCCTCCCGTTCCGTTTCCTCCTTCAACATTGCCAAAGGACCTTTCCTCTTTTGCATTGGTATAGGACCATCATCCTCAACCTGTACCCTTGGTGTGTTGGCAGTCACCTGGAATATTGTTGGGCTGAAACACTTGCACATTTGTGGCTCACTGCAGAAACAGGACAGTGATCTGCAATGGATCTCAGAGTCGTTTCGGTGTGTTGGTGTGACCTGATGGAGTTTCCTTGCTGCAGGTACAGGTTTTAGTGATTGAGAAAGGAGTGCATCGTATGGCTGCATGTCAGCTTCAGTAATGATGGAGCTTAGTGCTGCAGAGGCTTCTGCCAACCATCTCATGGAAGATATTCCCATTTACAATGTCATTCCCCGCAGTATAAGGCTGTCTGCAGTCCTTTTCACAGTTCCTCCAATGCCGTCTGGGGCTCCCTTCCCATGTGAGGTGGGGAAGAAGTTCCTGGTTGTTCTCTTGAAACCTAGAGTTGGAGGGACACTGCAGAGGAGAGAAAAGTTCTTCTTGTTCTTGTGACCCACACAGGGCGGGATCTCAACACGGACTCATCGCGCTGCTACGTTAACAATTGAGTTTAGTCGGCATGTGAGAACTCGTCTGACACGGAGAGTCCCCTGTTGTGTGCTACATGTGTGAAATAACAGCTATAGTCTGGACTTTTTCTGGAGTGTATCTGTGTAAACGGCTTCATTCAGCGTCTCTCCCTCCCCTCTGGCACCGTGAGTTACCATGGTTACAGGAACGCCCTGAAACTTTATAATGATGATCAATAAGAAGCTTTTGGTTAGTTTAACTGTACAAAATCATGAATGTTGCCTGATTGTAGCTCAATGCTTAAATCTTGTATTATAACATATAGAACAAAGCCTCAGAGCTTCTTTGATTATTAACAGTATGTTAGTGATGACAGGTGATAACTCGCCATCAGACTGACAAGGCTGCAAAAGTTGCTGTATGTATGATGTATTTTTCTGTTAAACGATAAGAGGCTCACTTTAAACAATATTATTAATGATAATAATTAATGATAATGATGATGAGAAGAAGTAGAAAAATAGCGTACCGAAAAGTTCTGTAGGTGGTTGATTATTTGAAAGAGTAAAACTTGAGAGAAGCTTGGCAAAAAAAAGGCACAGATTGATTTCATAGATTGAAAATTACATTGAAAAGACAAAAAACATTTTAAGTGTGAATAGAACAGCTGTTCAGATCATCCTCCTGTAAAACACTGTTGGTCAAATATTTAAGCTTGATGTCTGCATTAGAGAACATGGTGTGGGGTGAGGCTGTAAATCTTATCTTATTTTTTTAGCACGTGTCAAGTAAAATGCCCTGTAACATGTTTCAGAAATTACAAATTGGGAATATGACTTGGCTACAGCTCGAAAAAACATTTCAGTCAAAAGATTTTTTTTTGCTTTAATCCATGGGTCTGGTTCTGAACTGAGCACACGTGTGTTGTTGTTTCTGTCTTCAGTTTGTCTTCATATCGTTGGAGAAGCTCTCCCAGCGTGCCACTGTGCATCGCAAGTCTTGTGTTGAAGTGGAGCCCATCTGCTGTTTGATCCTGAACTCGTTCCCATTGCTGCCATTCAACATTGGTCTGGTCTTGCTGTGGTGTGGGAAGTGTATGTTTGTGGAGACACCGGGTGCAGGAGCGCAGAAGACATGCCTCGCTTGTCTGTGAACAGCAGACAAGTTCAAAACTATCCTCCGGTTTGCTAGACTTGACGACACCATTTTCTCTTAGGACTTCAAGCATCAGCTTAGCATTCTCATGGTACTGACATTGGCGTGTCTTATGATCCGACGGTCTTGGTGCTGTGACATAGAATGGATGTAAGGCACAGAAGGATGAATAACTGAGCTTCACTCTCGGTTCCTTCTTGGTGAACTCCTTGTGGAGGTTCAATACTGTATCAGTCAGAATCATTCTCTGATGCTTTATTTTCTTGCGTGTGATTGTGTCCTGTTTGTCAGTTGTCATTCCTGCTGCATTATGGTAGAAATCCTGAACCTTCTGAGTAATTGCTTGAATGTGTTTTTTGTCAGTAGGCCTCCTCTTCCGCAGTGTGTTATATGAGAACCTTGCCTGACAGAGTCAAGTTCTTGTTCTTGTGGGCAGACTTGTTTTGTTTCAATTCATGAATGAGTGTGTTGTTGAACAGCAGAGTTTTCTTAATGGAGGGGTTTTTGAGTTGGCTTCCCCGCAGCAGCTGCTCTGTATTTTTTGGGGATTCTTGTGTTTTTTTATTCCAAGCTTGTTCTCATACCCAACGCTTTTTCATTCTGTTCCTATCCTTTGTTACCTCTTGAAGTTTATTTCTCATAGCTTTCATCTCTCTAGAGAATCTCGCTCCTGTTTTCTTTCTTTCCCTTTCTCCTGCTATAGCCTGCCTACTCCAAGCTGGCTTGTGTATGGCCTGATCCACTGGACTGTCTGGGGGAGTTTCTGGGTGATCTGAGCCCTTACTCTTACGTTCTCTTGATACTTGTTGACTATGTTTCCAAGCCTTTCTCTGACTTCTCTTTTCCCTTTCATTCAAGTCATTGATATTTTTTATCTTCCTTTCCTCCACCCTCTTCTTCCATCTTTGCCTTTCCGTTCTGAGGTATTCCTCCTTTAACTCTGCATCACTGTGTGTTTTCTCTCTACGCTTCTTTTGATATTCCCTGTTTCTTCTCCTTCTCTCCTCCACAGATAGCTGCTGCCTAGCCATAACTTCCTAAAATACATAAAGTCAAAGTTGAGTGTAATGACTATGAAATTGGGGGGAATTACTGTTGGCCCAATAACTACGATGACAACTGTAGGTTTTCATGACTTTACTGCAACCTCAGCACACCAATAACAACGACAGACTTGCGCATTCCTCCCCCAGAACAAACCTGTAACTTGCACATGCGCAGTGAGAAATAAAGCACATAACAAACTCCCCTTTTCTCTTTAAAGAAAAACAGTGCAAAGAAAATATTTATTTTTCTCCTTTTTAGTGTCCTTAACAGATAGCCAGGTTTAAAGTTTCAGCTTTAATAACTAAAGTAGAACAGTAAAAAAAACTTTGTTGTTTAGTCCATTTAGCTTTTACGCTGCCATACACCTTCGCTGAGAGCCCTCAGCAAAACGAGTGCAGACGCCCCCTTCTTGGTCAAACAGTCAGCGAGCTGCTCCTTAGTTGCTGACCACATGATCTGCTGAATAGTCCCAGAGTGGATGAGTTCCTTGACACTGCTGATCTCTAGTCGGAGTCTTTTCTCTGTGACTGATTTGGTGGATTTGACAGCATCCAAAAGAGAGTGGTTGTCAGTTACACACACTATAGGCAAATTGTTGCTTGTACAGTCACCTGTGGTGATCTCTGAGTACAGTGTAGCTAGGAAGACTGCACTGTCGATGCCATCTACAAGTGCCAAAGTCTCTCCAGCTAAAGTGCTCCGAACAACTCTCCTGATCCTTTTTGACTGCCAGCATATAGGCGAGAATCTTCCAACCTCTCCCATAAGCATGATCAGGTGCCCACCTTGAGTGCCTCCATCTGGAAGATTTCCCATGGATGAATCACTGAACACCACCAGCTTTAGGGAGCTGTCTTTTCCCAAGTACTGAAACCTCAAAGTCACCTCCTCTGACTTTAGTTTTCTGATCAGTTTATTTGCACAGTGCAGAGTCTGAACAGTGGCATGCTTTGTACTTGACGCCAGGATGGATATGTCACACATTATGTCGGGTCTGCTCTGCCTCGCCACCCGCAATATTTGGCCAATCTTTGACTTAAGCATATCATATTCAGTGTCTGTTAGGGGGGGGCTCTCGTGGGGTCCACATGAATGGGTTGGAGATTTTTTATGTACATCCATTGTTGCACCTGTATTTCATCCTCTACAGAGAGTACCTCCATCCCAATGTAGCTGAAGCTGTTGTGTTCTTCACGTCCAATTTGAAAAGTAGCTTTCAAGTGAGAAATGACTGTCATGGAGAACGTTTCCGAACCTCCCCAGATAAAGTCATCCACATGACAAGCAAGGACTCCCATCACATGGTAGGAGTCATCCAACCAGTAGAACACTGCTGGGTCAACTTTTGAAACAGTACCTCCCGACTGCTGCATAATGTCCTTTACCCTGTTGTACCAGTACAGAGAAGCATCTGTCAGGCCATAAACACACCTCTTCAACTTCCACACAGTTCCTTTGCTCTGAGCTTCTCGGGGAGGCCGAATGTAGACATCTCGGGTTAACTCTTTACCTTGCAAAAAGGCTGCTTCAATGTCTATGGAGTTCAGCTGCCATTTCTTTTGACATATAACAGCCATGATCATTTTTAGGGACTCTGAAGCACACGTAGGTGAATCTTTTGGTAGCTCCTCAGTGTTCATTTCCTCAAAGCCTCTTGCAACTAGTCTGGCTTTAGGGACAACACCATCTGGTGTCTCCTTGAGTGTGCACACCCACCTTGTAAAGATGCATTTCTGACTTTCATCTTTCACCTCTTCAAACACATTGTTCTGTTTCCAGTTGCTGAGTTCAGCGTGTTTGGCAGGTATGAAGGCTTCATCATTCACAATCAGTACGTCCTCTTTATGGCAGTCTGCACATAACTCAACATGTTCAGATGGACCCAGTTGAAGATTGTCTACTTGTCCTAAGTCCACTGATCCAGTTGTACCAGCAATTTCCTCAGGCTCTGTGTACTGTAAATTGTACCAGTTTTTGTGCGTTCCAGTGGCCTTTCCTGCCCGGCTGAGGATTTTTCCAGTGTGTACTTGGTCACTTCCACTGTCTGTGTATGTAACTACTTGTCCAGTTTTCAGCTTAAGTCCTTTCACAAGTAGTATTTGAGTGTGTTGATGTGTGAGGGGGCTCATTGTTATCCTCAGCATCTTCATCATTTGAGGGTGCCTCTTCCTCACTTTTATTGTCAGTCTTATTTTTATAGAGTCCAGTTTCTGGTAATGTGGCATTTTCAGTTCCCATCAACTGATTATCTCTTTCTCTCAGCATATCTTGCGAGCCATCAACCTTTCGAAGTCTGGATTGATGTACACGAACATAAGTGCCTCCATGGCGAACAAACATCACCACACCATCTTGGCCGATGACCACACCTGGACCTTTCCACTCTGTAGAATCCACCCGTTTGTAGTAAACCTTATCCTCCATTTCATATCGGTCATCAGTGGGTCGCACTTGTTTACGAAGGGCTCTTCGTATCCTCTCAGAGCATTCTGTTTCTGTGAATGCTCTCCTTGTAGCATGTAGTGCTGAGATGTGTTGGGCCATCCAAGTAGCCATGCTAGTCCCTTCTGATCTGGGAGCTTATCAGTGAGAACTGACGGCAAATTTGGGTTCTGCCCGAACACTAGCTGGTAGGGACTGTAGCCATGTACATTGTGCATAGTTTTTTTGCCATCAGGGCCCAGTCTAGGGCTGTCTTCCAATCACATCCGTTGTCTCTCTTTACTTTCAACAGGATTTCAGTGAGAGTTTGATTATGCCTTTCTAATAGACCGTTGCTCCATGGACTATAAGCTGCAGTCGTTTTCACTTCAAAGTTTTCAGCCATGTCCCTCATTTCCTCATTATTAAATTCACCCCCATTGTCAGTGAACAGTCTGCGTGGAGGACCATGAACACTTATCCAGCAGTGAATAAAGTGCTTCACTATCTCTTTGGGTTTCTTGGTGGTTATAATGCTCCCTGCACTGAATTGTGTGAAGTGGTCAATGGCATGCAGATACCACACTCCTGGCTCTAGCTCATGTAAGTCCATACAGTTTCATTGTAGGTTGAGGCCATGGGTAAACCTACTGCTGGCTTTGGCTTTGGTTTACTGTATCTAATGCATGTCTCACAGTTCTTTACAATATCCTTCAGGATTGTGGTGCACTCCTCATCAGTATTACCTGAGCAGGTCAGTAGTTTTTTCAGTCTGTCAACTGAGGCATGTCCAAACTGCTTGTGCAGTTTCAATAGAATTTTTTGTTTTTCCTGTTTTGTCATGTTTTCTGTCACAATTAGGATGTCATCTTCATTTTGGATGTCACTTCCACCTGGGGAACTCTCATCCCTCAAGTTCACACAATAATGTCCTGACGATATCAGTTCAAGTTTCACAGGTTGCTTGAAAATAATGGCTTTGTCATTCTCAATGTCCAAAACTGCACCTGCTCTTTTCAGTGACGTTTTGCTTAAAAGCAAAGGGATATCGGCTGGGACAACTTCTGTCTCAATTTGACATCTAGTCTGTGCTATCACAGCTGGGATTTTCACTTTCTTTGTGGAATGGACAATTCTCCCATCACCAAACTTGAATGGTCTTGCACTTTTTATGTCCTTCATTTTAAGTAACTCATCCTGTGTTAGTTGACTGACATAATGATCAAGCCATTTTTCGTGTCAATCACAGCAGATCCCAAAGACTCCAACATGAAAATCTCTGTGTTAGACAATGTGTCTTTAGACAATAAAGTAATGTTGCATTCTTCAAACTCTGTTTGTCTTTCATCTTCTGTCAGTTTAGCATGTTCATTTTTGTGGGGGCAGTCCTTTGCCCAGTGATATATGCTTTGGCAGACTGCACATCTCGTTCTCCTGCCGTATCTGTCAAGCGGATTGGTACCTTGAACAGCTGTTTGACGTTGCATATTTGACCTACTTTCTCTTCTGCCGGTAATCTTTGTGTAATAGGCAGCGTCAGTTGCATCTCCGCTCACCTGCAGTGCATCAGCGCCCCTCTGTGGCGTAGTATCGCCAAAAATCCTCTTCAATGTGGCCTTCATGTTGTCAAACGTGAGGCGTGGACAAGCGGTAAGCGCCAACTGTTTATCTTTAACATTCAGTCCCGCAGTGTCTAGCAGCTTGAATGCTAACACTGCATCCGGGAGCTCCATTTTGAACTGGTGAATTCTGTTGTACCTCCGTTCAAACTCAACAATGTAATCCACTATCGAAACGCCATTGTCTTTCGTTATCCGGTCAAACTCCGTGTACGCCTCGTATTGGCGGTCCTTTTCCTCTTTCAAAAACACAGAGTCCAGTTTTTTCAGAAGTGTAGTCATTCCATTATCCATTATGTTCAAATCCTCTGCGGCTACTTCCAGCGCGCTGTCCCTCGCTCTTCCCATTAGCGACAAGGCAACCGTCAGGGCCTGCTTCTTCTTATCCAAGTCACTAACCAGTCTCCAGATTTCAACCTCATTTTTCCAGCTTTCATAAGATTTCTTCTCATCAAACGCTGGCGGAACTTTATAGTTACCAGCGGCCATCCTCTACTACCAATGTTGGCTCAATAACTACGATGACAACTGTAGGTTTTCATGACTTTACTGCAACCTCAGCACACCAATAACAATGACAGACTTCCGCATTCCTCCCCCAGAACAAACCTGTAACTTGCACATGCGCAGTGAGAAATAAAGCACATAACAATTACAGTGAATGTTAGATTTGGTTAAATGTTGTCATGCCATTTTCATTTGGCTTTAGTCATTGGAGATGCATAGCCTACAAGGGATATTGTATACTATGTGCTATGTACGTAGGTAATAGGTGCACTATGTGCATCCCAAATGACGTAAGCCAAATGAATATGGCATAATAGTGAATTGAGAGAGAAGGAAGGCGCACCTCATCCCCTAGGGTTGGACGATATGGAAGAAATATAGGGGGAATTACATAAATAAAAATATAAAAGAGGTTAATGAAACATTACAGATCAACAATTATATTCTAGCCTCTGTTGAGGACCATTTGGAGGTTTTTGTCACCACCACCGTCAGACAGAAAACCTGACGGTGGTGACAAAAACCTACTCTTTCACATGATATGCATGAGTTGTTCACATTAGCCATCTTGTTTACCCTCTGTTGCTAGCTACTTCAGACCTCTTCGTAAAAAGTAAACATTTATGTCATAATCTAATATTTTTTATACAAAAGAGATGGTGTTGACATGTTATGGTTGTGACAGTAGCAGTGTCCAAAAATATGAACAAGTTTAAGAGAAAATAGCAAACTTACGGGAGCTTGATTGATCTTGAAGCATGCAGTAGAGCTGAAGGTTTGAAAATGGGGTCCTCAGGAATGTAGTTGACCTTGTAGTTGCCTGATTTTATTGCTTTTTATAAATATCTGACGGTGGTGACGAATATGTGGGACACATTTTGAGCAACCACAAAATAATAGTAAATATTGTTCAAAACTCACTGTTCGTACATATTACAATGTACTCTGTCATGTGGTAAAGATATTATTCTTTTTTAATCAAGTTGAAATGATTCTCCTATCCGAGGACAACTGATTTTGTAGGCAATGGGCCAGCATATAAAAATAAACCTATAAAAGAACCTTACATATGTGCAAAGGACCCCCTGATTATAACCTTGATTCTTTTTATTCATGAAAATGTTATTAATTTCCAACAGAATTAGCACTTTTCTTAGTGGGGCATGTTTTTGCCAAGTTTCAAGAATCGGTGCTTTAATAGTGTGTCTGGCGGACACTAGTGCTACACACCTCTACTTACTTACCTTAAAAAGTTAACAATTCATAATTACCTTAAAAACTCTAAATTTATCTAAATTCATATGGAGATTATAACATTGGAGGAAAGGGGGAGGGACAAATGAAGTGAAAAGGACAATCTAAGAAGAAACCACTAAAGCTTAAGGGACACAAAATCGGGAGGTAATAAAAGGAGGCTTGTAGGAGAGCGAGCTCACTTCTGCTCTGACCACAGGAAGAGAAGCACCTCAGTCAGCCAGTCAAGAACAGCCAACTTGTTTTCTTTTTAGTGCGCCTTGGCTTGAGGAAGTGCTACAGGTCAAAACGTCACCCTTGGCACACACTTTTTTCATTTATATACTTAAAAACAATTTAATTTCTTTTCATTTTACACACAAATTTATTTTTTTCAATTCATAGATCATTTTAGTTAGTTAAAAAATACATGTATTTTCATTTCGTAGACGATAATAATAATAATAATAATATTTCAATAACTATAATTACATAAATACACAGCTCCAAAACAAAACAATGGATGGGGGTTGGACAGAGGTACGCTACGGCAGGAGGCGCCAGCGCGACCATCAACCCAGTTGGGACAGAGTGATTGAGGCTTCAAGTGGGAAGGACCGTGCACCTCCCGTTAGTGATGGGACTTCCGGCTGTTTTAAAAGAGCCTGTTCTTATGGCTCGGCTCACTAAAAAGAGCCGGGTCTTTCAGCTCCCAAGTGGCTCCTCCGATTTTTTGTTGCTTCAATTAATTGATTACAAAAAATAATGTAAAATTATGTGTAAATTTAATTACTAATGTACAAATATTCATTATTTATATGGCTTATTATACTCAACAGAGTGCTACAAAAAATTAATTTTTAAGTACATAGCCTTTTACACAAACTGTCTTTATAGAGCTCTGGGTTGTGGTGGTGTAGTGTAGACACTGGGTAACCAATAAGTGGAATTTATCCAGGGTTATGGTAGCAGTTTACCACCTATCCAGTTTTATTCACAATTTTCAATTTCTGAACTGAAATGCTACAAATGCTGGAAGTGGAAACCATAGAAATATACATAACCATCAACATACAACCACAACTGTATGACCTTAACTCTGCATCAATAGATTAAAATAAAAATAAAACACAAATGTATTTCCCTCTTTCTTTCTTTGTGAAAACAAATGATTGTTTACATTCTCTATAAACAATGAAATTATTATTTTTACTCTTTACAAAGGCACCGGACAAGATGCTCCTTGTCTGTTTGAATTGGGAGTCCCTTTCTCAACCCCTGAGAACAATTCAATACCGGACGGTCTTCAATTCAAAATGAAAGCTGGGTTACAACTGCAGCAGCAGCAGCAGCAACAGATGCAGCAGACACACTGGCACTTTCATTAGTAGAAGGTTCTCTTCCAACTGCACCGATGAATGTACAGTTCTAATGTGCCTGTGCAGGTTATTTGTAGAGCCTGCTCGATATGAGATTTTAGCCTTGCATACTCTACACTCAATTTTACTGCGTCTCCTGCCGTCACTCATTTTCTCACCTTTCCAGCGTGTTATCTCTGTAGGGGCTGTTCTCTCTCTCACGCACGCGTCTCCCTCCCTCCTGTTTCTCTCTGTCTGTGTGTGCTGTGTCTGTAACCCCCGCCCCCCCCCCCCCGCTCAGTGCGGACACATAGACGCCACCACACATCATGTAGTTGACCACTCACGTGCGGCTTAAACAGAACACCTTACAAAGTTAGAACAACAATTCATACTTACCATAAAAGTTGAAAACAGCAATTCACACTTACCTTAAAAAGTTAGAACCACAATTCATACTTACCATAAAAGTGAAAATCAACAATTCATACTTGCCTTAAAAACTTAGAACAACAATTCATACTTACCTTAACCCTCGTGTAGACTTGGGGTTCTGACCCCAAGTTAAATCTTTTCCCGTCAAAATTTGTTTTTTATTCATCAAATGGTCTGAAAATAATGGATGTTGTCCGATACTATGCTCTTCATGATTTAAATAAATTTGAAATAATTTGATTGAATTATTGTTCAATAAAATTACTTGTCCTTAACAATTGTCCTCTGGGGTCAATAAGACCCTGCAGCACAAAGTGGTGCGATGGAGCAAATTGTCACACCATACTGCTTTCCAAAACATCTTTGATCTTGGATGTTTGATGTGTGGGGTCAAGCAACGGTTATGACAACAACAAAAAAGGTCTTCTCTCACAGGTGTTGGAGCATTTCACATTTTAGTCTGAGAGAGACAGGCAGCACAATGAGGAGGCAGAGGCGGGTCAGTGACAAATAAGGGTTTGCATTATGAGCAATTCAAAAATGTTTTAAAAGCTTGCATCAGATTTGCTAAAATATATATTTTGTATTTATGTTGGTTTCATGCAATTTGAAATAGCATTTGAATTATTTTTTACGAAAGGTAAGACTGATTGCTCCTGAAAATGTCAAGTGGTGTAACCACAACAAAGGAGAAATATTAAATATTTATTTCCACCTAGAGTGTATGCAAGTGTACTACTTGTAATATAGAGCAGGACAAATGCTGAAAACACTTTGTTTTCTAAATAATATTTGACAAATTATGTATAAACTGTTAAAAAACATGTTAATACATTGCAATAGAGGATTACATCTTATTCCACATGAATTTTCCTGAATATTATAATATTTTTATGAAAAATACTGGTTACACCAATTGAAACAAACCAGTTTATTATTTTCAATGAAGAAAAAACATCAAGATTAATTCATTTTTACAAATTAAACATCCAAAAATCATGTGGACTTGTTATTTTATGAATTAATTTAAAAAACAAACATCAAAAAATCATGTGAACTTGTGTTATTTTATGAATTAATTTAAAAAACAAACTTCAAAAAATCATGTGAACTCATGTTTTGACTGCAATGAATAAGTGTAAAAACATGTCAAAAGTTGTGTGTGTGAGGTGGTGCTGGAAGGGATAGAGAGAGAGGGAGAATTGTGTGTTTAGGGCTGTGTGTGTGCTGGGAAATGTTTCCAGTCCTCTGTCATGAGTTTTGAATGACGTGAGTTCAAATGTTCTGGCTCAGAGATTATGTGCAGCACATTAGACTCATAATAGAATAGGATGTCAGGTGGATGAGGCCAGGTGAAGACATTCTTCCCACCCAGAGGGTTGCATGCAGCTCACTTCCACTTCTTCACCCACCACCTGGATGACCTGTCCCACGAAAGGCTTACTTTCATATCTGTCCAGAATGAACTTGCCTTTAAGATCCTGCTGTAAGTTGGTAGATGTTGAGGGGAGGTCTTCTGATTGCAGGTTGCGGAGATCTACTGCAGTTGGATCATAGTGCTTGCAGATATCAGGTCTTGCACAGAAACATGAAATTTCCCTCCACTGAATCGCAGCTGGCTCTTCAGAGGTCACTTGGTGAATTTTCAGTGTACCTTTTTACGGCTGGGACATTTGTTGGGACTGATTCGTCGTACTTGGCAATGGCTTCCTCGGATATCCAAAAGTACTTGATGCTTGAGGGCTGATCCTTCAGGAAGTTGTAAAGTTCCTCAGCTGTCTGCAAGTCAGTGCCTCTTTGGACTGCTGTGTCTGCAGTACGCTTGACAGCCCCTTCCACTCCATCAGGAGCTCCTTTCCCATGCGATTTCTCACTGAAATTCCAAGTGACCCTTTGAAACTCACTCAGAAAAGGCACTGTGCTGAGAAAAAAAAAGTTTTTCTTGTTCCTGTATTGGGTCACTGGTCCATCACTTGCCTATGGCATCCTTCAATACAGGCTCCATGTGAGCCTACATGAATGCAGACTTCTGAGGTGTCTCATGGCTGTTGAATTGTACAGTGCATGGAGGTCCTTGAGAGAGTGCAGCAGTACCCTCCTTTGCTGCTTGATTTTATTTTTAGTTATTGTATCCTTTTTGCGTGATGACATGCGACTATTCTCATCCTTACAGAGAAAGCTGGCCACTTCCTCTCTTTTCATTTGTGAGGCTTTCTTTTTGTTTTTCATTTTGTTCTTTTCACTGACCATTTTCTTTTTTTTCTGTTCCCTTTTAACTTTGCGACATTCAGACCTCAGCTTTTCCCTCTCTTTCAGCACTGAGCTATAATATTTGTTCTTTCTTTCCCTTCCTTTCCTTTCCTTGCAGGGGTTGAGTATGCTTGCGGTCTCTCTACAACTGGCTGCTCATAGTCATGATCGTCCAGATGATTATGCATAGGCTCTGGATTGTCGAGATGCTGAATTTGCTCATCTGACGTGTCCATAGATTGTGGGGTTAAGTTGAGAACATCAGCAAGTACCCTTTTCTGTTCTCTGTAGTCTCGCTGGTAATTTCTCCACTCTTCCCTCAACTTCTCCTGCTTTGTTTTGGAAAGCTCAGCTGCTGGAGTACTTTTAGTCTTTCCCTCTCTTTTTCTCCTTTGATAACTAAATGGTAAAATAGAAAAATAAAAGCAATTAGCCTAAATCACTATATTACTCTGACTTTAACCTGATATTCTTTCACAGTATTTAAAGTGTGTGTGTGTGTGTGTGTGTGTGTGTGTGTGTGTAAAACCACCTTTCGCGCCTTTTGGCAAGGTAATTGGCCCTTGCAGCAGGATATGCACTGACTCGTGCTCTGTGACGAGCCACTTTTTCTTTGCTTGATAATGGCATCTATTGGGGGAAAAGAGGCTCTATTATATTGCAATAATTATGAAACAATAGAAAGTTAATAAATGTAATTTTACAGATCTACATTTTAATCTTTGACTAACATTTCTCATATTGGAGTTTTAAGTCTTTTTAAAGCTGCTGTTCATGTTCAACATTGTCACTGTTCACCCACTTCATTCTGCTATATTATGAAATTACATATATTGCACTATATATTGCTTAAAATTGTAAGTGAATGGAGCTAAACATTTAAAAAAAATATCAAAGCCATGCAAAATAATGATTTTATCCTAACCTTCCAGAGCTTTGATAATAAAGTTGTGGATAAATCACCACTTCGTCAAGAGAAATATAACACGCAACACTTAAACATAGTTCCACATAGTAAGTTAGTTCATATTACATCTTTAATCAGCATCATAAACTACTGATATTTGACAAAATCGGCCTCTAACCAAAAGGAATGTAATAAAAGTCAGATGGTGAAACCGGTTACACCATTTGACATTTCAATTTAAATTCAAATTTAACAGGCATTATGATGGACACCTATGTAAGCACATGGCCTTGGTGTGAAGATTTCAAACACATTTTTTAAAATAAATACTTATTTTTACAATTATTATGAATGATAAATGTTTTCCTGGGGTCATACCATTTGACATGTAACCCTAAGCACACCTGACCATACCCTAAAAATGTCAAATTATCAAGATTTCCAAGAGAGTTACTAACCTCGTCATGCAGCAGTTAGGCTAATCAGGGGTCCTTCTCTGTGATATAATTTCCTGTCACATGGTCTTCTTGCACAAATTAACAAAATGGCTCCTTAAATGTTGGTTACACCACCTTGACACTTTAGGAAGTTGACTTTAGAGACACAATTCCCCAAATTAATTATAATATTCAGAACAATGGTGTTCCATGTATTTTATTCATTATTAAACAACACAAATGTAAGATTATGCCAAACTAGTTGATAGGGTGTTTTATTGAGAATTTCACCTTTTTTGAACAAGTTTAACTATTTGATACAAAGTTTTTATGGTTACACCACATTGACATTTTTGCCATTATCCCCTGAATATTCTCTGAAAATTGATTTAAATCCAGAAATTTTAGATGAGGTCTTCAAAAAGAGAATGTATGTAAGTTTATTTTCTAATTTTAACCTTCAAGTCATTGACCCACGCGCTATACTGCACAGGAGGCTTGTGAGCTCATTTTTAACCATGTTGTGGAAAAGAATGACCAGGAGGACAATGCTGAACATAATGAGGAGGAAGAATCAACTGATGAGAAGGATTCAGGGTCAGAAGAGGGGAGGAGGGAAACCTTGGAACGATTATAGGCTCAAAACTCACATTTGAAACTAACTGTGAAGCTGTGTGTATAAAAAGGGCATCAGTGCCTGTTCTGTTGGAGGAAACTGAGTCGCTTCCACATTGACAAATCCATCATGACTCTCTTTTACCATGCTTTTATTGAATCCGTTTTATTATTTGCACTAGCAGCCTGGTTTGGGAACCTCTCTTTGAAAAATAAAAGCTCACTCAACCAAATAGTAAAGTGGTCTAGCAGGCTGATTGGTGAGCCACAACTCAACGTGGAGACCTTGCATACAAAACAGCTACAGCGCATATGTGGTTCAATTTTAAATGACAGTTCCCATCCATTGCACACTGAGTTTCAGCTTCTCCCCTTTGAGCGCAGGTTTACAATCCCTAGGTGTAGAACAAAAACACGCAAAAACAGTTTTGTCCCTGCAGCCATTACACTGAGGAATAAGTCATAGCTATATTTTGCACAGGTGATTATTTATTGCTGCTTTTATTTATTTACTCATTGCTGTATTTATTTCATTTACTTACTTATTTTCTTTTTACTATTAGTATTGTAGTTCACTTCAATATCTTAGTATGATCTGGACCTGTAAGAACTTTTTAATTTGCCATTTTTTTAATTTCCACTGTCCTAAGTTGGATGATGCGTGATATGTGCCTCTATGTTTTTTCCATATGTGTGTACGAGGACTCTACTGCAAACAAAATCTACCTCTGGGTACAAATAAAGTAACTTGAACTTGAAATAATGATGAGGTGATTGATCCAACATACGGACCACATGCTACTTCTTCCTCTGAAGAAGCCCCCACATCGCCTGCTGCAGAAATGGAAGAAGGGTATGAAGTGAAGGAAAATGATGAACATGATGATGAGGTAGAATCTGAAGCTGAAATGGAAGAAGTGTCAGAAGTGGGGGAATGCACTTACGATGATGAAGAGAAGATGAAAATCAACTGATGAGGAAGAATCTGAGGAAAAGGACCAAGCTGAGATAGAAGAATATTTCCAGTCAAAGGATGAAACATTGATCTGGTCTTCCATCCCTCCCAGTGACGAACGACGCATGTTGACAGCAGAGAGAGAGACAAACCACCATGGTCCAACCGCATATGCAAGGTTTCGTATTGATGACATAAAGTCCACTTTTGACATGTTTCTGCCCAAGCCTATTGAACATGAGAAACGAGGAGGGGCAACGTGTGTATGGCAACAAGTGGAGAAAGATGGATCGAATGGTCCTGCAGGCATATGTGGGTATGTTGATTCTCGCTGGTATGTACAGATCCAGTTAAGAAGCTACAGCTAGTATATTGCAAGCCCAGTCTGGCATGGAAATTTTCCGTGCTACCATTTTCATCAAATCTCAAGAGCGATTCGATTTGATGATAAAGACACAAGAGAAGATCGCCGTGCACGAGACAAACTTGCTCCCGTTCGAGACGTATGGGACCAAGTGGGTGTCTCTCTTGCCGTTGATGTACGATCCATGCACTGATGTGACTGGATGAGCGCCTGGTCCCCTTCAGATGTCGCTGTCCATTCAAACAGTACATCCCGAGTAAACCAGGGAAATATGGGATAAAAATATGGGCAGCAGGCCGTGCCAGGTTAGGGTTAGGTTAACCCTCTAGGTGCCAAAGTCGCATTATTGCGACAGGCAACATTGCTCATTAAAACAGCCCATATCTTTAAATCTACTGCCTTGTGCTGTTACTGCTTGCTACCACTAGATAGCCAATAGATACAGCTTCAATCCTGACGTCATTTGGGGGTGTGTTTCTATGCAAAATACCTGAGAAAAAAAAGTTTGAAACCCGACACCGGCTGTCGGAGCGGCAGCGGCTAAGCGGGCAGAGTGGGAGAGGAGAGAGCCGCGGAGCGATGGCGGAAGTGTGCTGGACAGATCGAGAGACAGACAGCGATTTTTGTAATAAAAAACAAAATGCCCAAAAGACTTTACAGTGTGGATGAGGTGCTTGCACAGATCTTTGCAGATCGCGATTCAGAAGGGGATGATTTGCCCTCTGATGACAATCGCTCGTCAGAGACGAGTGACTGACGGTGCTGCAGCTGCGCACACTGTCACACAAGCAACACACGCTGATCACGGCGAGAGTTTTCTTTTCTTTTTACAAGTTAGATTAGGACATTTACTCCTATCAGATTCCTGTTCATTTACTCTGAGGATGAGAGGATGAAAAAAAAAAAATCTACTGTGTAAATATGTTCAGAATTCCGTTTTACTGAATTTTACCTGGTGACATACAAATTAGATTAGTAAATTTACTCCAATCAAACTCCTGTTCCTTTATTTTGAGGATGAGATGACAATATAAATATTTTTTTTCTGTGTAAATATGTTCAAAAATCAGTTTTACTGAAAGTTACTTTCAGTCACCTGGTGACGTCACAATATGCAAATTAGATGATTAAATTTACTCCCATCACAAACTTTAGGTCATTATGAATATTTTTCTCATTTACACTATGAATTTATCTCTCACCACTTCCAAGCTACAGCCTTTTGAAATCTTACAATCCAAACGGAATATTTTCCTAAATAAACTCTGGCGCCTAGAGGGTTAAAAGGCCAGGTTAAAAGGCCAAAAATCATCGAAGATTACAATCACAACAAAGGGGGTGTCGATAACCTTGACAAAGAAATGCACATTTATTATTCATAATATTTATAATATATATGGAAAGGAGTAATGCATTGAATTTGTGTGTAGGGAAAAAAACTTCCTTTCCTGAATATGAGCTCGGGCGACAACTGGTGATACCTCACATCAAGCGACGCAAGGTCAGCATTAAGCTACATTTCCGTTGCTCTTCCTTCTCCCTATTCTGAAAAGTTAGTTTTGAAAAGTTAAATATTTTGGAAATGAATGTTGACATGTTTTATATGTCAGGTAATGAGTTGGAATAAAGTTGACTAAAAAGTTGAAACACAGAGGTGGGTGATAATTTATACTTTGTTTCATAAACAGTCAAACCAGACGCGGTCATTTTTGACCTGGGAGGACAACAGGTGTGATTATTTGCTGCCATTAAAAAAAATTGAAGTGGTTTAAAAACAGCGTCCTAACTCTACTTTGACATATACCAGTCTGATGATCTATCAATACACGTGACGCGTTAACTATAGTCAGAATAATTGATGATTTTATTTATTTTTACTCAAAAACAAGGTAAAAGTTCATTTAAATGAGGTCTTACAGGCCTTGAATTTCAAATGGAATAAAGAAATGGTGTTAATGTGTTTGAATGAAGTTGTAATTAAAGGTGTAACACAGTATTGGGTAAAGTATCCACTTTATATACTTTAAATAACAGTCAAACCAGACGGGGTCAATTTTGACCCCATAGGACAGCAGGTGTGATTATGTGCTGCCATTAAAACAATTCAAATGATTCAAAAACGGCATTCTCACTAAACTTTGACAAATACCACTCTGTGATAAGTCAAATAGTCAAAATGATATAAAGTCAAAATAATTAATTGTTTCATTTTAATTTCACTCAAAAACAGGGTATACTTTTATGTAAACAAGTTATATTGGCCCTAAATTCCAAAACAAAGGGAAAAATTTGTGGTAATGGGTTGGACTGAAGTTAGACGAAAGGTGTAACACAGAATTGATTGACATTTATACTATATGCTTTTAATAACAGTCAAACCAGACAGGGTCATTTTTGACCCCAGAGGACAAAAGGTGTATGGCAATTGGGAGGATTGAACAAGGGTTAAACAATTAAAACAACAATTTATACTTACCTTAAAAAGTTAGTCTTAAATTAGATCATTTCATAAATACATAAATTCATACTTACTTTAAAAACCTACATTCAGATTATTTCATGTACAAAAAGTTTAAATCTGTAGGGGAACTATAGTATTGCTCCGTAACGTCGAAAAGGGGAGGGACCATTGAAACACAAGAGTAGAGGGGTATAAAATGATACGCTCAGGAGAAGGATCTCACCTTTGCTCAGACCACTGAAAGGGAAGCATCTCTCCACAAGTCAGTCAGACAATTAGCATTTGTTTGCAAGCCTGAAGAAAACCCAGACAGGGTCGAAACAATGGGTTATTCTTATTGTTATCTTTTATTGCTTGCTTTTATTGTGCTGGGACCTGAGTACTTGTTTCGTTCTATCATGTGCAAACGTGAATTGAATGACAATAAACAAACCTTTGAACCTTTTGAGCTCTTCATCTTAAAATGGAACATTCTAGCTTCATACTTACATTAAGTAACTAACAATGAGTGATAAACGGGTTATTCAACCTTTTATTCAACAACTGAAATCTTTTACAGCAAAACTAAACATCTTTCTTTTTATCAAAAATGATATAAAATAATAAGAGCAGCTCTACATCAGATTCTTGAGTGGTCCACAATCCCTTGTTTTGTAAATAGTAGAAAATAAGTAAACAAATTAGTTGTGTTACCTCTCGTTGTGGCAACAGATGCAAGGCACTGTCGACACAGAACACGTGTTTGGTCAATATCATCCTTCTTGTAGCCGAAATAATTCCAGATAACTGACGTCGCTTTTCTTTTTGGCACCAAGTCTTCGTTTTTGGTGATTTTCTCTTGTTCGTTGCTCATTTTTTAATGTTGTTACAAGCGACTCACTCCATGTGCAGGGGCGTGGTCTGCTGAGGCACACTGAATAAGAACTAATGTGATTGGTGGATCGCTGCACATGCAGAGTCCGCATGCACAGCGTGTGTCAGGTACCCTTGGAATTAGATGAGTTCATTTGCTTCCTACATCGCAGGCCCTGCGATGTGACTATTGCGCACACGTACATCGCGATGACGATGCTCAAACGATATATTGTGCAGCTCTACCAAACAGTGTCTTGGAAGGAGAAGTGGGATCATGTAGACATAATGTACTGACATTGTGGGTTAAATGTTGGGTTTCAAACTTAGTTACTGTGCCCTCTTCCAAGGTTGTATTAATTTATTTCATGGTGCTGCATTGTGACAGGCAGTGTGTGCACGAGAGATTGAGATTCTCTTCTGAAAATTCTGACACCACACTCAATACAGTGAAATTCAATGAAATCAGAATTATTGCTTTAGTAATATTTGGCCTATGTATGTATATATTTATGTAGCACTTTTGTTTCTATTCTTTCTACCAGTTACTACTTATTTTATTGTAGCCTACAACAGAGTTAGGAAGTCCCTATAACAG
This sequence comes from Pagrus major, assembly GCF_040436345.1. NCBI lineage: Eukaryota > Metazoa > Chordata > Actinopteri > Spariformes > Sparidae > Pagrus > Pagrus major. The sequence goes on along the minus strand of NC_133227.1, from coordinate 19,068,944 downwards.
ATATATTCCTGTGTTGCAGAAGAACCTCAGCGATATTGATGAAAAATGACGGGCTCTGACTGCCATTGTTTTACATACATTCAAACTAAAACTTACATAAATATTAATTTAAATGATGCTGGAGAAGCCACATCATCTGCCTTTGTCTGCATGTTTGTATTGCAGTGTAAATACAGCAATATTATCTGGAGAAACCATCTTTGTGTTCATTGAGAAATTCTTAATGCCTGTTACTAACCCAACATCTTCCCTTTCCCACCATTTTATACTTTCTCTTCCCCTCTTACTCTCTGTAGGTATTTGGAGCTGTAGGGCCTGGACCTGTACAAACCACCCTCTGCCCCATGATTCTGCTCAACACCATCTGTAATATTGTCATTATTGTTGTTGTTTCATTAGTATCATTGACATTGTCATTGTTTATTTCCTCCATCTTGCATCTAGTGGAAATGTGCTTTGCCACTCTCTCTCCCTCCCTCTCTCTAACCTGTATTTTGTTTTGACGCTATATAAATAAAATTGAATTGAAACATTGGAATTCTTAATCTGTGTGATGGAAGATCTGAAAATGTAAATAAAGATGTAATAAACAGACACACAATTACTGCTTTTGAACACAAAGTGTAATACTTTTTAATGATAAAACAGGTAACGTGGGTTCCACCCAAACTTCTTACTTCCAAATAAATAATGTGAGGTAGACAATGTAGACGAGCAGTAGACTTAACACCACGACAAAAAAGACCACGAGGAAAATAGTAATGGAGTTCTTTCCACAGCAGCACTATAAAGGAGGCAAAGGTAATCTGTCAGTCACTCTGGCCACTGTAATTCAGATTCTGTAGTCATGACCATTTTCTAGTGCAGCCACTTACCCCTGTCTTCAACACAATAATAGGTGCTTGCACTTGTCCCATCAGATGTTTGCCCAGCCTCATAGGGGGGTGAGTGTTCATTATGAATGGGCTAGAATAGAAAAGGGAGTTTATAAGTTAGATATTGTATTATGTTACTTTATATCATAGCTCACTTTTACAAGAGTACCAGGAAACATGTAAGGATGTATGTTATACAGGGTAATTACAGTCTCGGTGGTTTTGCTCATGAATTGGCAAGAGTAGAGTATGAAGTGTACAAGTTCAACATTAAATGAAGACAGCACACATCTACATGAACACAAGAAAGTAAAGACCTATTTTTCACAGGGTGACTAATGGTAGCCATTATCATTGTGGTCCACCGGAATGAGGATTTGTTCCACGCAGGTTGGTTGCATGGTGGTGTAGACTCTAAATAAAAACAAAACTGTTTACGTCAAACCAATCCCTGAAATTCCACACGTTAGAAACATTTTTGGCCTGTCACATACAGCGTTGTAAATTTTTCTTCCGGTCCACACAGGTGGCTGGTTAATACAAACAAAGGAGCATAATTAAAAACATGTCTTGATAGCATTAATGATTATCCAGTCATTTTGTGTGTGTGTGTGTGTGTGGAAGCACAGTATTGTGTGCTCACAGGTGTCTATACCTCAATGTCCTTGATGTCTGTAAGGTACACCTGTCTTGGAGTCAGCCTTCACAAGAAGTATTGTATTTTAATTGTTTGCTATTACCCTGCCAGAGCACTACACTCTCAGGATGCAGGCTTACTTGTGGTTCCCACAGTCTTTAAAAGTAGAATGGGAGGCAGAGCCTTCAGCTATCAGGCTCCTCTACTGTGTAACCAACTTCCAGTCTTGGTCCATGAGGCAGACACCCTCTCTCTGTTTAAGAGTAGACTTTTTGACAAAGCTTACAGTTAGGGTTGGCTCAGCTGAACCCTGAACCATCCCTTAGCTATGCTGCTATAGGCCTAGACTGCTGGGGGATGTCCCATGATGCACTGAGCTTCTATTTCTTTCATTCCCTCTTCATCTGTACACATGCATGTCCCACTGATGCCTGTTGCTATTCCAATATCTTCCCTTCCCGTAGTTCTCTGCTTTGTCCCCTCAGTATAAGTCTGACAAAGGACCCAACCTTTGCACAAACTCCTAACATGAAAAATTAATTTAATAATGAGTAATTGAACTTGTGGCACAAATTACCACCACACTCTTACTCTCACGCTCTTACTTTCATGTTCATAAATAATGCTCCCCTCTTTAAAAAATTACATTTTATTTTGTCCTTGCTAAATACAAAGACACCACTATATAGTATAGTACATGATGCCCTCAGAATTATCATACCAGTGCTGTGTTATATAAAACAGCACAATCAACTCCGTCTGTGTTTTTACAGTAGAGGAGATTTTAAAGACTAAATGGGTGTCGATTTACCATATCAAATTCAGAAAACACACCTTTGATTTCACACAAAATATAACTTTGGAAAGAAGAAACAAAAAAGCGGGCAAAAACCTTGCGCTAAAATTCAAAAATACCTGATTTTGCGGCAAATATTTCTGAAAAGTTGCAATGAAGTTGCGGGAGCAAGTCAAAGTTGCGAAAAAAAAGTAAAAAGGGTCAATGACGTCGGAACAACGTCAAATTCGCGGTGATTGGTCAACTGGAGGGACCTACCTCTCAGGTAAGCACCCTACATCTCGTAACCGGATGTGCCGCCCACAGTCTCCTTGCATATGCTTTCATGCACAGTGTCGCTTGTTTATAGCAACTTAAACCCGTGGCGGGCGCTAAGTGGTTAATTTGTTCCGAAATTGGAGAAGTCTGAGTCACTGCGCTCTGCTACAGCTAGGGAAAATAATGGCATATGTAGAGGTAAGATAGCTCACCTGACTTTGTCGTTCCATTAAAATGAACGTGTCAGATAGTGTTTGTTCTGCATGAATTATTTCAAACTGCAGAATGAAAATTTTAAAACTTTAAAACATTAAAGAGTCCTATTTCCACTACATTGTCCTTAATTGTTGTTATATCTTCTATAGTAATTCTGACAAAGAACATCTATTTTACTATGAACTTTTGCTACTTGATATTTAGCCCATAAAGCCAGCACATATGAAATAATATTAAATATAAAATATTTCCATTGCTGAAACCTGCAGGGAGAGAAGAGGGTGCATGTGTAACAACGTGTCTTCATGCAGTGGTCTGACATTATCTGATTATAACTGGATTTATTGAGCAAGCCTAATGATAATAATAACAAAAAAATAATAGTTGCTTTGTAATTATATTGCATTAATATAACATGAGGGTTCAATAGACAGTAGTCAATTACTCTTGATAAAAAGAAACACCAGGGGGAGACAGATCCACTTTATAGGACAGTATTTCTGTCACTGTGCGGCTTCACATGTTAAGTTTCCTGTTTATCAGCTCTCATGTGACTACACCATCCACTCAGAGTCCAATGTGAACCAATTTCAACACATTATTATAGCTGTTTTAAAGATGCTTCTGGAAATATGTAACATGTTAATGCTAAATGTAAAACACTAGTATGAAAATAGGCAGTTGTAGATATACATGTAAAATACAACATTTTATAAATCAAATGAATTAACTTGAGCTGAAACACATGAATTAACATAACCTTGAAGTTAATATGATAATGATAGAATTAGTGAAAATAGTGAGGGAGAGAAGAGGGTGTGACAACTTGTGAATATATAGAGGTCTGAGTTACTATTATCTCCAAACAAGGGCAGTTATTGTGCAAACCTCAGCAATTCAGTTCTGTGCATAGTAATAAACATAACAACAATGACAAGCAAAACATTTTAACAACTGTCAATCAGGTGAGATGATGCCACTTTTGAAAACATTTTTCTTGGACAAAAAAAGTAGCAATTCGCCTAATTTTAGTGCAAAATTTGACATGATTAAGATTGTATTTCTGTAAATCATCATGTTATTTTTTCCATCTCTTCCATTTGAACACAGAGACCAGAGAAGGCCGAAGCGCAGAAAAATCCTGTGCCAGCAAAGTCTCCTCACCCCAGAAGAAGGCCCAGCAATAAAACAGCTGGGCATCAGTGTCCTATTTGTGGACTTACGTGGATATAATGCAGCATCTCAAAGTCACAGAGAAGGTGAAAAACAAAGAAGAGCTCAGTCTTTTAAGGAAGTTGGCTCACAGACAGTAAATATTTTGGAGATATTACCATTCACACACACACGCACATGGAATGGGGACTTTTTTAATATTACAGTGATAAATCCATAATGAATTGAGCAATCACAGAACATTAGATACAGCTGAGGCCATGCAGGTGCAGCATGTTTCCACAGGAGAGAGGGAACCCACAGACCTGCTCCATTTGAAACTGCTGCCTGACCCACAACAACACACTTGGGATTCCACTCCTCATGCTGTCGACTTTAGTTTGCCAACAGTGTCAGAACCTTCTTGCTCATAACAACACACAACAACAGGAAGAAAATATGCAGTGAAATGGGCAATCAGTGAATCCTGCAAACACAGTGGTAGTGCTGAAGGTAAACAAAGATGATTTAGATTCTTCCAGACTGTAAATCATGCAAAGGTCATATGGGAGTCAAAGACCAAACCAAAGGGTATTGTAGGAGGACACTTAAACATTCAAAGTATTATTTCAAAACAAGATCAGGTTCAACACCTACTAACAGACTCCAATGTAGATTATTTATGTTTGATTGAAACATGGCTTAACTGTAATATCCCAACACATATGACTGAAGTATCAGGTTATGTATGCTTTAGGAAAGTTAGATTGATGGGCGGGGGGTGGGGAGGTGGGGGGGTGGCGGTTGTGGAGCAATGATTTATATAAGAGAGAGTTTTAAATGTGTTGAAATTAATCTGGACACACCTTTAGAGTGTAATGCTATTAATGTAGTGTTGTCAACAAAAACGAAATTTAATATTGTAACCCTATATAATCCTCCCTCACATGGTGTCTCATTTTACCAAGATCTAGACGAACTACTTAAACAACTAAATTGTAGCTGTGAAACTATATTCTTGGGAGACTATAATATAAACTGGTTGGACAAAGGCAGCAAGCAAAAATTAAAAACAATTTATTCAAACCATAATTTTCAGCAAATAATTAAAGGACCAACGAGACTTACTAAAGTCAGCAAAACCCTTATTGACTTGGTCTTCACTAATAGAACTGAGAGAGTGACAAAGACATACAATTTAATCACAGGCCTGTCTGACCACAATATGGTTTTAATAGTTAGAAAACTTACCAAAAAACGTCTAAAATCCTGGTGCAATGGTAAACCAGAGTTTGCAGGTATTCCAAAGAACAAAACAACACAATTTGAAAATGAGTTACGATATATTAATTGGGACGATGTTATACAATCTTACAATGTAAACACCTCTTGTGATACAATGATGAAAACATTTACTGATCTGATGCAGAAATACATTCAGAAATTGAAACAGCCATGACGTTCCAGGGCTTCACCATGCTTAAATAAGGATATTCACCAGATAATGAAGAAAAGAGATCTCGCAAACAGTCATTGGTAACAAGAAATAATTCAGACACACTTATTTTCAAAGGCTTAAGAAATAAGGTAACAAAGGAGTTGCGTATGGCAAAAAGCTGTTACTTTATGCAACTAATTGCTGACTCAAAAGGGAAAAGCACAGCACTCTGGAAACATCTAAATATTTTGACTAATCGGGCATCAAATATGAAAAGATCTAACGTGGAACTGAATATAAATGGAAGAGTTGGTAATGATGTTTTGGAAATTTCAAACGAATTTAATACTTTTTTCATTAAATCAGTTGAGGAACTGGCGACTAATTTCTGACCAATTGAGTTCGAAGACATACAGAGAGATCTCTCGACTTCTTTTCATATTAAAGAGGTTAATCAAGGTTAATCAGTGAAATTGGTAAAGTTATAATGCAGTTAAGGCAATCTAAAGCTAAGGATTATTTTAGATTAGATACTTTATTTATTAAAAAACACGGTTCTGTTGTTCAAGTGCCAGTGACTCATGTAGTCAACTGCTCTATCAGAAGTAATGAATTTCCTGAGCCCTGGAAAAAGGCAATTATAACAAGGGAAGATAGGGTTAGGGTTAGGGTTAGACATACAGTACAACCAGAGGTGTCAAGTAACGAAGTACAAATACTTTGTTACCTTACTTAAGTAGAAATTTTGGGTATCTATACTTTACTGGAGTAATTATTTTTCAGCCAACTTTTTACTTCTACTCCTTACATTTTCACAAAATTATCTGTACTTTCTACTCCTTACATTTTAAAAATAGCCTAGTTACTCGTGAAATTTTGCTGCACCTCTGATGCGCCTCCGGAGAGGCACAGTATTGGCGAACCGAATCAGTGTGAACGGATAAGCCGGCGGCGCGGAGCGGGGGCGTGTCGGTCTGGTGTTCACTGTCTGATAACTGTACAGATCCTTCACTCAACAAAATATAGATACAAAGCAACGTTACATGACCATACAACAGTAACGTAGTAACTGGTTGTGTCTTTGGCAACTTATATGAGTAAAAAAATACCGCAGTTATTCGTGGAGAAGTCCGACCGACTCTTCGTCACATTTCTGCCCGAAAAACAGCGTCCCCGGCAAAAAACTTTAACTCGCCAAATGTTTGTTGCGGTGAAGACTTCAGTGAACTTTCCCCCATAAACAGCCTCCCTCCCCGCAAGTGATAGAGTCAGACAGCATCCCGTTTACTGATGGCGATTATGTAATTAAGAGAAAAACGTAACTTTGTCATTTTCCAGGATGTTTGGTGGGTCAGGATCCCAATCACAGCACATTATAACAGCATCCATATGATTATAAACAGTCAGCGGATACATGTTTAGATTAACAGGAGGACACCGGGGAAAACACATTGAAAAAAACACACACGTCATCATCATGACGTGTACCGTCACGCCTCTTTTGGAGCTGCGGCGCCGACTTTCTGTGTGAATTACACTCTTTTACACTCTTTTTTGTATGTACTTTAAAAAAAACTGTTTTCTAATGTAACATTAACTTGATATAGACATTAAAAAATGTTTTAATACATAATCCATGTCTTATTATAAATTAGGTTGTTATGGTATCAATCTGAAAGGTAAAACCATGGAATTTTACTCAATGGCCTTTGTGCCCTGTCATGTGGCCTTGGTGCCCCTAAAATGACGAAATTCCAACCCTGTCCGACACCCTATTGGTTTGTACGCGATCCATCGCCCCATAACATTATAGTCATTATGGCCTTTAGAAAAATGTTTTTTTGGGGAGGTGGGGTAGTGCACTATAGGCCCCTGTGGCGCAGCCTAAGCTTTTGTCCTTAATGGCATTTGTTCCCCTTACATTACTTTTACTTTTATACTTTAAGTAGTTTTGAAACCAGTACTTTTACACTTTTACTTGAGTAAAAAGCTTGAGTTGATACTTCAACTTCTACAGAAGTATTTTTAAACCCTAGTATCTATACTTCTACCTGAGTAATGAATGTGAATACTTTTGACACCTCTGGTGTTAATCACACCAACTAAATGTTCCCCTCAGAGTCCTCTGCAACCACAATCCCCACTGGAATGCTCCAGTGGGGATTGTGGTTGCAGAGGACTCTGATAACACAATAATATTGCAGCACAGTCCTGCCACAAGACGGAGAGCTGACAACACCTCTCTTGCCCAAGTAAGCTATGCTGATTGCTATACATCCTTTCAGAAAATTTACACAAATTTTAATGTATTATCCATTGAAGCACAAGGTTGTGCTGTCTTACCTTAGACACAGCTCTGCATATTGTTGACAGTATTTCCAACATACAAGTGTAGTGTGCTTGCAGACAAGTGTTAACATTGATTTTATATTATTGTATTTTTTACTGTCACTTAGATGATTGAAAATGTTCTAAAGAACAAACCTGGAGGAGAGAGGATCATCAATGAGTATGCTCGGACAAAAAGCCTAACAGATAGCAGACGGCGTGACATGGTCAAGATATTGGTTGCACATATGACAAGTGAACATGGGTATGTTGAAATATTTATTTCATTCACAACTAAAATGTTTTTTTATGCACCATCCACGCCTAGTTTGCTGAAGGTGTCATTTACACTCCAATTAGAGCTGGGCGATATGGGAAAAAGTCATATCACAATATTTTTTTTTATATCAGACGATATCGATATATATCACGATATAAAACAATTCACTATTTTGTGAATTTTAAATGTTCCCTGCTACTCTTAATTGAGATATGAAGATATCAGAAGGTTAATTTTTAATTAAATATTTATTTTCTGTCAAAGGTGAACATGACATGTAACACACATCTTAAATCTTTCAAGTTTAAAGGAGAACATAAACAAAACAGACATTATTTTGTCAATGTCAAATGAATAAAATAGTATCAAAATATAATTAAATTTTCAGAAACTCTCCTTTGTATACATTGTTTTAAATATTGTTTTTTTAAGAACAAACAATAAAATAGAACAATAAATAGCCAAAAAAATGTCTTATACTCTCAGTGCAATTTCAAGCAGCTTTCAAAGACAACATAAATAAAATAGACATTGGCTCAACTGTTATCAGATGCTCAGAAAAAAGGCACAAGAAATCCCAATGAGTGCAGTACTGTCTCTCAGTGCTGTCAATGTTTTGGGTCAGACAGACATAAGCCTACACTAGATTGCGGGTGAGGAAGACAAGTCTATCCACTGCTTCCAGTTTTAAAGCTGCCCTGTTGCAGGTCACAATATTACCCCCTGTGCTAAATACCCTCTCAGAGGGGGTGCTGGTCGCCGGGATGCACAAGTAGCGCTTTGCCAGGCAGCTCACTCTTGGGAAGTTTTTTTCATGGATTTTCCACCACTGCAGTGGGTCCATTTCACTGTCCGCATCTGGTGCCAGCAAGTACTTGTCAAGCTCACTTTCCACTGTCTCTTTGTCAGTAAGTCCTGTGCTGGTGGTGGGACATGATTTCTTAAAGAAACTGCCCAATGATTTTCGCTGTTTCTTCTGGGTGGGTAGCACTGCAGCAGCTTCTGCCCCTTCTTCTCCTGGTCCCTCTGTTCTGGCTGAAGTGGACGGGTCCTGGTTTCCCTCCAACATCTCAGACACTGCTCTCATTTTGATGGCATCAATCTTTTCTGGCTTGGTGTATTGTACCTTAAAACGTGGATCCACCAAGGTTGCAACATCAAGCAGGTCATCTGTTTTCTGGTCAGCATACTTTTCGTCCAGGTATGCCATGACTGTCATCTTCATGTCCTTTGTGAGTTGTGATTCATCGTCAGAAGTTTTCAGAATCTGTGTTTTGAAGAGATGCAGCATTGGCTTCAGGTATGACACACTCACATAACATTCACCAGAGAGTGAATCAGTGAACTCCAGTAGAGAATTCAGGGCCTCATGCATAGCCTCCAGCACTTCTAGGTCTTGCCAGGAGGGAACCAAGTGCCTGGTCTTCTTATCTGCACCCAGTACCTGAGAGATGGCTTTCTGTTGTTCCAACACCCTCTCAATCATTTTCTGACGTGAGCCCCACCTGGTGGGTGACTCTGTCACCAGCTTGTGTTGGGGTAGGTGAAACTCTTCCTGAGCAGCAGCCAAGTCTCTCTTCTTCTTCCACGAGAAAGAGAAGGAAGCCACCACTTTCTTACAAACACCCACAGCTCGCTCCACCCTCTTGTCTTTTCCTGCTCTCTCTGAGGAAAAAAGATAAACAGCATAAATTAAACTGTTGTTATTTTACAGTATATATTGTTCCTGTTTTTGTGTCTCTTGTTTAAATTGATATTTTACATATCCTTGTTTTTTTATACTTCTTGTTTACTATTTGTTATTTCCTTATTCTCTCTATTTTTGCTATCACTTTGTTGCTGTATGCTAATGTGGGATTTCAAGCTCATTCCTCCTTATTTATTTGAGCTGGACATTTCTAAACATTTCCTTAACAGTTCCTAGTTTCTAAAGTAATTAGGAACTTAAATAAAACAATTTAGGAATTGAAATTTACATAAATATTCAATTAATCAAAAAAAAAAGATTACTTACAGTAATGTGAAAACATCCAACAGTACAATAAGTTAAATGCTAAGTTAACATGCCAGAATTTAATCACCCTGTCCAGATTTTGTTATTGTTTGCATATTGCAACACTGTACATACATTTATTTTTTATATATGATATTGATGAAATTACAAATTATTTCAGCAGAGGCAGGGATATATGCAGCAGAGGGGGGCTTACCAACAGCTGAGTGAAGTCGATGCCCAAAGCATTGCAGCCGAGTCCAGTTGTTGAGGGATGTGGCCTTGACTATATTCGTCCCACTGTCTGTTGTGATGCAGACTTGTTTGTCTTCACTCAAGCCCCAGGATGCAAGTGCTTCTGACAGTCCTGCAGCAATTATTTCACCTGTATGGTCTTCCGGAAAGTACACCGTTTGAAGGCATTTGCTTATCAGATTCCAGTCTTTGTCTATGAAGTGGGCAGTGAGGCTCATGTATGGCTCAGATGTGCGACTGGACCACATATCTGACGTGGTAGCAAAGTGTGCTACATTTTGCAGTTCTTTCTCGACTCTCTCTCTACACTCATTATACATCTGTGGGAGTGTGGTGTGGGAGAAATGTTTACGCCCAGGTAGTTTGTAACGAGGGTCCACAACTTTTAGCATCCACTTGAACCCCTTATTTTCCACTGTGCTTATTGGTAGCATGTCTTTTGCAATACAATAAGCTACTGCATTTGTTATATCACGGTGTCTCTTCGATTTTTTGTCATAAGGTATGACACTGGATAAAGGAGACTCTATGGTCTTCTGTTGCTGCTGCACAGGCGTTGTTTTGGGGGGAAGACTAGTACTTGTTCCGGGCTGTGTTTGTAAAAGTTCTCCGTGCTCAAGCGGGTGGCGCTGCTTCAGGTGATGGAAAAGATTAGTGGTATTCCCCGTCTTTGTCGGAACATGTGCTTGACATAATTTGCAGTGCACACTGCTCTGTTTCGTGTCGGACTTTAAAAAACCAAAATGCCTCCACACCACCGAACTTTTCGGGCCCTTCTTGTCAACGATGTCATCCCTTACGTCTTGGGCTTCCGTCATTTCCTTCGTCGGAGCACTCATTTTCTTTTTTTTAAACTGCTGCAGCAGCACAAACAAACACGCCGCGACTAGCTGCTGGCATGGCTCTATTCCAGCCACGTGATTGGTTCAGTGCGGCGCAACTCTCGTTGTCATTGGCTATTCGTATTGTCTGTCAAAATATGGACGAATGTAATCTATCGAAAATTATATCGACCATGTTTCATATCTCTATCGAGGAAAAGTTTTCATTGATAATTATCATTATCGTTTTATCGCCCAGCCCTAACTCCAATACTTCCAACGGTGCTCATAGTGTCTATCTGTGTAGGACAAGTCCTTCAAGGCGTGTCAAAGAGGATTACGCAAAGGGGATCATCAGCTTGTTTCCATACCTGGCTGATCCAAGGAGCAAGTTGGGTTATGTAAGTACAGAAAACAATAAATTCAGCATTTACTCTTCACTTCTAAACTCAAGACATTTTTCAGGCATGATGTATATCTAGATTTTTTTGCTTGGCTATGGTTTGAGTAAAACTAAAGATACTAACATTTATGCATGTCCACCATCTCTGCCATCTTTCCCTAACTCTTACTTTAAAACCCTTTCCTGACTTTGAGTTTAAAACCCTTTTTTAGTTTAGTACTCCAGTCCTGAGCAAGTTCAGCTCAGCTGCTGAAGTTTTAAGATTAAAAGTGTGAAGATATTTTCTCCTGCTGATTTAAACATATTCAAAATATTTCATTTTGAATAACACCTTTTAGGAGCATTATTACAATGCAGAAGATGGGAGTATCTGGCTTGGAGACTGAAGTTTGTCCAAAAGGAAGCTTCTGGTGGACAAAAGAAGGCCATGAGACTGTCAAAAACACAAACAGGTATGTGTTATTGTTACCTGGAACCAAACTGTACACATGAAAAACCTGGCAGAGTTCCCAAGCCTTATTTATTAAATCCTAGGACACTGTCATGTCCATATCCACTGTTACAGGGTGCCCAACAGCTGATCGAGACTTGAGAGAGGACAGTCACCTAATGACAGACATCTTGTGCTCTGAGGCCTTTGCACTGACGAAGCATACAGCTGATGAAGGAATTGTTATGACTAAGATGAGGCAGACCTTCAACTATCGCCAAAATATCATTCATGATCCAGTGAAGTCCTCTGACATCTTTCTGGCCTTCCCGAGATTCCTGGACATAGAAGTATTAGTACGTTGATCTTAAACTACCTTCATTGTAACTTGTAAAAATTGACTTGCATGTTGGAAAAAAGTGACTATTAAAATTGTATGAGTTAAGGAGATTTAACAACTTGACCTCATCTATTCTACAGATTGAGCAAGATTTTACTTTGCTGTTTGATGATGCCATCTCTGCAAAGTTCCTGGAGAAGTGGCCCACTACATACAAGAAAAAAGTCCTCGAGCAAAGCTGTGGTCTCACACAGTCAGATGACCTTCAGTACCTCATTCAGAATGCGGAATCCACAGCAGAAGTGGAAAGTGGTGAGGCAAAAATAAATGCATTATATTGTTGTTGTTCTGGTTTGGTTGTGATAAGATTTAATGTTTTAGGAAAGAGCACTTGATGTAGTTAATTTCATTGTATTTTGTATAAATGGGAGCATAAGAAGTGCAACACTGCCACCTGCTTACCATTTTCGGTACAGCAAGTAGTGATTTGTTTTTTGTATTAAACTTTATTATGGAAGTGTTTTTTTGTTTTTTTCTTTATTACTTGTTCTTTCAGGATGGGACCTGATCCTTGTACACCTGCTGCCACCGTCACCTCATGGCCGCAAGAGACCAGGAAAGCTCTCCGCCAGACAAGCATGTGAGAATCTTGTGAAGTTCATCAAGGTAAGGCTGCAATACAGGAAACATCACTAGCTATATCACGCTACATGTTGTATTTTTGTAGTTTTTTACTGGATGAACAGTCATAATTTGCATATATCAACATTTCTCTCTCTTCCTATAGCCAACACTTATTTTTTCTTCAGTTCTAAACTTTGACCTTTTCTCACTTAAGTTGACACAACACTAATGCCACCTTGTGGTCTGAATGTGCAACATTACAAATGAAAACTTGTGTAATACATTAACTTTATTTTTAAACACTTCCATATGAATTGTGAATCATGAACTATTATAGTGAATAAAAGATACAAAAGTCATTCCAAACGTTCATTTTATTGCAACTAGAAATGCAACTAGCTAGTAGTTTTGTCCCTAATCCTAACAAGTCTAATCATGTCATGTTATCTGTATGTTTTTTTTTTTTTAGATGTTTTTTCCAACTATTTTCAGATGGTTCATTTTAACAGCAGACTAATGAAACTCTTTGTGTCACAGACGGGGACCAGCATCCAGGGGCATCTCGATGGCATCACAGAAAGCCTTCAACCATACCTGCTTGCAGTGGGAACTCAGAGGAGTGTGATTCACAAGTACTTTATTGTCATTGACAAACATGCAATACCTTGTAAATCATCCGGCTCTCTTGCCTGTTTTGATGAGCTTTTCAAAGCTCACTTTGTCTTTGGTACTTCAACCACGATCTGGTCAATGTGTACAACTTCCTGCAGACAACCATTTATGAAATCGATATTGATACAACCAAGGTGAATCCTAGAGTTGCAGAGTTGAGGGCTCGGATGCTGCGTTGAGTAGATTGTCTTTTTTTTCTGTGAGGGCTTCACTACAGAATTAAGGTGATCTGAAATGTTCTGTTTTATTTGTAAGAGCTCTCAGGCAAATGCTAATTCCCTGACAAAGCACTTGAAAGTGATCCACGGTCTTTGCTCTGGTTTCTGATCTATTTATTTTACCTTTAAAAACCTTGCAGTGTATAATGACTGAGTGTAAGAAGTTATATAGTGAGTGAAATTCAGTTATATTTATAATAAAGTTAAATTCTATTTAGAGTCAAATTCAATTCATCATAAATTTTATTTGGAGTAAAATTCAGTTCTATTTATAGTAAAATTTAACTCTATTTTGAATAAAATTCAATTCTATTTATGATAAAATTTAATTCTATTTTTTTTGTGACAAAGTTTTTTTTGAACATTATATTACAAACATAGTGCCATCGCCCTGTCATTAAAGATTCTTTAAAGGAAAAGAAAAAGAAAAAAAATATATACATATATATTGTACACATAAGTAAACAGAAAGAGGGGAAGTAAGGGACAGGAGATAAGTCGACCTACAAAGATAAAGTAAGCAAGAAAAAATAAAAAATAAAAATTTCCTGACCCACCAGTGGGAGAAATTTAATTCTATTTTGAATAAAATTCAGTTCTATTTATAATAAAATTTAATTCTATTTTGAGTAAAATTCACTTCTGTAAAGAGTAAAATTCAGTTCTATACTAGGGTAGAGGAGTTTTTATTTTATACTAAATGGAGTGAATTATTATGTAAAGTATTTGCACTAAATAGAGTAAATTTAACTCTGAAAGTTTAACTCTGCCATGAGAGTAAATTTTACTCCATTCAGACTGGGACCAAATGTTGTCTTTTTTAGAGTAAAATTTTATTCAATTTGAGTAAAATTTACTCAACCAATTTTACTGTGTACCAAATTATGTAATTAACTTCATAAATGTGTATACTGTAGTTTTGTCTAACCTGTGGCAAGGTGAAAGGTTCTGCTCTCTGCTCTTCTCTTTGGCTGGCATCTTCATTACTTTCTTGAGAATAACACAAGTCCATTATTCATCAAAAACATAAGATAAAGAGGGGGAGAGATGGGGTAGGGACAGAGACAGAGAGATAGTAGTTGTTACAATAATATTGTAAAGTTAGTGAGAGAACATTTAGCTTAACAAGTTCAACTCAAATATACATACATGCATAGGATACTGTATACAATACATATCAATCTTAATGTTGTATTAATGTTCATATTACTGTTATTGTGTACTGTCCAAATATTTGGACAACTTGTATTTTGATGCTTTGGCAACATTGTTGTTGAAACGTTCATGCCAGTAAAGCCTTTTGAATTGAACTGAATTCACTTCACAAGGTGAATAGTTAGCTAATTAACAGTAGTTGCTGTAAATGCTGTAATGTTACCGATCGTTTCAACATGATGTTACATCAGCCTTAAGGTCTTTAAACACCAGGTACGTTATGAATAAACAACACGAAAAACACCCGTGCCAGCTGTGCACATTTTGGTGAAGCTATCCTTTCAGATTCATAACTGTTGCAGTATGTCCACAAATGTCAGGACTTGAATGATATTGGGTATGGCAGTCTATAAGTAATATAGTATCTTATACATAACTGTTAAACAGTATACCTTAAGCTCGTAAGACAGAGGACAAGAACCGGGCTTATGGCGTTATATTTGAGTCAAAAGTCGCGCGAGCGATAACACATCTGCACACGCGCAGATTTCAACTGCCACGCGCACTTGTTTGATCTTTGCGCGCATATTCAGCAACAGAGTGAAGCAGAGGCAGGTGCGAGCGAGTAAAAAACGACAGCGACATGCACAACAACACTGTGCAGCTGCTTTGCGTGCGCTGGCTCGCTCTCTCTCTCCCCTGTGCTCTGCTGTGGAGCTCTGCTCACTGGAAGCAAGGACTTTTGACACTTTGGGGGTTGAGACCAAGGCTGACCCCGGCCCTCTTATAATTGGTCATTTTCCAGCCCCCCACGTGGGTGCCTTTTCAGTTTTCTGCTGATGACAGCTTCCGTCACAGACAGGAAGCTCAGTGGTAGCAGAGGCAAATTGGAAGAAGAAGAAGGAGAAGAAGAAGAAGAAGAAGAAGAAGAGCAGTAATGGCGACACCTGAAGATTTACCGGTAAGTAACAACCTTGCTTATTAGTGATGTTGAGTCAGAAGGGTTCCATTCGTTCTCTCTTGGTATTTCTCTATCCACCTTTCTCCCAACTTCACACAATGGAAGCCGTTTTTTATCATCAGGTGGAACTGTATGTTTACGTTTCGATGGTTTCAGTAGCTGTCATAGTGGTGGCAAACCCATGGATCTAACGCTGGCTTTTAACTATGTATCAATCCCCAGTCAATTCATGTTTTTTTGCTTTACAAGTATTGATGAGGCGCCGTTAGTTTTCAGCTCTTTTAATATATCGTTCCATCGTCCTTGCCAACATCAACACCGTAAGAGCTGTTACGTGAACACAAAATATATACAAATCAATAAATGTAGCTATATACAAATTCATAACAATACAATAACAATAACAATACAATAACTTTACAGTCACTATCACTAAAACATCAGAAGACACAACAAACGATACCTTGTTGCCATTTTGGCGGGGAGCTCACAAGATATTGAAATATATGTAGCAAAGCACACTCCTTGCTTCCTTTTCGTGTACTCTCTATGACAGTTAACTTTCTCCCATTATATCTGTAGTTATGACAACAAAGTTATATGATAAAGATTCGAAACAACAAAATAGAATAATGATACTACTACTACTACTACTAATAATAATATGGATTAGAATATATAATTAATTGTAAATAAAAACATGCACTGTTTTATATGTCTTTTACAATGAACATCATACAAATGATCATACAGTAGTTAAAAGTCAGCGTTAGATCCATGGGTTTGCCGCGACACGGAGCAGAGACCTGCAGTCCGGTGGTGCAGTCTGTCTCTCTGAAGCAGAGGATGGTGGTCGTCTTCATTTCCGTCATTTATTGAGGAAATACGGTAACTAACCATCACAATTAATGATGTAACATTAAATAAAACCAACATAGCGGTCGGAAATACTAATATTATTTATTGTTATTTACTAGTAAGCCATGTTCTAAGCGAGATAATATATAGTGAATTGGCCGAAAAACAACTCCCTGAAACCCCATTACATATGTGTGTTTACAGGGCATGTGTTGTCTGATATGAACTTCTGCCTTTTTTATATGTATGAAATGTTTTATGTGAATAAGGATCATAATTTTTAATGCGATCTTTAAAGTTCTGCTTTCCATGTCAACAGGGCATCCTAAGACATGAGATGATTTCGAGGCTCAAAAAAAAGTTAGAGTCAGCTCTCTCAAGAGCACCTCTTGACTTGGACTTCCTGCTGTTCACATGTCGACAATAGCTCTATCTATTTGAAGCACTGTCAAGGCATGTAAATATCTCCCCAGAACTTGTACTGCCCTTACAGGAATTGCTCAGGCATTGCAGAATTACTGGGTGTTTCAGCCAGTATGGTCAAGACTTTACAGACCAGGAGCTGGATGAGACAGTCCAACAAATAAAAGCTGAAATGCCAGCAGCAGGCTACCACATGGTGAAAGGGAGGCTGAAGTCACTTGGAATACATGTGCAGTGGAGGAGAGTTGCTGCATCAATGCACCGAGGAGACTCACTTGGGATTCTTTCCAGTTCCTATAATATCTGCAACACATTGTTGCTCATGTCAGAAAATGCTTGCTTCCCCATATTAATATTTGACTATTTAAAATAAGTCAGTTTGTAATACAACTTCAGCATTAAATACTGGTACCAAGCATGAATAATTAAAATTAAATTAATTTCAATCAAATGCAAGGGTGTTTTCCATGTTGCTCATACTGAAGACATGAAGAACATGTTCACATACGATGATAGCAAAGTAGAGAGTGAATGAGGGGAGATATCAGATGAGTCAACATGATTTCATTCATTTTGTTGCCCCAGTCCACACTGCCTTTGATTCCTGTTTCCAGATAAACCAGGATGTTTGTTGTGGGCTATTACTAGACAGAATTTCAACATGGAATCTGGGATTGTAGTGTTAAAGGTTTAGTAATGTAATTTCTTATACTCTGTCACTTCTTGGGCTGTAATTTTGTAGACCAGGTGCAAGCTTATCCAGGCGCACTTTGCAAGTTTTGTGCGCTAGAGTTCTGTGCATTATTCCTTACTGACAGATTGCTACACATTTTAATCATCTTTGTGCTTGCACCTCAGGTTAAGAAGTGATCAAGGCGTGGAGAATGTGGAAATTGCACGACACATGTTCACCATCCGTGGAACTGGCCGAAGAAGTTTCCTGTCTGGAAAAAGTGTCCACAATGAAAGGTATTTTCAAATTCTGCACGCCTGTCCTGGTGTTGGGATTGGTCTGAGATTCTCAGGCTGTTACCTGTCCAAACTCGAGTTGGTGCTGACCGAATTGACCTGATGATCAACACTCATCTGACCTGACTGAGCCCCGGTATAAGCAGTGCAAGTGCAAGATACAGCAAAATAAGATAATAATGCCATGCTTGCACTAAAGCCAAAAACAAGTCGTTTCTGACATGAAATATGCCATAATTTATTACACATGGCACCAATAAAAATGGAAATCCCAGCTCTGAGTAAATAAAAGGTGTGAAAAAACAAAAACACACTGCTAAATCTGAACAGCGCACCCATCACTGTAATATTTAAGCTTCAATTAAGAGGTTGAAATAATGTTAATTTCTGTCTTTGAAGGATTGAACGCTTGTGCCGTGATGTCAGGACATGTGTCACATCAAAATATTACCGTGATCTCCATAACCTTGAAACTGATCATCTTCTTAATGTGTCCTCCAAAGGTAAGGGTCATTTGGAGTAAAAAACAGATGATGCTAGTCCTTGTAAAATTGGTAAGTTTCAACAGGATTAGATTGGTTGACAAATGTCAGGGCTACTGTAATGAACATTAATGGAATCACGGTTCATTGCAGATCTCTAACTTTTGAATTATCAAAATGTTACAAAAACACTAGAAAAACCATCATGGATTAATTAATAATTTCAAAAGGCAACCCTGTACTTAATGTTAAATTGTATAGGCTGTGTTTGATGTGCACCTATAAACGTAGTGATTTACTACTACCCTGTCCTCAACAGAAGATCTTCTTGCTGTGCACATGACCTTCTTTCCAAAACTGAAGGCAGACCTGGAGGCTTTTGTCGAGGCCTGGAACAACCACCCTCTCAGAAGTGAAGGGAACAAAACTCCTGAACAGCTCTGGCATGCAGGAAGGATGCTCAGACCAGTTGACCAGCCGGAGAATCCTGAGGTTACCTTTTCCTTTTTAAATGACTGCAATTCTCCAGTGTACCATTCAAATTATTTTAAATTACTTAACCGTTATTTTCAGGTGAAAAGTTACAGAAATTTGCTTTAAGTACTTCACTTGGGTACAGCATTTTCATTTGCTTTATTTATATGGCACCAAATCACAACATATATCATCTCAAGGCACTTTTCATCGTTATAATGGAGTATTTCAATTTTCTGCCTCATGACTTCAAGTCCACTACAACTTTGGGGATAAAATATGCAGTTTCATTTAAAAAAAATTGTTTGCATATTACAAGCTGTATCTATTAAAGCCCATTTCTGAGAGTTAAAGTAATGAGTATTGAGTTATAAGATAAAAAGACAAAAGTGTGAGATACGTATATGTAGTTTTTGCTTCCAATTTGTAACCTTTTCTCATAATTTGGGGTTACTGTACATGTTCAAATAAAGTTATAACATGGACTTAATTATCTTATAAGTATGACTTTGACCTATTTTTTTTTTACATTTAAATCATAATAATGATTGTGAATCTATGTTTTTCTATTAATTCTCATAATTTTAAGTCTCATCAACCTTCTATATCAATTAGCCAGCCTAGCACATCTTTAAAATAATTTCATTCATCAGCCATCAGATTAGTAACAAAAGTGTTTTGTATCATTTAACTTTACCTTAAACTATAACGTTTATTCCCAGAAAATTAGTTTTGCACTAGGTACTTTTAATAGCCAACATTACAAAACTTTTACTCAAGTAATTTTTGCTTATGTGACTGTCAGAAACTTGATATCTCAATTTGTTCAAGTATGCTTTTTTGTTACTTTATACAAAACTGCCACTAAAGCCAAAACATTTAGGATAACTCATTGCATGTGTTGCTGTAGATATGGAATGAGACATGGTGTGTTACTCTGTCTTCTACAATTTCCAGGATATTCAGGAACCAGACTACGGACGACAGACCATTGACTGGGATGTAGCCACAGACTTCGGAGAGGATGTAGATGGTGCGGTAGTGGTCCCTGAAATTGACTGTCCACTGAATGATCGGCAGCTAGAGGAGATGCAGATGCTGCTCCATGAAAATGGAGACACTGACAGCCGAAATCTTTACCGCCTGTGTCGAGAGTATGTGGTTGCTGCTTTGTCTGCAAACTGACCGCTGACTGCCATAGCTTAACGTTACGATGCTGCTCCCTTACTGCTGTAGCAGTGTTTTCCATACCCCCTCCACCTTGGAAATCTGTTGAAAATGTTTGTCATTTGGATATTAATGAGATACAATGAAACTGAATTAAATGCCTTTTTGGTCTTAATCAGAATGTTTTGAGTGTTTAACTGTCAAGTGCCTTCTCCTGTCCTCAGCGCTGTTGCAGCCAACAAACCAAACATTAGCAAATTTTGGGGTTTTAGTAAAAACAGTTGTGAAACATTGAAAGCAGATCTGGATTAAAAATTCAATGAAGAAGAAATCCAAAAAATGAGCCATGATGGAAAACTCGTGAGAACTCGTGTCCTCCTCTGAGGTAAAACACACCTCAAGTAAAAGAGGCTGATAGGCTATTTTAGTGCCTACTGAAGTCAAATCCAAAATGGATGGCTGTTGTGAGGTTTTTCTCAAAATCCTCAAAGGTTTCAATGTGCTGTGTGGGAAATGTAAGCCCTGTTGCACAAACGTTTTCTGTGGTGAAGCAAAGGCTGTGTTCCCCGTAGTGGGTTTGACAGTCATGGGTAAAGCTGATTGAAATTTTGAACGTCTCACTTTTGGTTTCTATCAGTGGCAGATGTTCTTGTCCCGTCACCCACTGTAAGAAACTCCTCACAGTTAAAAGCTCCCCCCTGCCTGTTGTTCCAGGCACAGCTGACAGGTGGCTTTCCTGGCAGGAGATCCCCTCTTCTTCATCGTTTTCTTTGCTCTCCTCCTCTTCTCATATATATAAATACAAAGATATAAATTAAAACATTGCCATTGGCACAGTGCCCTTCATCATAAAGAAGGAAGGTTTACCAAACTGAGAAATTCTCAAGTATGCAAACTGCTTAAGAAGTCTGACTGAATTATACTATTATTATTAAGTGTATAATCCTAGAACTAGTGGGAAAACAATAAAAATACTTATTGACAGACAAATATCATCAAAGAAAATGTTTCTATCCAGCTTGTTACCTCTGTCTTCCAGCTTTTGAAAGAAATCCTGCAGGAAGTTTATTATTTTCATCTCCCGATGCCTTCTTGTCGTGCCTTCCTCACTGAATGAGGGAGACATAGCATTCATGATGAAGTCTGAATTCACCTAAATTAAGGAAACAGATTAAATACAGAAACGTGATAAATCCGAAAAGATAAGAATCACACATGCTCCACTCACAAGTGCAGTAAGGTTTGTAGATCACATGTTTGAACATGTATGTGTATGGGATAATATATTGATAACTAATGTTAATGATACTAATGTAAACTGATTGTTCCCCAGTCTTGGGCTGTGGTTGCTATGCTATAGCTTCCCTAGCAATGGAGCAGCAGTGATTAATATTTGCATCGGTCATCTGTCCAGAAATAACCACCGCAGAATTTTGGTGATTGAACAATCAGAATCGAGTGTCATGCTCTAATTCATTGTATGTTGCTGCCCGTGTTGTTCTTTGAACACCAATGGAAGGTGGAAGTAAAAGATGTGAAATGGGCACAATGTTAAAGGGATAGTTTGGATTTTTGGACAGTAAGTTGTATGAAATACAGACAGTGGATGCAAAGGTGTCACATTGTTTAACTAATCTCCTGCTCCGAGTTATCGCCCGTTTCTTACCAGAAAAATAGCACAGGAGACATGAGGGGGACATGAAACCAAGGGTCTGACATATGCGATGATGTTTGTTGATAAAATAGTGTAACATAACACACGCATGTTACTTTGTAGAGCAAAACTTGTTGGTATGGTGACCCAGCGCCGCCCCTCCCTACACGCAGAACACGCGCTGTGCGTAGGGCCCCACGATCCATGGGGGGCCCCATTTTGCGCAAGGGGACACATTCTCTGCAAATGCGCAAAGGATGCGCATCGCTGCCGTGAGGCGCGCGTAGAGCACCAAGTCAGCCCGAGGCAGGAGAGAAAAAAAAAAAACGAGTAATCTGACACCGCACACGTTGGCGCAATGATTGACAGCACGCAGCATCTGACCAATCAGCGGTCAGATGCGCCGACAGGCAGTTGGATGCAGGTTGAAAAAGGAGTGGTTAATTGACCAGTTGGTGGTCGTATGTTGGCTCAGGTTTATAGCCTATCAATCTATGCTATCAATAGAAGTTTTGGGCTATTTTTATGGAGGTAAAATGTCGCCATCTCTTGGTGAATTTAAGATAATCCTTTATTTGACCCACAATGGAGAAATTTAAAGCGTTGCAGCAGCAAACAGCAGTATAGGAATATAGAACCTAAGTACAAAATGTAAAAATAAGTATATAAAAATATTTAAATATAGAGGTATCAAATAGCGGCAATAGCTCAGTCCGTAGGGACTTGGCTTGGGGGCTCAGATGTGGCCGGTTCAAGTCCCGCTCGGACAAAAAAAAAAAAAAGTATGATGTGAACTAGTAATGGAGAATACTAGTTCACATCCTGGGCATTGCCGAGGTACCCTTGAGCAAGGCACCGACCCCTAACAATGCTCATTGGGCGCCGCCTTGTGGGATTAAAATAGTATAATAAAATAAAATCATAATGAATATAATTATTATTTGCATTAATTTTAATCTTTGTGAGGCTAGTGTTTACATTAATTTCATTGTGTAATTTACCATTAAGACCAAAACAAATCTTAATAATCTGCTTGTATGATGGATTTCTTGTCATAACAGGGTCAATGCTTAAGTTTGTTACTAAGGGTGACACGGAGCCAGCGCCCAGTACGTCACAAGGGCCATCAAGCACCATGTCTACTGAAGCAGCCTGCATCTGTAAAAGGCTTGTTCCATTGTTGAAAGAGGCTGTTCATTTGATTTGTTCCTACTAGTAAAGGTTGTAAACCTAAATGGCCTTTCATGATACAGTCATTTTGTAATGGGGGGGGGGGGGGGGGGGGGGGGACTCAAAATAAAATTCTGCTTAGGGCCCCAATTTGGCCAGGGGCGGCCCTGTGGTGACCCCATGAAATTGTTGGTTTTGTGACCCCCTCATATCTCCTGTACTATTTTTTTGGTAAGAAAACGTGAACACGTAACACCTTTGCATCCACTATACTACTGGCATGCATTTCATACAACTTAATGTGTAAAAATCCATCTGTCCCATATTATGAAAAACTCACTTTTTCTGGGATTTGGGGTGTTATTTTGGGTCTATGGTGCTGCCACATGCATAAAAAACATCTGTGCTTTTTTGAGTGAGATACAGATTTCTGACGGTGTCTTGCCTGCAGTTTCCAGATGACCGAGTCAAATTCGGCATCGGTCACCGACGTCATTGACTGATCATTTGAATATTCCCACCCACAGTGTCCACCCACCAGGTACAGCATTACCGTCTCGGAGATCTGCCATTATGCTATCGAAAGCACCATATCGAAGCGCAACGAGAAGTGTTCTGTTGTTGGTTGTGAAAATCAACATAAGTGCTTATATTCTGTCCCAGCTACAAAATAACATGTAATGTATTGCTGAAAGAACCACACAGGAGCATAGAGCTGAACTGTGTTGTACTTCCGTGCTGCGAGCATACATAAGTCATGACGTCACACGGCTACTGCAGGCACAGTTATCAACACTGGTGCTTATGAACACAATATGTTACATCTCCCCTCCTTAGAAAAAATAGACACATTAAACAAACTTTACTGCATTTCACTCAACTTCAAACCAACTCAGTACTGCTCATTTGTTACCTGAAATTCTGTAACTCGGACATTAAACATGCATTGTTCAGTATATGCAGTAATATCAGCTTTTAAGAAAAATAACAAGGAAGAAATAAACAGAACAGAAATACAATTACTTCTTGTATCTTTTTTTTTTTCACACAACCAGGAGGAAAGTTCACTTGCTCTTACTTTCTCAGTATGAACATAACTTGTCAAGCTTTAGTCAGCTACAGGGTCAGTCTATCCAGGGGCTTCACAACTCTACCCAGCCTAGTGGTGCGCTGTGGCTGAGCTTGAGTGGGGCCCACAGGCACTTTGGGGGGTGAGTGGGGCAGTTCAGGGGGGCAGGAAGGATGTGTCTCCTTCTCAGGCAGACTTGGGGGTTCAGTCCATTGTTCATCGCACACGTAGTGGTGGGAACTGTTAGCTGCCGCTGTGCTTCTGCGCAGATGTTGGCTGTTGTGGCAGTACTGCTTGCCTCCACACTCCACCACGTAGGACTGAGGAGCACTGTATGGCAGCTGGTAGCTTATTGTGAGGTCTCTTGCCCATTAACAGCTGTGCACGTGACAGACCTACTGACTCATGTGGAGTAGTTCTGTAGTCCATCAGCGCAAGGTGTTTGTCTGTTGCTTTACTCCAAAGTTTCTTCACTGTTTGCACTGCGCGCTCTGCTTCACCATCTGAGTGCGGCGTGTGTGGTGAAGATGTTTTGTGTGCTATTCCATAGCTTTCACAGAAGTCTTTGAGCTCCTCTAAGGAGTACTGACGGCCATTATCTGACCGGAGCAAGGATGGGATACCATGTCTAGAAAACTGAGCTTTAAGAGTCTCTATGACGGTGTGGCTTCTCATGTCCTTTAGCTCATCCACTTCAATGAACTTTGAGTAGTAATCCAAAAGCAGAATGTACTGTTTTCCATCAAACTCAAACAGATCTGATGCCACCTCTTCAAATGGCAGCTCTGTCGGTTTCAGGGGATGTCTGGGCAGTTTGTTTTGAAAGTCAGCACACTTGCTGCAATTTCTGACCACCTCCTTAATTTCTGCACTCATGCCTGGCCAGTAAAGCACTTCACGTGCTCACTGTTTGCTTTTCACCATCCCAGATGAGACTGGTGAATGAGTTTCAGCATACGCTCCCGCATGGTGGGGGGAACCACAATGCGTAATCCTTTGTAAATGAGTCCATCAGACGAAGCCAGTTGACTTCTTGAGTCCCAGTACGGCTGTACAGGCACGGGTGCATCTCATCTGCATTCAGGCCAGCCACTTTGAATGTCTGTAGGAGAAGGCTTAGCTCCTCTTATGTGCACTCCTTCAGTTCTGTGTATTTTTGGTCGCTGACTGAGACAAAGCTGAGCATGGAGACACATTCTACTCCATCGATCTCTGGCGTGCACTCTGAAAGCTGTGCTCTGGACAGCATGTCGGGCAACTCCATGTCTTTTCCTCTCCTGTACTTAACTGTCAGGTCGTACCACTGCAGACGAAGACGCATCCTCTGGATGCGCATTGGAGTGGACAGAAGTGATTTTTTTGTAGATGTCTTCGAGAGGTTTGTGGTCGTTGAAAACTGTGATATGCGTGCTGAATATGTAGTTGTGAAACTTTGCACAGGCATGGACAATAGAGAGCATCTCTTTTTCAATTTGCGCATAGCGCGTTTCTGCATCAGTCAGTGACCTGGACGAGAAGGCTATGGGCTGCCCATTCTGCAGGAGAACAGCTCCTAATCCATTACTGCTGGCATCACAGAATATTTCCACGGGTTTTGCGGGGTCGAAAAACTGTAGCACTGGTGGATCCATGCACAACTCCTTGAGTCTGGCGAAGGCTTTCTGCTGCGGTGGTTGCCACGCGAACTCCACATCACTCTTTAGAAGTTGACGTAGTGGAGCGTCCACTTCACTGAGGTTCGGTATGAACTTTGAGAGGTAGGTGACGAAGCCCAGAAAACGGCGAGCACCTTGTTTGTCAGTTGGTTGCGACATGTGCTGCACTGCTTTGATTTTAGCTGGGTCTGGCTTGAGCCCATCAGCAGTTATCAGATGACCCACATATGGCACCGTTGGTTGGCTCTCAACTACTTTGCGCAATATTGTGTCATGCTCCTCCACTGAGGGGGCTGCCACTAGGATGTCATCCATGACACTTATGACTCATCTATGATGCGTTGAAAGATTTCAGGGGCGCATTTAAGTCCAAATGGGAGCCTCAGCCATCGGTACCTCCCGATTGGTGTGTTGAAGGTCATGAGGTGGGATGAAGCCTCATCCAGTTTTATCTGGAGAAATCCTGATTTGGCATCCAGAACTGAAAACACTTTAGCACCAGGCATTGTTGACACAACCTCTTCTATGGTGCGCATCGGGTGGTGCTCTCTCTTTATGACCTTTTTTAAGTCACTTGGATCAATGCAGATTCTTATCTTGCCATTACGTACTACAGCTACCATTGAACTCACCCACTCAGTAGGTTGACCAACTTTTGTAATGTAGCCGTCTTCCACCATCTCACGCAGCCTCTCTATAATCTTTGCTTTAAGTGCGGCGGGTTGGCGGCGGACAGGATGGACCACACCCCTGGCGTCCAGATCGATCTTGATGGCGTATGTACCTGGCAAGGTTCCGGTGGTGCGTGTCAGCTCTGGAAACTCATTCAGACCTGTAGATACACTCTGTGTTGGAGTAAAGGCATTAACGCTGTACATTTTGTCTCTTTCAACAGTCTTTTGCACTGAATGAAGACGAGCAATCAGGCCCAGAGCCTCCACTGTAGCACAACTGAGCACATTGTCCTGAGCAATGTCCATGATTTCAAACTCTGCACTCACTTCACACTTTTTGTACTTTAGCAGAAGATCAACTGCAGCAACAGGCTTTAGCTTGTGATTTGAGTATGAGCGTAGGACAGTATTGGAATGTTTCAGCTCACCTTCATGCATGAGCAACTGGTACCTGTCCAGAGTTAGGGTGTTGCACTTGGCGCCCGTGTCAATCCTAAACAATACTTCCTGTGACAGGATATCCAAGTTTACTGTCCATTTATCATCCCCAGATCTCTCATCTTGTGTAAGGTTGTTGTTCAGTATCTGCTCCTCTGAAGAATCCTGGTCTGGTTCAATATTCACTGTGCTGACAGCACGCTTGCGACATACAGCTACCCAGTGATTTGGTTTGTGGCAGTATGAACACACTGATCCCTTTGCTGGGCATTTTCCTTTGCTCCATTTATGCTCTGGATCTTTCCCACAGCTTGTGCAGCTCCTCTGCCTGTTATCTGGTGTTTGTTTCTGGTGCGTGGGTTTTGTCTGTCCTTTGTGCATATACTTATTAGGTGTTGCATGTTTGGGTCTCACA
Source organism: Pagrus major (assembly GCF_040436345.1). Taxonomy (NCBI): domain Eukaryota; kingdom Metazoa; phylum Chordata; class Actinopteri; order Spariformes; family Sparidae; genus Pagrus; species Pagrus major. Next base: position 19,041,644 of record NC_133227.1, on the reverse strand, counting down.
GTCACTACAGACACCTTTGCTTCTTTGAAAATTTTCATTTGTGACATTTCAAACTGCTGGGAAATTTCAATAGCTTTCGGCAGTGTCAGCTCCTCACCTCTATCCAGCAGCCTTTCTTGCACTCTTTTTTCTCTCACACCTGCAATGATTGCATCAATTAATATATCATCCGGATCAGGATATTCACAGTCCATTTTTTTTTCCTTTTTGACACCCTCCCCTCTGGCAGGAGGCTGCGGTCCATCAGGACCAAAACCTCCCGCCATATGAACAGTTTCTTCCCCTTTGCAGTTGGGATCCTCAACAAGTCCCGGGACCCCCACCCCCACTGACACTGACACTGACTCTTGCACTCTGGCACTCAAACCTATCACCGCCCTTGAAATCTTTGCATTACATTAATGCAGAATTTGTACATCTTTTATTTTTCATAATTTTTTAAAAATATTTTTTCTTTTTTATATTTATTATAGTCACTGTTTGTTTATTGTTTATTGTCTTCAATGTATGCACCTTATTCACCTAGACAAATTCCTTGTTGGTGTAAAATTCTTCTTGGCAATAAATCTGTTTCTGATTCTGATTTCTGATTCTGATTCTGATGAGTCTCAAATCCTTCAAAAAGTTGTCAAAACTTTCAGTCTGACCTTTTTTCCTCTGCTTGAAGTGATGTCTTGCAATCCTTTTATTCTTTCTTGGTCTGATGTAGCTTGCAAACTTATCCAGCACTTTAGAGGGATCCTCTTTTTCACCCACAGCCCAGGTGAATGTCTTGTACACTTCCCTGCCCTGCTCCCCAAGCCACGTACCTAGCCAGCCGGCTTGTTGTTTAGCTGCTAGCTCCGAGAGCGGACCATCAAAGACGAACGTGACATGACTTCGGAATCTTTCAAACTCGGTAAACTTGGTATAAGTCGGCAGCATCCCAGTCGATCCTCGGGTGCTCAAACTGTGAGGACGCCATCACAAATGTTTATTTTCTGCACTTCAGACTTCTGACACCATGTAATGTATTGCTGAAAGAACCGCACACGAACATAGAGCTGAACTGTGTTGTTTTACTTCTGTGCTGCGAGCATACATGAGTCATGACGTCACACAGCTACTGCAGGCGCAGTTATCATCACTGGTGCTTACGAACACAATATGTTACAGAACAGAAGAGACAGTGGTTGCGTTTCATTTTTAAAGACAACGTGCCAGCTACGGTTCCTGTAAGTTTGTCTGTGTGTGCTAACCACTTCACATCGGACTGCTTCAGTAACGAGGGTCAGTACAAAGCTGGCTTTGCCTCGACACTGACCCTGGTAAAAGTATCAGTCCCAACCATACGGGACCCAGCAACTGCACCTGAGCCACAGGTAAGTGTCGCCACGTTTTGATAGTATTTACAGTTGCTTAAGAGTAATGTGAAGTCAGTTTGAAATTGGCTAACTAGTTAGCTCCGCTTCGGTCCGCTATGCAACAGCGTTTGGAGCGAGTTTAATGTTAATAATATTACGAAGGAGCTTGGTTGTCACAGTGAAAAGTCTGGAAACGTGCAGACTGGAGACAGACTATGCGAACAGTGTCCAAGAGTTTGGAGACTGTGTTGGAGACAAACACAGCTTTCGCTAGCTGTCAGTGTGTTTTTCAGTGTCAGTCAAAGTTCTGTTGATTTTCCTAAGGAAACAGTCGAAAGTAACTAGGAAAGAATCACTGTAATTATAACCTGCATTAAGAAACAGATGTAGCACAAACCTTTTTTTCCATCTTGTCAAAGTACATCTAGGAACATTTTCTCTCAACCAATCTTTTTCTTTCGTGTTGGGAGTAACGTTGTGTTTTCTTTTCGACATAGCTATTACCGTTACTGTCTTGTAGGGTAGCTAATGTAAGTCAACTCGACTGGGGAAGCAACGCTATCTAACGTGAATCAATGAATGAATTTCAATGAAGACGAATGGCGGCCACCAGATTTTGCTATCATACAGTTGGGTGAATTTAGAGGTAAGTGAATTAACATATGTATTTCAATGTTTTAGCTTAAATTTGACATACATTTATTCATGTAACAATTGATTTTCTGTCTGGCTAAAGTTAATTCATTTTCAGCGTTCACTTAGCTAGCTAGCTTAACAGTCATTTTTAGCTAACGTTACCCAAAGTGGCGCATTTTTAGAAGGTAACGTAACATTAACATAAATTAGCTTTAATACGATTTCTATGATAGGCCAATAACACAAGTGGAACCCGCAACCCTCATATTATGTTTGCAGGGACAGATACGTTAACTCATGTAGCCTAGTAATTAACGTTAGACTACAGGGATTAAAGAATTCCGTCATTGAAGAGCGAAAATGATAATTTCTTAGATCAATGCAGATCTGATGAGAAACAAAATAGAGCGGCTGGTAGGGGGTCTCTCGTCTAGCTACAGGTGAGTCATATAGCCTGCATGCAAGTTAAGTTTTGTCACTAGAGCATTGTGAGATGTATAAAGCATAGCCACGTGTTTGTTTATAAACATGGGTAAGGTAGCAGGTGATCAGGACTGCACAGCTGTTAACTAGATCCATTTTTCCCATGGAATTATCAATTTACAAGACAGAAACATGGGGAATGAATAGATTACAATGGGTAGGCTTAACGTTTTGAGCATATAATACATAATATTATTCTATTTGCTGCAATATTACAGAATATTTGTTTTTGATTCTAAACTTTAAATGTATCCCTTTAAATCAGTAAATAGAATAATTATTTATATTATATATGTACTATATTTGGTTGCACAGCCTTTGGCCAAAATAACCATGATCAAAAACATCTTGTAGCCAGTGATGTGCTTCCTGCATCTCTCTACTGTCTGTTTATAGCAAACACCAGACCCACCTGACCCTCTCTGGTTGGTTGTAAGTAAAAATCACAATAATCATCAGGACTTTTTCTCAATAGCGATATACTGTACATCACAATATGTGCTCATCTATTTGTAATCAAGACTTGCGTGGTAATGTAAAGTGTGATATAAAACCAAAAATGCAATTTTCAATTATATTCCTTCAAATATTTCGGATCAAATTTAGGAAGAAATTTGGGTTAATATGTGCTTGGTGTTATCAATTTAGACAACAGAATTGTATATCACGATATATGTGACATTTGTCTTAAATTTCATTCTGAGCGGCATCAAAAAAATCCTAAATCTAACTGGCCTAAACCTGCAGATACCTGAAGTGGTTTTTGTCCAAAAAAGGATGTTTAGCTTAGTCATATTTTCTGTCTACTCTATTTATTGATTGCTAAGCTTAGCAAAGATTTGATTTATTTGATCTCTTCAGGACACATGAAGAGGAAGTTTGCCGTGGTGCAGTGGAGTGAAGGGGAGGATTTTGGGAAGCTCAGCGAGATAAAAACTACTCAGCTGTTATTGAATGGCGCCATGGGAAGAAACAACGAGGAGGGTGGCCTCACTACAGAGGCACTGTCATCTTTGTTAGTAGTAAGATAGAGTTACTATGGCTTTAATTGCAGATTGTCCTCTTTAATTTACAGCATTTCAAAATAATTTGTTAGTTGTTCAACTATGAATAGGGTGAGATTCAGCCTGTTTTAGCTTATGTGTTAACTTTCATTGCCAACTGACAAAAGACTTTCTCGCATTTGTTGTGTTGTATAAATGATAAAATAGTTTGGAATGTTCTTGGTGGAATGTGTTCACAGCAATAAAACTGTTAAAGTAGAAACTTTAAACATTTAAACAAGTCAACTCTAGTTTTAAAGTGTAACTTGTTTAAACAGAGCTCATACTTTTGTTTTAACAGTTTTGTCACCATTTCATCATGTATACCGCACTACAAATGCTAGAAAGTTGTTAGTTGGCAGTGAAACCTTGTTTCAGAAACATGCACCCATCTACACAAGTTAACTTGACTAAAAGTTAATGCATAAGCACAACTTATACATGCTTAATCCCTTAGTTACAACCAGTGTACTGCTGAAAGTGTCCTAACATATCAGTATATCAACTGACAACCATGTCACTTGACATAGCCTCTGTCAATTTGACATTGAAAGTGACATAATAACACTTTGACAGTTGACACCAGGTGGAACAAACCTTTTTGAATGGTTACGTAAGCAGAGAATGCTATATTGAAGGAGATGGTTCTTCAAGGTATCATTATATCAATCATTGAACCATTAGACAACTATTACACTTTTTTGTCTAAATGACTGTAGGCTGAATTGACTGTGTTGTAGGCTACTTTGGCCTAAAGAAGAGTGTTATGACTGTGGTCATAGTTTGTGTCGTTTGCTGTGTGTTTTGCTGTGTGTGTGTGTTTTGATTTTATATGCAAATAGGAGTGTGCCATCCCCAAGAGGTGATTGGTGTAGAGAGATCCGATCCTAACCCGTGATTGGCTGCAGCTGATGACACCCAATATATAAGGAGCCAAGATGGCGGCTGTCAAGAAGAGACAGCACTTCCTCATCCTCCTCCTCTTCTAACCAACCACATGTCCGTTTGGAAAAGCCTTGGGTGGAGATCAACAAGCTTTTCTTTTGTTTGTTTAAATAGTAAGTGTAGGAGATACACTAATAATAAATATAATTTATTAATCACTGGCGATTAATAAAACACTCGTTAATGGGGCACCACCTCCGTTATTTTGTCCATTTGAATAAACCGGAGGTAATTAATCAAATTCGACTGGACAAGTTTAACTTGTATCAATTTTAATCAATTTCAGATCAATTTATTCAATCTCATAAATGAAGTAGTGAATTCTACACATATCCATCGGTTCTCCACATTAAAAACAAACCTGCACAGACAACGACATACGGTTAAATAATAAATAATTCAGGTTAAATAAATGAAATGGCAATTTAAATGAATAACAACAGGTAACAGGAAAAGTGAAATAACTAAGTAATGGGTTATTAGTGGAATATGGGCTGATGGTGAGATTACGATTTAGGTTGAAGCATTTAAAGATTACGTGAGTAATTTTAATACTAACGAGACCCTAAACGAATTTCTCTTAAGCTAAAAGATATTAATCAGAGCCATATACACCATCTCATGTATCATGTGTGAATCCAGCTGTTGTGAGTGATGGAGAGCCTACTTTCTCAGCAGAGCTGCGGAGTCCGCGGCAGCGGATTCCCTCGGGTGATTTGCGGCTCTAGCTGGCAGTCCCGGTCCAATGGCCGAGGGTCAGCTCGTCCGGTATCAGTCGGTTGGGCACCTCGGTCCTTTGTCTTAGGAAGAGGGCAGCTGGTCCCGTACCGATCCGGTGCAGATCTTGGCTCAATGCCCAGCGGGATGGTACCGCTAGCGAGCGCTGGGGGCTTGTTAGAGTCTTTCGTTGGAAACCGCTTGCACGGTCTCGGACACAGCAAGTTGCTGTAGTGTCGTGATGATGATTGTGATAAAGATGTTCTTCTTCGTTTCTTCGAGTGGTTTTCAGGCTCTGACTTTGTAAACTAAATTTAACTTCTTGAATAAAATAACTGAGGATGATACGTTGATCAGGCGGATCTTCCGTTGTTAGTTAATGCAAGATAATCTAAATTAAGTTCACTTCTTCAAAAGCAGGTTACGATACTTAACTGTATAAAACAAATTAAAACAGAACTTCGTTCTGGTACAAACTTAATAAAAGAAGCTAATCAATACTGCGAAAAATATAAAGTGAGAAAAATCAACGTGTGAGCACTTCTGTTGAGATCGCTGTCTTGGAGCGTGTTTCAAAGTAAAGTAAAGAGCTTCAAAATAAGTTACAAAAGAAACTTTAAAACAAAACTTAAACTAAAACAAAAATTCAAACTAAAAACTGAACCTTAAAAACTGAAAAACTGAACTCGAGAGACGTGATCTCTCCGTTTTATTATTTGCAAATCGAGGCGTGTCTAGGCGGGGCTTACCGGCTTTGTCTCCAAGATTTAGTGGAGGTGTGAAGATTCACAGAAACTCACTAAACTAAACTTATAGTTTTAAACGTTTCAAAACCATGCTTCACCTTTCACAGTTTCTCACCATGGCTCAATAGATGTACTTTGTCTATCATGAAAAGGATTATGACGTGATTAAACATTAATTATACATATTCAGCTTAATACTTGTTAAAACAAAGACATATCAGAGTCATTTACTGGTTATAACCATGAACATATTAAACAGAATATTTCTCGTCCAACTGTACCAGGACTCACCACTGGAGGGCACTGTGGTTCCACCAAACACAAGACACATTTAAACATTAAATTTGATTTCAGTCAAATTTCATCACAGAGAAACGGGAGAAAGATCAGTTTTATGAGCTTCTCTTACTGATCCTTAATCTGTTGGAATTAAGAGAATGAGATCCTAACTTAATGGTTAATTAGAAATGGTCTGAAATCTGGAGGAACACAGAGACCATTTGGTTGGAATGCGACCACAGATAAGGGTCGTAAATAACAGAAGACAGAGTAACAGCATAGAACAACTCAGCAGAAGGTGTCTGGTGTCCACTCTGGAGAGTGTTTGTGGATCAGAAGTCATAGAGACAGGGAGAGAAATAGGTAGAAAGAGATCAGGCGTGTTACTTAATCTGCAAATGTAAAGACATTGTATTAACACAGTCTCTGATAACCAGATGGCTTCGGTCCCTCCTGATGTGGAGAGAGTAGGTAACTTCATGTTTCCTCAGACTGACCTGTGAGGGCAGGATTTATCTGTTTTGAGGGGAAAGAGAGTTCAGAAATGGGAGAGAAAGTTCATCCAAAGGCTTTGGGTTGTAAATTAATTAAAACTGTCCTCATTTGAAGTCTTTATGGTCCAGGAGAACACTATCCTCTCTGCCAGGAGATAAGATGTCAGCCTGAAAGGTGCCTCCTTCATGTAAATAATCTTCATCCAGATGAAAAGGGTTAACAAGAACAACAGGGCCTCAATGTAATGCAGAGGCGATGGACAGATATGTTCCTACATAAGGGTGGACTGCCCTTTCATTTGAACGTGTTTTCTCCTGTTTTTTCGTTAGTGAGGGAGGTAAGTTTATTGTGATTTTGGTTTTTGAGCTAAGAGATTTATTTTCCCAGATAGAGGTGTTTTGGTTATTGTTTTGGCCTTGGTCCACCCCGAAGTTGCTTCCTTAGTTATATTTATAGTTGTTGATCCATTAAGTTATTGTAAATAAACTATTCTGTTGTATATAAAAACTTGTGAGTGGCTGTTTGGGACTCGGGGAAGATTGGGGACCCGTTTTCATATTGCGCTCTAGGCACCCCTAGACTGGGGCGTAACAAGAGTGATGATAACTAATTTTTGTGTTTGTTGTTGTTTGTTTTTGATATACTATGTCTAGATGTGCCAGGACTCCTACAGAGCATGAGGAATTTAATTGATTCGGCTGCATCTCCTAAGAGATCCAGGTTGGAGCGTACCACACCACCGCTGGCCCTCCCAGGTTGTCCGCAGTCCAGGTCCAGTTCTCCATCTGCCGCTTCACTGCTGTCCATGCCAAGATCTACGCTGACCAGTTCCACGTCTGCATCTGTCACTCCATCACTGACTGTCTCCCAGTCTTCTAAAGTAATGTTTTTGTAAAGAATAAATAAATACAGCACATAAAATAGACCTTTTAATGAGTATGGCAGATCTAATGTGCTTTAATGTCTAAAATCTGTTGGGCTGAACAAATCATATATATTCTAACTTTAAATGTTCACCTTGAGTCCTTGTCTAAACAGGTTGAGATCCATCCTGGGACTGGAGTCATGGTTGAGAAACTGCATGGGCCTATGCCCTCAATGCAAATTTGGCCACAGTATTTGTAAGACAGATGCTCGTCTACCACTGGACAAAAATAAATTGGATGCCATTTACAGTACGTTTTCAGCTTTTCAAGGTCATTTATTTGTCATTTTACAACACAGGGTTGCAAAACAAAATGAGTTGTAGCCCCTTCATACATAGTACAAATATACAGATAATTGAATTTGGAATGAAAATAAATTAAAACAATATATACAGTTAATTATATAGCCTATATCTACATATACACGTATACACCTCGGATTCAATAGGTGTTTCCTCAATAGTCTCCGCTTTTGTGTATTTCCTGATTTCAGCCTACTGTACTAAGGTTTTGCATTCTTGTTTTTTGTTTTTCTGTTTTGTTTTTTGTTTATTTTTGTTCATATGTAGGTGCAACTCTTGAGAGGTGGCCAGGGACCCAGCTCTCCAGCATTGGAAGCACGATCAACGCCAAGATTACTGAGCTCTGGTCAAAAAGTAAAAACGTTACTGTGTCCACAGCCCTCCATTAAACTGTTTTGTTTGCTCTAAGTTTTACACAAGTGTATCACACAGTCCTTGGCCCTGAGCAAATACTTGTACTGACTACTGTCTGCTGGAAGTATGTACAGCATTTTAACCATACTATGCACTGCTTAGTGCCTGTTTATTGTGAGATATGCAGTGTGCAGGAAAAAAAAAATCACCAAACTCGTAATGCGTACTGTAGATGTGCTGGTAGATTACATCAGTGAAGCATGCTACACAGTAGGCAGTACTAGCATTTGCTCAGAGATCTTTGCCGATTTTCAACCTTACCTCTATCTATCTGAGTTAGGGGTATAGTGTGAAAAATGCCTGCAGTTGTTGCAAATGTTCTCTGTCTCTGGGGCCAGCGCCGTCATTTGACGTCACTGGAGGCGGAAGAACAACAGATTTTGCAGCTGCGCACCAGAGACACGGAGAACATCGTCAACAACTGCAGATGTTTTTCACATTATATCCCTAACTCGGATAGATAGAGGGAAAGTTTGAAAATCAACAAAATTTCCCTTTAAGCCTTTAATTTCCTTTCTTTGGATGTGAAGAGGCAAATCAGTTAGGTGTGTACACCAGTTTGTAATGACAACAATTAGTTGATGGTGACGCCGTTCCCATATTAGAGAAGGAGTAGAATAAGCATTTGCTCTTCATGTCTATATCCAGGCATGACACGTGTGTGAAAATATCAAAAGAAATTGTGAAACATATTCCTATCTTGCCACTAGTTCATTCAAAGGATATCTTTGAAAACACGATCTTCTCTAAGATTAGAGTTTACTGCTGTTTGTTTACTGCTGTCGGCACTGTAATCCCAGCAATGTTCCACTGTTAATAAAGACTACTGACTTGAAAGTTTGCAGCCATGTTTTCAACATAACAGATCTATACAGACTGCATTTATATCACTGTATGGTGAAATTAGTTGTTCTGGGCGATGACCAGGCAAACCATGTCTTGACAGTTTTAAACTTGTTTGATCCAAGACAGTATCAGTATAGGAACAAATGAAGTCATGTCATTTTAATATGTGATTCATATGTTTTTGACTATAGAAACTTGTGTTAAACGTTATAAATTAATACATAAAAAGCATATATTTTTTAAACTGTAATGGTAATTTGCATTGGCTGACATATAAGAATCTTATTTAAAAAAAACAAAAAAAGCATAGTTTACATAACATTAACATACAAAAAGCTATATATAATTGTATATATTCATATATAAAAAGTATATGCTTTTTATACTGATATGGTCATTTTAATTGGCTGACATATAACAGTCTTATAAAAAACATGAAGAAATTATAGTTTCCCTTTAAATTAAATACACTTTACACACAAAAATATATGTATATAAAAAAGCATATGTCTTTATAACTGAGACGTGTGACAGGTCGTCTCCCTCCCTGCCACTATATGGCACTGTGCCAACTTATTGGGCATCCTGATCGAGGGGCGGCACAATGCGCCCTTACATATAGAGGTGCAGACACACCTGTCTCATCCTTTTCCTCCGCTTCTCTCTGGTGGCTGTGGCTTGTCTATCGCGGTGGTTCGGCGTGGCCGTTGCGGGTGTACAATCCTCTTCATTCAGGTAATGCTCTCTGCTAGTCTTCCATTGTTCATGTGTGCGTAACACGGGCACTTTGGTGACGCGATCTCCGCTATTTGTAGCGCAATCGGCTGTGGGGGGACGCATCGCTCCGCCAGAAGCCCTTCCTGGATGCGCTTGCCTGTCCCTTTCAGTAAGTCCACAATTGTCTGCCGTCCCGCGGCTCTGTCACTCAGTTCCCAGCTGATTATTTCTTTGTGTGTCTGATGTAGCTGGGTGATTAAATCGCGGCGCAGGCCGTTGTTCCGCCGCCTCTCTTGGCCTTCACCGTAGCTTTGCGGAGTGGTATGTATGAGTTCATTTTCCAAAAATGTTGGTTTTAATATTTATTTGTGCAGCGCCGCCCCTCCCTACACGCAGAACACGCGCTGTGCGTAGGGCCCCACGATCCATGGGGGGCCCCATTTTGCGCAAGGGGACACATTCTCTGCAAATGCGCAAAGGATGCGCATCGCTGCCGTGAGGCGCGCGTAGAGCACCAAGTCAGCCCGAGGCAGGAGAGAAAAAAAAAAAAAACGAGTAATCTGACACCGCACACGTTGGCGCAATGATTGACAGCACGCAGCATCTGACCAATCAGCGGTCAGATGCGCCGACAGGCAGTTGGATGCAGGTGGAGAGATGGCCTCCAAACGGCAATATGAATCGGGAGAAAGCAAAAGAAAGACAAAGTCAAAACAAGAGGAGGAACACCCCAGCTGCTAGCCTGCTAATCATGAGACAGAAGAGAGGATAATTCTGGACTGGACATAAAATTTTCCAGCGGCCCTGATTATCATTTATTGAATGTCTTGTTAACTGCATATACATTCACCTCTGTTGAAAAAGGAGTGGTTAATTGACCAGTTGGTGGTCGTATGTTGGCTCAGGTTTATAGCCTATCAATCTATGCTATCAATAGAAGTTTTGGGCTATTTTTATGGAGGTAAAATGTCGCCATCTCTTGGTGAATTTAAGATAATCCTTTATTTGACCCACAATGGAGAAATTTAAAGCGTTGCAGCAGCAAACAGCAGTATAGGAATATAGAACCTAAGTACAAAATGTAAAAATAAGTATATAAAAATATTTAAATATAGAGGTATCAAATAGCGGCAATAGCTCAGTCCGTAGGGACTTGGCTTGGGGGCTCAGATGTGGCCGGTTCAAGTCCCGCTCGGACAAAAAAAAAAAAAGTATGATGTGAACTAGTAATGGAGAATACTAGTTCACATCCTGGGCATTGCCGAGGTACCCTTGAGCAAGGCACCGACCCCTAACAATGCTCATTGGGCGCCGCCTTGTGGGATTAAAATAGTATAATAAAATAAAATCATAATGAATATAATTATTATTTGCATTAATTTTAATCTTTGTGAGGCTAGTGTTTACATTAATTTCATTGTGTAATTTACCATTAAGACCAAAACAAATCTTAATAATCTGCTTGTATGATGGATTTCTTGTCATAACAGGGTCAATGCTTAAGTTTGTTACTAAGGGTGACACGGAGCCAGCGCCCAGTACGTCACAAGGGCCATCAAGCACCATGTCTACTGAAGCAGCCTGCATCTGTAAAAGGCTTGTTCCATTGTTGAAAGAGGCTGTTCATTTGATTTGTTCCTACTAATAAAGGTTGTAAACCTAAATGGCCTTTCATGATACAGTCATTTTGTAATGGGGGGGGGGGGGGGGGGGACTCAAAATAAAATTCTGCTTAGGGCCCCAATTTGGCCAGGGGCGGCCCTGTTTGAAGGCCAATTACGTCACAACACTGCGTGAAGGCTGTCCAAATTCGAAGGCTCCTTCAAATGCGGCCCACAAATGCAGCCTGCCCTTCCCTCTTTTTGGAGGACGCACCGCTACTATCCTTCGCGGCCTGCTATATCCCAAGATCCTTTGTGCACCGCTGCTCAGTCCCGAAACAGAAGAGGAAGCAAGAGAAAATGGCGACATCAAGTGGCGCAGACATGACATTCAAATTTAAGTAATGGGTTTATACTCGGCTTTTAGTCATTTGAACATCCAACGCCAGATATGTTAAACTTCAAGGGACTATAAAACCTCCAAATTTCAACTTTCAGTTAAAATACGTGACACTGGTAATGCTAAGGTAAATATAGTTGTTATTCACCAATGGGTTAATGTTTATTTTGTAATGTTGATAATTCAATTTAGATTTGACACATTGTACACACACAAATAAATGTACACGTTTGATAGATTTGAACCAAAACAGACTTTAATGCATGAACACCTGGTGATGCAACCAGGAAATACTCCGAAGGCTAGACCGTCCCATTTAACAATGGTGGACGCGGCCTTCAAGGTCTCTCCGAAGGACCCGGCCTTCGTGGGCCGCAAAGGCTGCGTCCTTGAAGGATGCAGCCCCTGAATTTGGACACAGCCTTGGTGTTTAGGCATTCTGTGAAGAAAGTTAGTTGAAATATTTAATCTTGTCTAGATACTTTTTGTGTTAGTTGTTGTGAGACCATTGAAGTGAAGTAGCTATCAAGTGAGTTTCTGCCAAGTCAGGTGTGTTGAATAGGCTTGATTGCAATGAATGAGGAGCAAAGGACTCTTTGTGCTCAGTGAAGAAGAGGAGACACCGCAGGGTTCAGAGGGGAGGTGGTTATGCTTATGATTTATTTGACATTTAAGCTGACTCTTTTTTGATGTGTTAAATCTACATTTCCTATATGAACCTGTGATGCATGTCAGCTCTCAGAGGAAGGAGGAGTCCTGGTCTGAGCACCAGGGTCTGCTGGAGGAGGCCAAAGAATGGATCGAGGAAGCTTGCCGTAAGCTGCAAAGTAGCGAGCAGTTATCGGAGAAGCGCATGACGATTTACCGGTACTTTTGCATGGCGACCCTGATGATTACGCACCGGAAATCGGAACACACAGTTGTGGATTTCAAGGTAAGCGTGCGCTTATTCTAATGTTGGCTCAGTTTCCCTGCACCTTTGACTCCCGTACATTGAAAGTTGTTTGTGTGCCTACAAAAATAATCCCCCATCACAGGTGACTGACTGGAACGACAGGCAGGTGGGCGTCGGTGCCGGGGTGTTGCTCCAGTTCAAGGAAAGACACAGTGGTAATCAGTGCAGAAGAGGATAGGGTGAGTTGAGCGTTTTTATTTTAACATTAGAGTCAAAAAAACATTTCCACAAGATGGCAGACTTGAAAAACCAGCTTGGCATTTCCTTTCCCACCAACAGTGGTTTGATGCCTACTTCACGGGCATCAGGCCACTCTGCCTGAAGAGGCAAGCTCAAGCGCAGGGTGACAAGGGCTGCTTTTTCATTGGTAAGAAGGGAGGTCCCGTGGCCAATGCCAGGTCCAACTTGGACCACCTCTGGAATCAGTGAGTGTACATTTCTTAAACCGGGTTGAGGCAATTTCACTCATTAAGTGACCGGAACTAGCAGGTTGCTTATGTAACCTGTAACTGGTAATTATTAGTCCTAGTATTGTTAGTTAACTTGTTCTTACACGTCAGACAAGGCATATTGCAACCATTGAACATGAACAACTCTGACTTAAAACTTCCTTTTCTCTCCCTCTCTCTCTGTTTTCCTTTTCCCCCTCTCTTCTACGACACAGCTGTAAGAAAATCAGGGAGTAAGCGGGCCGAAATCTGCCGTCTGGTACATGCCAGGCCGCGGGGACGTCCTCCAGAGACCAAAGGTAAACATTGCCAGTTTCGGTGCTGTAGCAACTCATAATGTAATAACGGCTCATAATGTAATAATTTAAATGTAATAAAAGTTCATAATGTAATAATCGGCTCATAATGTAATGAAACCCTAACCCTAACCCGTATAACGTAATAAGGGCTTTGCGCATAATGTAATAATGTAATAACTTATTACATTAAGAGCCTTATTGATACCGCTCATAATGTAATAACAGCTCATACTGTAATAATAGCTCATATAGTGAGAAAAGTGTTGTATTATCATCATTTTACCTCTCAAATAAAGCTGCAAGTAAAGCAAAAGGCATGGGCTTCAGTGCATTAGTAAACTAAATTAGTGAAACCAAGTATTTAATAGTAATTGCATTCTGACATTTTATTGATGTATAAAGTTGAGCCACTAGGTGGCACCCATGAGAGTTATTTTGGGCCTTTGAGAATGCCGTGCTCACTTCTACTGTGACTATTGCAGGTAAGCAGCACTATTTGTGACCTTTAAAGTTCAATTAATATCTTTGTTAAACCAAGCCATCCACCTTATCTGTTTAAATATTCTGTGTATTAAGATGTTTGTTGGGATAATGTTGTATGTTTTAGCTAGCGGCTAAGCTCCATCACCTATATTATTTATATTTTTCGTGTGTCAACACAAAATGTTTTCAGCCATTTTTGTAGTATAAAGAGCCAAAAGTCTGGGATAGGCGGATTGGTCGGGGCCAATGGTGGGCATACACCTTATCATGAAGCAAGTTTTCTCTGCTCTACCTTTTCAGTTTGCCATCTGCCATCAACCAGCAACACTTAGAGGTACATCAAGGACCTTTGAAGCAGAGGGTGCTTCTTTATAATACTGGCTCTGATGCTATCCCTGACTCTGACCACCATTCAAACCCTGACTCTGACCATCACTCTGACCCCAACAATGACCCTCATGGTGATTCCAGTGATGTCTTTCATGGTGACTCATGTGATGTCCCTTATGGTGACCCCAGTGATGTCCCACATGGTGACCCCAACACCGTCCGTCACACTGACCCTGATATTGTTCCTTCTGCATGTCCTACAGTGCCAAAACATATCTTTCATGCTGACCCTGACACTCCCTTCATTGCTAGCCCTAATTTGCCTTTGCGCGTCCTGTCACCCATTATCCAGTATTGCCCGTTGATGGATATGACTATGCTGGGCACCTTCAACAGAGTTTCCAACTTGTTCAGAGAGCTAACACTGCCATTCCTATCAAGAATTTATATACGTGATTCTTTGGTGGAATGTTTAAATATTGTGATGGATGAAGACTGCTGCAGTAGGGTTATATAAATCAGCTGGAATAGTAATAGTGGCCTTGCATGCAACATCAGGCAGCTCTTCAGCCAAAATGCCATGTTTGTGATTCGACACATATCCTTTGGATGGTTCCATATTAAAGACATTCATTGGTGCCAGTCCGACATCACAACTACCTGATGGCGACACGTGCTTTTCTTTTCTTGCAGTTCTCCATCTGTGAAAGTCCCACCTAAGGACCAATGGGAAGCTTTCATCAAATACTTCCCCTTAACAACCGGAGCCCTCCCCATTTTATTTCAAGTGGAGGTGTATGCAACTTGAACAGCGTGTGCTACATGTCTCAGGTAGGCACCGGCATTGTCTTTGGTACAGGTACTGTATGCTGTCTGTAAAAAATGCTTAGTGTCTTACTTTGATTGCACTCACTCATTGTTTGCAGAGAGGATGCTGCCTTAGCACAAATTATTCACATGTTTGAAAGTGGGATCGACACTGAGACAATGGATATGAGAACTGAGAGGCCGGAGGTAGCCCTACTCTTACGAGAGCGATCAAAACTACCCTTGATGGATGGCGTGTTGTGCCGCAGGGTTCTCAACCAAAGAGGTGAAGCTTTTCATCAACTTGTCATACCTAGCAGTCACAAGGTGTTCATGATGAAGTGGGGCATATGGGCATTGAAAGAACTTTGGAACTAGCCAGAGCTAGATTCTATTGGCCGATAATGGCTAGGTACATTGAGACAAAATGTAAAAGCTGTGAAAGATGTGTTAGACGGAAAGCTAGTGCAAAAGGCATCAAAACTGGTTAACATCAAAGTCAGTGGTCCCCTCGAGTTGATTTGTATAGATTTTCTGTCAATAGAACCTGACTCAAGAGACACTAGAAATGTACTGGTCATAACTGATCACTATACAAAATATGCACAGGCATATCCAACAAGAGACCAGACATCCAAAACTGTTGCCACAGTGTTATGGGAGAACTTCATCAGTCACTATGGTTTTCCCTGCAGACTACATAGTGATCAAGGAGCCTGTTTTGAGTCAGAAGTTGTAGCAAAACTTTGTAGGCATGCTGGAATCTCCAAGTCTCGCACAACACCCTACCACCCAAGAGGGAATCCGGTAGAACGATTCAACAGAACGATTGATCTCTTTGGAACTCTGGATGGGAAAAAGAAGGGGGAATGGAGGAAATATGTTAGGCGCCTAGTACACGCGTATAATTGTACAAGAAATGATGTGACTGGGGAAGCTCCTTTTCTTCTCATGTTCGGCAGAGAGCCGCGTCTTCCCATTGACCTATGTTTGGGCATCAGCCCTCAAGGCCACAACCCCAAAACGCACTCACAATATGTGCGTGACCTGAAGAAAAGACTGAGACATGCATATGAGCTAGCTTCAAGAAATGCTGAGAAAAGGCAGCTGTTGAACAAATGGCACTGGGATGCTAAAGTGACCGCTCTGCCTTTGGAAGTGGGGGACAGGGTCCTTGTAAGGACCCTGAGTCTCAGAAAGAAGCACAAAATCTCAGACAAGTGGGAGTCCACTGTTCATGTTGTTGTCAAACAGCCAGATGAGAGTATCCCTGTCTATGTGGTCAAGCCTGAGGATGGAGAGGGCAGAGAACGGGTCCTGCATCGTGACATGCTCCTTCCCTGTGGGTTCTTACCTACAATCTTGGAAGCGGATCGTGAAAATACTGATGATTCCTTTCATTTTGAGTTGAAGACCGTCCGGTGTTGAATTGTTCAGAAATGTAAACAATCATTTGTTTCCACAAAGAAAGAAAGAGGGAACTATATTTTGTGTTTTTATTTGTTTTTTCAATCTAGTGATAAAGAGTTAAGGTCATGCAGTTGTGGTTGTGTGTTGATGAAGTGTTGTGAAGATGAAGTTGATGCATTTCAGTCCAGAAATTAATAGTTGTGAATAAACTGGATAGGTAGTATACTGCTACCATAACCCTGGTAAATCCACTTATTGGTTACATAAACAGTGCGGAATGCAATATGTTGGTGAAACAGGTAATACAATGCTTACCAGGTTCATCCAACACAGATATAATATTTCTAAAAAGAAAAACGCACACACTCTTTTGGTAAAACACTTTGTAGAACACAACTGGTCTTCACTTACCGCCACAGTAGTGTAATCCAAGATGGTCCACAGCCCAGAGAAGGAAAATAGATACAACATAAATATTTATTTTAAGAGCATAAATATGGTTATTTTGTTAAGAAGCATAAATGTGTTTTTGGATTAAAATGCATACATTTCATTAAGAGCCACTTAACACAGATTTGGCAATAATTTAATGGAAATGATTTAAAAAATGCCTTTAAGAAATGTGATGATGCTTCCCCTTTAAGGCACTCGTTGCCCTGTGTTTACGCATGCTCCTGGCAGAGCTGAGCAGCAGAGCCATAGACATATATACATAGACGCCTCATTGAGCGCTGGACCGTACGTCGACGTCGCCGCCATATTGGAGGAGGCAGATCTGCCCCGTGAACTAATACAAGTGAATGGAGTGAACTTTAGAAAGCTCCTTCCACAATGTGCTATAAGTTAATGTCTCTCATTTACACATTCACACACGTACGAATATATTCAGGAAACAGATAGGAACCAAAAACAACATCTGTAACGTTCTCTGATGATTATAAACGTTAACTACTCCTTACATGTTCAGTATACAGGTAGGCACCAAACCACCGGATGTACTTTTATAATGTTTTTATTAGTGTTTACAGCTGCCAACGTATGTAACGCTGCTACTGTGATGATACATGACGGTTAAATATTGAATCTTTGTCTATAATAACCAGATCCTGACACGTAAATGTGATTGAAACGTCGCCCTTGCCAGATGCAGACCTGACGGCCAGCCCCCTAGACCGATCCTTGCTCGTTTCCTGAGATTCCAGGACAGGGAACGGATCGCTGAAGCTGCGCGGAAGATGGGAAAGGTGCACTGGGACAAGCATCACATCATGGTCTTTCCTGACTACTCCAAACTTGTCACCGAGAAACAGGCTGCTTTTAATCAATGCAAATGCCTGCTTCACGAGCGTCGGATCAAGTTCTCCGTGATGTATCCAGCTGTGCTCTCCCCGAGGACGGTGGACGGTGGACGGTAGACGTGAGTTCACAGACCCCAAAAAAGCACTGGAATTCATTCGCTCTCTGCTCCCGTGAAAGCATATTCATATTCTGCCCTTAAGTTACCTAGAACCATCCAGTTGAACTGTACACGTCTCTCATTTACACTGTTAAACACATCTGAATATGAAAGAGATATTTCATTTACTATTTTGGATGGAGGCATTATGGCTTTTATTATACCTATCATTTTTGGTTGTGCTCTGATTCAGATTGTTATTTGTCTATACTGTTGGCATTAGAGTTGCTATAGTAGGGGGAGCATATCTGTAATGTATGTCACTCCCTGAACTTACTGGTGTACCTTTATTTTATTACTCACCCACTTATTATTTCACCTGTTTTTGGGGTGGAGAAATACATTTGTTTTGTTTTGTCTTCTTCCGTTCCTTCCCACCATTTCCATTAGCACTATAGACCAACCCAGAGCTGATAAGGGCTTAATGGGGAGACATATGCCTCAGATAGACATTACTAGATGAGTGGAGAGATACTTAAAACTAACTTGTTCAAGTATTTTGGTTATATTTGACTGTTTATTGCTTATGACCCTTACACAGCTCTTGTACTGATGTAGCCCTTACTAATTTTTAGCTACATAATTATAGCTGCATGACTGCCCTCTTCGCGAGCTGTTAGACTGTTCAAAGTCACGGACCAAGTTTTTTGTGTGTTCGGTTTGGTGCTTTTTGAGCACCTGCAGGTGACGGCAGTTCACGGGCACCATGTATCAATATGTATACACATCTTTTTTTCCTGTCATATTGTTTTCTTTTTTCTTTTTCC
The DNA here is from genome assembly GCF_040436345.1 of Pagrus major. Classification (NCBI taxonomy): domain Eukaryota; kingdom Metazoa; phylum Chordata; class Actinopteri; order Spariformes; family Sparidae; genus Pagrus; species Pagrus major. The sequence continues at coordinate 19,022,795 of NC_133227.1, read as the reverse complement.
CCAATTCTTTTCCTGCCCATGTACATGATGCTTGTTGCTCAGCGAAGGTGGTTCCTAATGATAGGTTACATCCCCTACATGCATCGGTTACTAGACCTACTCCAATATAATGATGCTGGCTGATAAAGGAAGGACCTTGAAACTAATGACATGGAACGTGCAAGGTCTTAACCACCCTATCAAAAGGAAAAAAGTCATAACATTTATTAAGTCGAAAAGATGTGATATAGCATTTCTGCAGGAGACTCACTTATTAACTCAGGAATCTAGAAAGCTTTGCAGAGATTGGGTTGGTCATGTCTCCGCCTCATGCTGGAATGGTCATAGCAGGGGGGTAGCAATTCTAGTCCACAAACAAATGCAATTCAAATGTATTAGGGAAAGTATTGATGATGCTGGACGGGTTTTGTTACTTCTCGCTGAGATTCAGGGCCATAAAGTAATATTAGCTAATGTTTACGCCCCTAATATTGATGATCTCACATTCTTTGGGCAACTAAAGTGTAAACTCAACGATATGGGAGACTACCCGATTTTGATGGGGGGTGACTTTAATCAGGTTATGGATAACATATTGGATCGTAGCACCCCATCACAGCGTCAATGCAAATCAGCCTCCATTATGCACAAAATGGACAAAGCTTCTGGTCTAGTTGATGTCTGGCGGTTATTAACCACAAGAGATTATACTTTCTATTCCCCGCGTCACAATACATTTTCTAGGACCGATTATTTTTTTGTTTCTGGATTTGGTATCTCCTCCATAGTATCTAGCTCTATCGGTAGCATTCTTCTCTCAGATCATGCTCCTGTGTTTCTTTGTGTAACCCCTTTTTGCAATACCCCTAAATCCCCCAGGTGGAGGCTCAATTCCAGCCTTTTGCTTGACCTAAGTTTCAAAGAATCTTTAAGGACTCAAATTAATCTTTTTATAGAAACTAATTTGGCGTCAGCACCATCTGCTGGTGTGGAATGGGAAGCGTTCAAGGCCTTTATTAGAGGTCATATAACACAACATGCTTCTTTCAAAAAGAAATCTAACATAATAAAACAATTTGGAGAAGAAGTTTTATGCCGCTGAAGCTGTATTTAAGCAAAATATGACCCCCTCAAATCTCACTAATCTGACCAGACTAAAATATGAACTTAACTCCATTCTGACTCAGAAGGCAGAGTTCTCTCTTTTCAGAGCTAGGCAAGAATACTTAGAAGAGGGCGACAAAGCAGGAAGATTGCTGGCTAGATACATTAAACAGAGAGAGGCTCAGAGCACAATAGCAGCAATTAGGACAGAAGGTGGTGCTGTTACGCGGGATCCCAAAGAGATAAATAAGATATTCAGAGAGTTTTATGCAACGCTTTACTCGTCAGAAACGCAAGTTGACCAGCAAGAGATGCATGCATTTCTGACCTCCCTCACTCTCCCCACCTTATCAGTGGACCAGGTAGATTTGCTTGACGCGCCAATCACTAGGGAGGAGATTGTGGATGTTATTAGAGGCCTTCCATCTAGCAAGGCGCCAGACCCGGATGGCTTCACAGCAGAATTTTTTAAGGTGTATGCTGAGGAACTCTCCCCTCTACTTCTGCAAATGTATAGTGAGGCACTGGATAAGGGCACTAATTTCTCTCATTTTAAAGAAGGATAAGGATCCGCTAGACTGTAGAAGCTATAGACCAATCAGTTTGATTGGCTGTGACAGTAAAATTCTTGCTAAGATTCTAGCTGTAAGGTTAGATAAGGTGATAACCAACCTGATTCACCCCGACCAGGCTTTTTTCGCACTCGGAGCTCAGCTGATAATATTAGACGTTTGATTGACATCATGTGGACCTCTCAAAATGCGCCTCCCCTGCTGCTGCCCTCTCTTTGGATGCTGAAAAGGCATTTGACAGGGTGGAGTGGCAATATTTGTTCTCCACCCTGGAAGCTTTTGGTTTTGGCAGGATATTTATTAGCTGGGTCAAATCTTCTATACACCAAGCCTAAGGCCTCAGTGATAACGAATAGCATAATCTCACAGTCCTTTGAGCTCCATAGAGGCCCTAGGCAGGGCTGCCCTTTGAGCACTTTACTTTTTGCACTGGCGTTGGAGCCTCTAGCAGCGGCTATTCGTAAAGACCCTGACTTTCCAGGTATCCAAGTAGGCAGTAGTAGTCATAAACTGATGCTTTACGCGGATGATGCCTTGGTCCTGATAACAGAGCCAGAACGCTCTCTCCCTGCTCTGTTCAAAACCATTAAATTGTTTTCTAAATTATCTGGATAGAAAGTGAACTGGGCCAAATCAGAGGCTCTTCCTCTGACTCCCTACTGCCCCAAGACCTTATTCCAACCTGGTGATTTCACTTAGCCCCAATCAGGTATTGAATATTTAGGCATCCTTTTCCCCCCGTCGTTGAATGATTTGGTCCAGGTTAATTTTGAGCCCCTTCTGAACAAATTTAAGATTGATATAGAACAGTGGTCTCGACTATTACTTTTACCTCTGGGGCAAGGTCAATGTGATAAAAATGAACTGCACCTACAAATTTAATTACCTATTACAGGCACTACCAATGAAGATCCCCCAAAATATTTTAAGTAGTTTAATAGGCTGTGCAACACATTCCTATGGAACAATAAGCGACCCAGATTAAGCTTGAAAAAATTACCGAGGCCAGTGGATCAAGGTGGACTGGGGGTCCCGAATTTGCTTTTCTATCATTATGCATTCAGCCTGAGACACTTGGCGCACTTGGCGCTACCTCCTGAGAGAGCACCCCCGTGGTTTGGTCTAGAAAGCCCTTTGTGTAATCCACTCCCTCCTATGCATTATATCACCACTAAGCTTTCATTAGAGGCACAGAGTCATCCTATTATTTCACACTTACAGTGGGTATGGAAAAGAATGGCGTTCATATTCGATTTTGATGCAAACCTCCACACTGCAGCCTCCATGTGGACCAACCCTAAACTCTGCATAGGGAAATCACCTTTTCTCTGGAAGTCATGGGTCGACAGGGGAATCCTGGCCCTTGGAGACCTATATACTGGGGTCAACTCAAGTCCTATTCTGATATCAAGACACAACTCCACCTACCCCAGAATCAGTTTTCGAGTACTTACAACTCAGACACCTGCTGTTGCACACATTCGGGTCTCTTTCAACACCTGCCCCCACTGTAAGCTTCCTCACACAAATAATGAAAATTTTTGGTAGACGTCATGAAGCTTCAGTGTATTACTTAATGGTTTTGAAATGCTGAAATGCTGCACTTAGCCAGACTGGCTGCACTGGAGGGCCTATCATACAGGCTAATAAACAGAGTGGAAGGCTTCAATTTGAAATGGGAATGATACTTGTCCAATATGAAAGAACCTGTGTAGGAGATATGGTAGCCAATCTGAACATGACACCTAGCATCGCTGAGCATGTTACACGTTATGATCTGTTATTATTCTTAGTCCCCCCCCCCCCCTTTTTAAAAAAAAATTAATTAATTAATTAATTTTATTGTATTGCTGTTGTGCTGTCCTGTTTTATCCTTTGTTAGATTGCTCGTCTCGCTTTTTTTGGTTGTTTTTCTCCTTTTCCTGGAGTGCAAGCATTGTATAACATAGTTATTTGTTTACTTGCTGTATACAAGTCTCAACATTGTTTCGTAACCAACATTTTCCACATGTGTACTTGTAATGTGTGATATTCAAAAATCCCAATAAAATATTAATCATAAAAGTCTTCAAAATCTAAAAATAACAGCACCTACTGATAACATAGATGTCAAATGTACTATTATAATCATCTTTGTTTAAAAATATACTTTTTGTTAAAAAATGTTGGCCCTTTAAAGTTGTGTCTCAGATCTTTGTCAACTCCAGATTTCTACAAAAGCATAATTTAATCAGGCATAAAAACGGTCAGCTATATCCTAAGGACCCCTGTTTCACTTCCTGGTTTCAAAAAAAGGCGGGAATGCTGTTTAGGCACTATTTTCTGATAAATTCATGAAATAATATTGCTATCAGGTGTGTCTCAACCATAACAGGTCAACTCAGTTGCCCTTCTAAATCAAAACAGAATATGAATTGTGGTTTAAAAAGGTGTATTTTGATTAGCATTAAGAGAACTCTTAGCATCTTTCAAAAATAAAATGGCTACTCACTACAACTATGCTGTGAAGTGAAAAAAAGTGACATTTCGTCAACACCGTAAGACGTCAACTCCGTCAGATATTGCATCTTATGGAGTTGACATCTGTGCTGACGGAGGTGACATAACTCTCAGTTCTCTTTAATAATTGAATAATGTGTTTGAAATCAGTACTTTATTTTCAATTAAATTACGAGCGAAGCATGCATCCGAATGTGTCATAAACTCTCCACAAACCATGACTGAGAAGATGATTAGCGGAAGTGACTTGAGAAATCCCTCAATTAAGAGTACCCTTCTTTTCCACCATGCTTTGGTAAATGAGTTCTCCGCAAGCAAACACAAAACTCCACCCAGGAAACAAGCATTAACCTTATCAGGAAAAATTCTGACAAAATATCGCATTTTCCACAAGATCCAACAGTTTGGAATATCTTGTAAATCTCTGAACAAAAAACAAACCAAGGCAAAACAAGCAAGATACCTCCAGGTCATCACCAAAGACGTTCAAGACTTCTTCCACAACTCTGCCCGGATTACAACAGACGAACAAGACACCATAACAAGGAACAAAGTAAAGCATCAGAGGATGATCTTGATGGACAGCATGATAAACCTACACAAGGAATTCACCACAAGCAACCCTACAGTAAAACTCAGCTGCTCATCCTTTTGTGCCTTAAGGCCCTTTCATACATGCCTATGTAAACTTCATGAGAATGCAGCTTTAATGTTGGAGGTGCTGAAATAGTCGGGGGTTGTGGATTCAGCAAAACTGGAGGATAGTTTTAAATTGGTGTGTTGCACACCAGCGACTGAGTCCTGCCTCCTTTGAAAATGTACACGCTGTGTAAACAAGCAGACATTGCTGCTCCCAGAACATGAAGCAACTAATGTTCACTGGAGACAATGGGAAAGAGTGCGACAGTCAACAGCAGATGAAACATACACCTCAACAATAATGATAACTCATGAAGGCAAGCTCTCAGAGCTCATACAATTATATGAGGAAAAACTCAAAAGTAAAACCACAACACGTGTGTCTTGTCCGGAACCAGTCACAAGAATACCGCAACCTGATTCAAATGTGCAAAGAGAACGAAGTCATCGTACACACTGATTTTTCAGAGGCATGGAAATGCGAGTACCATGCTGAAGTCCAGGCATGCCATTTCGGACAGAACTTACCTCTGTTAAATTCACATACTGGTATGTATTACACAAAGGAAGCAAAGTCAGGATTCAGCACAATCTCTGACTCTAAACGCCAAGATGCTGCATCCATTTGGGCCTACATGGATCCTGTACTGAGAGAGATACAGAGGGCACATCCATCAGTTGATACAGTACATTTCTGGTCAGATGGTCCAAGCAAGCAATACAAGAATAAGAAAAATTTCATCCTCCTCAGTGACATTCCTCTGAAATTGAGGTTTAAAAGGGCAACGTGGAACTTTTTTCCAACTTCACACGGAAAGGGCGCTCCAGATGGAATTAGAGGGGCAGTGAAGAGGGCAGCTGACAGTCTGGTTTTAAGAGGACATGACATTGTCAATGCCAAGCAGTTCCATGACAAGTTTTCCAACAGCCTTAACAATGTACTACTCTACCTCACTGATGGACAAGAAATGGAGAGGTTCGACAAAGTCCTTCCTCCTAACCTGAAACCTTTGCCTGCAACAAGAAAGATTCACCAGGTCATCCCAAATCAAAAGAGTCTCTGGTACAGAGAATTGACATGTTTCTGCAGTAAACCAAGAATGTGTCACTGTTTCAGTCCAGTTTGTTTTGCTTTAGGCACTGAGAGAGGCAGCATGAATAACCAGAGATATTCTGCAGCCCCCAAAGAAAATGTCAGTCCTTCCAGAAAAATGCGGAGTTTTTTTGTGATTGTTGCGGGCAAAAATCTTTGATTATGCGGCATGTTTGCGATGGAATATGCAGGATATTTATGCAATTTTATGCGATGAAATTGTGGGAATTTGCAAAAATTGCGGGAACTTGCAAAAACTGCGGTTTGATGAAGAAGAAAAAAAGTGATTCCCCCAACACTCTGTTACTAGGCTCACTAGGCTACTACCTTAATGTAAAGAGTCATTTCTAATGACTTCCTATGATAAGCAAGCATACTACATCACAGAAAGTGCTGGGAGTAATTAAGTTCTCAGCTTTCTGATGACTTCACTTCATAACGTTCCCAAGGCAACAGGAGGAAAATGGCTGCTCTTGTGTGAAGTAAACGCAACATTTTTCAACTTTCTGCGAAGATATATGTGACTTTTTTGCAACGAAAATGCGGGGATTATGAAATCATGCAAGCCCTGCATATTTTGCGCATTTTGCGCGGAAATCGGAGATTTATGCGGCCAAAGTGTGGCGTCTTTGAAAAAAATGCGGCCCCTGCATAAATGTGCGGACTTTGGCTGATTATGCGTTGAATTATGCAATCGCATAATCATGTTTTTCTGGAGGAAGAAGAGCCACCATCAGGCCCTGAGGGCACATCCACAGGAATAACTGCTGAGAGTATTAAACCTGGGGACTGGATGGCAGTAGTTTATGAAGAGCACTGGTGGTTGGCCAGAGCTGTTTCTGTGGATGGTGAAAACCAGGATGTGAGAGTGGAATTCCTGCATCCCCATGGCCCCAATGAGAAATTCACACCTCAACATGGCAGGGGAGATGAATGCCTTTGCCCAGTTAAAGATGTTCTTGTTAACCTGGTGGGAAATGCAGCTCCTATGCGTCTCAGTCGAACAAGGGAAATGTATAGCATTTCTCCAGATGTAATGGACTTCATAGAATGTGAACACATTAGCCATCTGCTTCCTGGTGACTAAACAGCAACAGTTTTGTTACACAGGCCAATGTCCAATGTCAATGTCAGATATGTTTCTTTATTTCTGAGCCACAAATCTTTCAAGCAATGGCATTGTCTTGCTACAATGTACACAATTTCAAAATGTCATTACAAAGTATAAATCATATAATTTGCATGGAGGGCTTCTTAAATTATGATAGTCAAATGTCCCATTTATGGTTACTGGCGCAGAAAATCACAGATACTATCCCCATCCAATTTTCTGACCTATATATGTCCTTACATTTTTGTATTGCAATATTGAATTTAGATATGTCGTCCCATCCCTAGTTGTAATAAATGGTGGCTGTTTAATTCAGGGGAAAATAGGTCTTTCACAGTTATTGTTATTTAGTTTGAAAGTTGATCAGTTTGGTTACAAAGTTTCTCAATCATGTTCTCAATCATGTTTGGAATGGCTTTCTGTGTGCTTCCAGTTTTTAAGGTTTGTATACTATTATGTTTCATATGCGTCAACTCCGTCAGTTGGCTGTCAACTCCGTCATAGAGAAGTCACCTCCGTCAGACGGACTTTTTCTGTGATATTCATGAAATATATGTTCATAATGGTTTATAAAATGAGTTCATGTCAATAAAAAGTGTCTTTGGTACACCTAATGTGTGTCCTTTGTGTTAAAAAATTATATGTTGTTTATCGCGAAGACAAATGACATTATCAACAAAAATTGTAAGTTGGCAACATTATAATGGTATTTATTTCTTGAATAAGAAAATATTAAACATTTTTATTATACAGCTAATTAAATCATCTTGTATTTAATACAACAAAAATCATCAAACATTTCCTTAATGTTTTATATTATAATACTATGACTTTTTGTGTGCCTGGCGGAGTTGACAAAGTTCAAGTCCTCAGCTGCAAAAAATGCTATTTAAGAAAAAATTAAATCACTGGGTGGTTGGCCCATTAAAAGGTTTAATAGCCAAGACTTTGATCTTTTAAATATATCTTCCAAGCATGATTGAAGGTTAAAAATAAAAAAAAACAAAATAAGGTTTTGTCACAATTCTCAAGAATGGGTGATTTATTATTTATATGGCTTATTATACTCAACATGGAACAGAGTGCTACAAAAAATATTTTTTTAAGTACATAGCCTTTTGCACAAACTGTCTTATAGAGCTCTGGGTTGTGGTGGTGTAGTGTAGACACTGTGTAACCACTAAGTGGAATTTAACCAGGGTTATGGTAGCAGTTTACTACCTATCCAGTTTTATTCACAATTTTCAATTTCTGAACTGAAATGCTACAAATGCTAGAAGTGGAAACCATAGAAATATACATTACGATCAACATACAACCACAACTGTATGACCTTAACTCTTTATCAATAGATTAAAATTAAAATAAAACACAAATATATTTCCCTCTTTCTTTCTTTTCTGAAAACAAATGATTGTTTACGTTCTCTATAAACAATGTAATTATTATTTTTACTCTTTACAAAGGCACCGGACAAGATGCTCCTTGTCTGTTTGAATTGGGAGTCCCTTTCTCAACCCACGAGAATAATTCAATACCGGACGGTCTTCAATTCAAAATGAAAGGAAGCCTTTGTTTTTCCTTTTAATTGTCGTTAGCAAAACAAAATATGTTTAGTACTGGCCAGCAAAAAAATAAAAGTTATATAGAGATCTATATGTGAAGTGCAGTGTGATGTTTTGCCTGAAAATATCAGACGGGGTCCAAGAGGTGGCAGGCGGCAGCTGTTCTCCCAGTAGCCACAGGAAAAGCACAGTCTCTGCTCCAATGACGACCCACTAGCAAGGAAACATCGTATTTATAAATGAAATGAAGGCAGGCTAATACAGAGCACTGACGAGCAGGACACACGGCAATACACAGCAATAATGATCTTCTGAGCCCGCGATCCCTACCAGAAGCACCATACTATTGGCTGTCGTAACACTGTCGTAATATGACACCGTCTAAAGGGCACTACACAAAACGATACTAACTGAAAACATCAGCTGACTGAAACTACAGCTGGGTTACAACTGCAGCAGCAGCAATAGATGCAGCAGACAAACTGGCACTTTCATTAGTAGCAGATTCACTTCCAACTGATCTGATGAATGTACAGTTCTAATGTGCCTGTGCAGGTTAATGTAGAGCCTGCTCGATATGAGATTTTAACCTTGCATACTCTGTTCATACTTACCATAAAAGTTAAAAACAACAATTCATACTTACCTTAAAAAGTTAAAACAACAATTCATTAGTGGTGGGTATCGTTAACAGTGTGTGCACGCCTGACCAATTATCAATTAGTTTTTGAGTTTAGTCAACACGTGAGAACTCGTCTGACATGGAGAGTCTCCTGTTGTGTGCTACATGTGTGAAATAACAACTATAGTCTGGACTTTGTCTGCAGTGTATCTGTGTAAACGGCTTCATTCAGCGTCTCTCCCTCCCCTCTGGCACCGTGAGTTACCATGGTTACAGGAACGCTGCCTGATTGTAGCTCAATGCTGAAATCTTGTATTATAACATATAACAAAGCCTCAGAGCTTCTTTGATTACTAACAGTATGTTAGTGATGACAGAAAGGTGATAACTCACCATCAGACTGACAAGGCTGCAAAAGTTGCTGCTTGTATGATGTATTTTTCTGTTAAACAATAAGAGGCTCACTTTAAACAATATTATTATTATTAGTAGTAGTAGTAATAATAATAATAATAATAATAATTAATGATAATGATGATGATGAGAAGAAGAAGTAGAAAAATAGCGTACTGAAAAGCTCTGTAGATGGTTGATTATTCGGAAGAGTAAAGACAGTTTGATTTCATAGATTGAAAATTACATTGAAAAGACAAAAAACATTTTAAGTGTGAATGGAACAGCTGTTCAGATCATCCTCCTGTAACACACTGTTGGTCAAATATTTAAACTTTATGTCTGCATTAGAGAACATGGTGTGGGGTGAGGCTGTAAATCTTAGCTTATTTTTTTAGCACGTGTCAAGTAACGTGCCCTGTAACATGTTTCACAAATTACAAATTGGGAATATGACTTGGCTACAGCTCGAAAATACATTTCAGTCAAAAGATTTTTTTTTGCTTTAATCCATGCATAGCTGTATTTTGCACAGATGATTATTGCTTTTATTTACTCCTTGCTGTATTTATTTTATTTACTTACTTATTTTCTTTTTACTATTAGTATTGTAGTTCACTTCAATATCTTAGTATGATCTGGACGTGTAAGAACTTTTTAATTTTTAAGTTGGATGATGTGTGATATGTGTCTGTTTTTTCCATATGTGTGTATGAGGACTCTACTGCAAACAAAATCTACCTCTGGGTACTAATAAAGTAACTTGAACTTGAACTTGAAATAATGATGAGGTGATAGATCCAACATACGGAACACATGCTACTTCTTCCTCTGAAGAAGCCCCCACATCGCCTGCTGCAGAAATGGAAGAAGGGTATGAAGTGAAGGAAATGATGAACATGATGATGAGGTAAAATCTGAAGCTGAAATGGAAGAAGTGTCAGAAGTGGAGGACTGCACTTGTGATGATGAAGAGGAAAAATCAACTGATGAGAAAGAATCTGAGGGGGAGGACCCAGCTGAGATAGAAGAATATTTCCAGTCAAAGGATGAAACATTGATCTGGTCTTCCATCCCTCCCAGTGACGGAGGACGCATGTTGACAGCAGAGAGAGAGAGAGAGAGAGAGAGAGAGAGAGAGAAACTACCATGGTCCAACCGCATATGCAAGGTCTCGTATTGAAGACATAAAGCCCACTTTTGACCTGTTTCTGCCCAAGCCTATTGAAAAGGTGGTGCTGAACATGACAAACAAGGAGGGGCAACGTGTGTATGGCAACAAGTGGAGAAAGATGGATCGAATGATCCTGCAGGCATGTGGGTATGTTGATTCTCGCTGGCAGAGTTGTGGACTCGAGTCACGTGACTTGGAATCGAGTCAGACTCGAGTCATGAATTTGATGACTTTAGACTCGACTCGAAAAAATCTAAAAAGACTTGCAACTCAACTTGGACTTTAACATCAGTGACTCGTGATTTCACTTGGACTTGACCCTCTTGACTTGAAAAGACTTGCTACTTTCCCCGAAAAAAAAGATTAAAAAGTATGTTGACATGGACCGCTCTCTCTCTCTTTGCACCTGTGTTCGTGATGTGTGTGCGGCACGACATCCAATCAAATTAGATCCACGTTGTTTCGAGCTGACAGCATCGAACCAATCAGAGTACTGGAAAACCATGAAGGGGAACATACTACAACGCGCCAGTAGGCAAAAATGATACCAACTGTAGTTTCATTTGGCTTTAAAAACTATGAAGTGGTCTACAAAAACGAATTGCAGTCTGTAAAACATGCGGGTCGAAGATTACAGACGGAGACGCGACAACCTCCAACTTCGTTCGACATTTGAAGTTGCACAAAGAACAGTAAGTTTTGAATGAAAGCCAACACTAGCTTATTGGCTAAGTAAAATCTTGCTTGCTAGCTAGCTCAACGAGACTGTAACGTCACCTTGGCTTACAAACACGGCAAACTGTATCTCCAGTGGGTTCATTAATGGATAAGTTCATTATTTTGCACTTTGAGCTCCCTTTCTGTGTAGCTGCTAGTCTTGGATGAAATAGAGTGACACGGAAATGTTGACAATTGGTCTAGTCTCAAGCGTTTGGCTAGAATCACCCCCTACTTCAGAATTTTTCGCTACAGGCACGACAGAAACTGTATTTCGTTAAAAAGACACTCGTTTTGGAACATTAACGAATACCATTAGCAGTTAACCACTCTGTGAGTTGCACGTCTTTTGAAAACGAACGTTTAGGGTTGATTTAAGGACCGCTGAATGCCCATATCTGAAGCATGGGGGTGATTCTAAATTAACTAAATGCTCAAGACTGGACCAATCGTCAAAATGTCTGTCAAACATACTATTTCATCCCATACAAACCAGAAATTGGGCTCAAAGTGCAAAATAGTGAACTTCTCCTTACTTATATGGTAAAAGGATAGTTTAAGATTTTTTTGAAGTGAGATTGTATGTGCTTAGCAGCTAGTCAGTGGATCATACACAGTAAACTGCTGCCAGCAGCAAAACTTAAGCAAGCCTAATCAAATCAAGGTCAGTTTAGCTGCTAATGTACTTTATTTTAAGAATATGTGTACCATTTTAGCTTGCTGCCAGACAATAGGAAAACTAAGTATATCTCATTCTCTCCATTTCATTCCATTGACAAAAATGGCCATTTTACTTTGCAGCACACAGGAGTTGCTAGCTGCTAGTCTACTGCTGCCTCATTAGGTCATGTTATTTAGGTAAATCACAACTAAGCTGAACTATCATGAAGACATAGAATAGCCAGCAGTAAACCAGCCATTTCTGTGTGATGCAGGTAAAATTGCTGTTTTTGCCAATGGAATCTGGTGTGCTGTAGAGAGTGAATTAACTAGCATACTTAAGTTTCCTGTCGGAAAGGGCTGTTTCATGGCAAGGTAAAGCAGTAAAATATTATTATTATAGTAAGTGTACACTGATAATGAAATTTATTTTATCAATGTAATGTTAAAACAATGTTATAATTGATATATGAGGAGATAGTTTCAATGCAATTTATGTGTGGCTAAAAGGGATTTTCTGACATCTGTTTGATATGCTTACCATTTACAGATTTGAAGAATACCAGATGAATAAAAGCATCATAGATGAACCACAACAGCCTTCAATCTCACAATTCTTGGACATTCGTGTAGGGCACTACAGCATGAGTCATCCACAACAGAAGGCTATTACCAATGCAATACTGTCCGACTTAATCATTGATTGCAACTTTCCCCTGTCTATTGTGGAAAACAAGAGCTTTTGGCACTTTCTGACAGTAGTTGACAGTAAGTACAGCCCAGTGTGTCGCAGAACATTGACATCAAAAACCGAGAGCCTCGCTGAGAAGAGACGTTCAAGATTGAAAACTCAATTGAGCAACGCTGAGCATGTTTCAGTCACTGTGGACATCTGGTCTGATCGTAAGATGAGGGGATTCCTTGGTGTCACTGTCCACTGGATAGAGAGAGAGACAACGAGGATACAGCTAAAAACGAATCTCTTGGCCTGCAATCACTTCAAAGGCTCACACACAGCCGAAAGAATCTGTGACCAACCTGCCCCCTTTTCAGACCAAGTCTACCTCAAAGCAGCCACCTTGGATCCAGCCTTTTCTCTGCTGTGGGTGGAGCCCCATGTTCTGGTCAATCGTGACATCAAGGCAGAGGTGGCACAAAGAGTTAAAGGTAAATATTATTGACTTCAATGCAACTCTTTTCCTCATAGTCTAATCTAATTAACAGCATCAATAATTGCATTTTTCAGTCTAACACTGTATCACCAACACCAATGGTATTAAGGGTTCTTTTGTTTCTGCTGTTGTTGTTAAATGTTTTTGCAGAATTGATCCTGCAAGATGCAGCAGAGACTGAGCAACCCGTGTCTCTGGTTGACGAAGAAGAGCAAGAAGACCTTGGAGAAGGAGAAGGGCTGTTTGCTGCATACCATAAGAGGCAGAAGAAGGATGTTGGGACCACTCCAGCACTACAGCTAAGTCACTACCTAGACATAGCCGAAGGACAGAACGCACTTTTGTTCTGGGCACTGAACATGAAGAATCTTCCTTCACTCTTCCGAGTGGCCATCAGAGTCTTGGCAGTGCCTGCCTCTAGTGCTCCAGTGGAGCGAGTTTTCAGCCACGGTGGCATCATACTACGTCCCCATCGTGCACAAATGACTGACAACCTTTTGGCCAATTTGATCTTCTGCAAATGCAATGCAGCATAGGGCCCTGACATAGAAAAGCACAACTCTGTTCATTGCCATGTTCATGACACTTCCAATCCAGTCCCCTTCCAATCTCACTCACTCACACTCACACTCTCACAAATACACTCACTCTCACACACATATACACACACACACATACACTCACTAGATTATTAAGATCATTTTTTTTGAGTGAGGATATCTTTTATAAAGTGGTGACATGTTTGAAAAGGTTAAGGTTACACTTAGCTTTTGAAATGAGTCAAAAATATGTTTTAGAAAGTGGTGACATATTTGGAAAAGTAACATTTAACTGTTTTTGTGATGCTCACTTCATCCAAATACCTGTTTGAGGGTGAAGACATGGTTTTTAGTTTAAGGCTAAATTTAAGTTTTAAGTTGAAGAGTGTTTTACAAAAATGAGGGTCTTTTGAGACAGAAACAAACACTTTTGGAAAGTCAGGACACTTGAATCTTGAGGAAATCTTTTTTTTTTTTTTTTCTTTTTAAGTGATGCCATGTTTGGAAAAGGTTAAGGCTATATTTAAAGCACCTGTCTAGTTGAAGGTGAAAACTGTTATGCAAAATTATATGCGTTCAATACAATACAGGGCGGAAACTGCTGTGCAGCTAATTATAGTGCAATAAGCTATGGAAATACAATGTCAGTGCTTTCTGTGGAAATTGCATTTGCATTTGTTTATTTCAAATGTGTTTGAACAATGTTCCTGCAAAAAAAGGTTTGATAAATATATACAGATTTTAAAAGCATACATGATCTGTGTAAATCTCTGTTGTTTCTCTGTTGTTAAAAGGACTCGAAAAGACTCGAAACTCAAACGGTAGGACTTGGGACTTGACTTGAGACTTATTGGTCTTGACTTTGGACTTGACTCGGGACTTGCCTGTCTTGACTCGGGACTTGACTCGGCACTTGAAGGCAAAGACTTTAGACTAACTTGTGACTTGCAAAACAATGACTTGGTCTCACCTCTGCTCGCTGGTGTGTACCGATCCAGTTAAGAAGCTACAGCTAGTTTATGGCAAACTGAGTCTGGCATGGAAATTTTCCGTGCTACCATGACACTCAAGATCAGGGGTCCCCCCCCCCCCCCCCCCCCTGACCGGCCCCCCCACCCCCCACCCCCCCACCATTTGAACCGGCCCTATGAGGCAATCCCCAAAAGTGGTTATGGCATACTGTTTAAAATTGCTTTTTGGCAAATGATAATATGTCTGCACCTTGTATTGTGTTGAATTTATTAATTAAAATTGATACTTAGTTATAAAAATGAACTATTCATACTTTCCGAATTTTCGCGAGATCAGGCAGCGCATGCGCAGAGAACTGTCAGTGTTCAGCAAAATGGCTAGTGGTAAACGAAAAGTAGACAGAGAGTGCAGAGTTTTTAAAGAACAGTGGACCAGCAATTATTTTTTCATTCAGTGTAAGGACCGTGCAGTTTGTCTTGTATGCAAAGAAAGTGTGTCGGTATTCAAAGAATACAATCTGCGTCGTCACTATGAAAGCCGACATAAAGAGTATGCTAGTTTGCAAGGGCAGCCAAGAGAAGACCGGATTCGGAGGATGAAAGGCGGACTGGCTGCACAACAGAACGTATTCCTTCGCCAAACCCAGATCAACCAGGCTGCTGTCCGAGCTAGTTATAAGGTAGCTCACCTACTAGCTACCCACGGAAAGCCATTTACTGATGGGGACTTTGTTAAAGAATGCATGCTTGCTGTGGCCGAAGAGGTGTGTCCCGACAATAAGGATGCGCTCGTGAGTCTTTCCGCAAATACTATGACCAGGCGAACAGAAGATTTGGGGGACAACGTATATGACCAGCTGCATGAGAAAGCGTCAGAATTAGATTTTTTTGCTTTGGCCATCGACGAGAGTAATGACGTGCAGGACACAGCACAACTTCTAATTTTTATTCGAGGCGTTAGCGCGAGCTTCGAAGTGTCTGAGGAGCTGGCATCACTAAAAAGTCTCAAAGGAACAACGACAGGAGAGGATATTTATGTCCAAGTGAGCAGAACGATGGATGACCTCAATCTACACTGGTCTAAATTGGCCAGCATCACCACTGATGGCGCACCTAGCATGGTTGGTACAACGAGGGGGCTAGTAGGGCGCTTGAACAGCGTATTCAAGGAACGAGGTCTCACCCCCCCACTACAAGTCCACTGTCTAATTCACCAGCAAGCACTATGCTGCAAAGTTCTGAGGTGGGCGTCTGTCATGAAAGTGGTTGTGCACTGTGTCAACTACATCCGGAAAAATGCGCTGAAACACAGACAGTTCCAGGCCTTTCTCTCCGAACTTGAGTCTGCTTACGGAGATGTTCTGTACTACACAGAAATCCGATGGTTAAGTCGAGGCAGAGTGTTGCGCCGTTTCTACGACCTGCTACCTGAAATCAACACCTTCCTCCAGTCTAAAGGTGAAATGGTACAAGAGCTGACCGATCAGGAATGGAAATGGCATCTCGCATTTTTAACTGATGTGACCGAGATGCTGAACCACCTTAACGTGCAGCTCCAAGGCAAAGGGAAGCTAATTAGTGACATGTATTCCCCCATCAAAGCATTCGAGGTCAAACTAGTGCTGCTTGTGCAACAGGTCCAAAAGTTGGACTTCACGCATCTCCCTGCCACCCAAAGCTTCTGCGCTGAGAAACCAGCTTTCCCGTTCCCAGTCGAAAAGTGCAAGGATGCGCTGGAAATGCTGCAGGGAGAGTTCAGAGCGCGGTTCTGCGAGCTTCATGTCAACGGTAAAGGAATACGCTTGTTCCAGAACCCTTTTACTGCCGACATAAATGATGTCCTTCCCTCTCTTCAGTTTGAACTAGCCGAGTTGCAGAATTGTGATATCCTTAAAGACGCGTGACCGTCTTATTGAGTTCTATGGAGCGCTCCCTGAGGAAAACTACCCAAACATCAAACAACATGCAATGAAGATGTCCACGGTTTTTGGCAGCACCTACATCTGTGAGCAAACCTTTTCCCATATGAAGCAAACAAAGAATCCAACAAGGAGCAGACTCACAGATGAACACTTGCATCAGACCTTGAGACTGGCTACCACTAGACTGCAACCAGACATTGAACTTCTCACCAGTCAGAAGCAAGCACACAGCTCACACTGATAAGGTAAGCACACTGATTTTGATAATTACTGATTTTAATTTGAATAAATAATACATATGAAATATGAATGCTACATATTTTGTAAAATTCTGTCAGAGAAAAACTGATAGCAGTATGTCTTGTCTTTTACTGAATATGGTGCTTCTTGTGCTCATGCCAGGGCTCCAGAAGGCAGAAGGAGTGAGAGGAGACTGCTGTTGCTGACTCCTTTCCAAAGACAGCACAATTCATTAAGTACAAATCCAGCTCACCTATAGGCTACTACTGATTTTGATTCCCATTATTCTGTATTATTGTTGTCCTTTAGTTTTGACTTGTGAATGGCCTACTGCTCATTTAATTTTCACCTTGACTTAAAAAAATGTTTACAGAACATATTCACCTGGATAGGCATAAGAGCTGGCTATCTATCATTCATATTATGATTTCACTGTTTTGTACATTCATTTTATAGGCCTCTTTATTTGACCTAGTGCTGCACAGTTATTATTGTTAATATTAATAATATCAATAGGCCTACCTACAAAATATAATTTTTTCACTCACCTTTGCCAGTGTCAATCACCTCAACTAGGCAGCTGTTTCTTACCTTTGATGTTATTTTTATTTAAAAATAAAATAAATGGAATATCTGTGGTATTTCAAATTAAAACAATGTGTGAAGACTTGATTACTAGTGGGTTGCAAAAGTAGTAAAGATATGTGCCAGGAATCAAGTGTTGATATAGTAGTGTGCATGGCTGTGCCAGGCTAGTAATCTGTACTAGGCTACACAATGAGGCCTGCTGATGATGATTTTTGTCTGGGTCATACAATTCTATGTAAGCCGACCCGATCCCGGCCCCCCATCACAGTCAGGAACGACAATGTGGCCCCCAGAGAAAAAAGTTTGGGGACCCCTGCTCAAGATGTTTCATAAAATCTCAAGAGTGATTCGATTTGATGATAAAGACACAAGAGAAGATCGCCGTGCACGAGACAAACTTGCTCCCATTCGAGACGTATGGGACAAGTGGGTGTCTCTCTTGCCGTTGATGTACGATCCATACACTGATGTGACTGTGGATGAGCGCCTGGTCGCCCTTCAGAGGTCGTTGTCCATTCAAACAGTACATCCCGAGTAAACCAGGGAAATATGGGATAAAAATATGGGCAGCATGCCATGCCAGGTACAGCTATGCATGGAACATGCAGGTATTTGCTGGCAAACCTACTGGTGCGCAATCAGAAATCAGGGCATGCGAATTGTCCTTAACATGACAGAAGGGCTCCAGGGGAAAACAATCACCTGTGACAACTTCTTTACTTCACATGTCCTTGGCCTGCAGCTGCTGAAAAGAAAGCTGTACATGTTGGGAACAGTACTGAGGAATAAGCCCAAGCTACCCCCTGCACTGGTGTCAAAAACGGACAGGGCTCGGTTCTCATCGAAGTTTGCCTTCACCGAGACCCATGCTCTGGTGTCCTATCGCCCCAAAAAACAGAAAAATGTTCTTCTGATGAGCACTCTGCTTCGGGATGCTGCTGTGAGCAACAGGGATGACAAAAGGCCAAAAATCATCGTAGATTACAATCACAACAAAGGGAGTGTCGATAACCTTGACAAGGTAATGCACATTTATTATTCATAATATTTATATTATATATAGAAAGGAATAATGCATTGAATTTGTGTGTAGGGAAATAAACTTCCTTTCCTGAATATTTTTTGGTTTGTTTCAGGTTACCAGTATGTATACGTGCACAAGATTGACAGCCCGTTGGCCCCTCGTTGTCTTCTACAACATTCTTGACGTGTCTGCATACAACAGGAGGAGACTGCTCTTGGAGGAGCTCGGGCGACAGCTGGTGATACCTCACATCATGCGACGCAAGGTGAGCATTAAGCTACATTTCTGTTGCTCTTTCTTCTCCCTATTCTGAAAAGTTAATTTTGAAAAGTTAAATGTTTTGGAAATGAATGTTTATGTTTTATATGTCAGGTAATGAGTTGGAATAAAGTTGACTAAAAAGTTGAAACACAGAGGTGGGTGATAATTTATACTTTGTTTTATAAACAGTCAAACCAGACGGGGTCAATTTTGACCCCAGAGGACAGCAGGTGTGATTATGTGCTGCCATTAAAAAAAATTCAAATGATTCAAAAATGGAATCCTCACTAAACTTTGACATATACCACTCTGTGATAAGTCAAATAGTCAAAATGATATAAAGTCAAAATAATTGTTTCATTTTATTTTCACTCAAAAACATGGTATACTTTTATGTAAACAAGGTATATTGGCCCTAAATACCTTAAAAAGTTAGTCTTTAATTAGATAATTTCATAAATACATAAATTCATACTTTCTTCAAAAACCTACATTCAGATTATTTCATGTACAAAAAAGTTTAAATCTGTAGGGGAACTATAGTATTGCTTCCTAACGTAGAAAGGGGGCGGGACCATTGAAACACAAGAGTAGAGGGATATAAAATGATACGCTCAGGAGAAGGAGCTCACCTTTGCTCAGACCACTGAAAGGGAACCATCTCTCCACAAGTCAGTCAGACAGTTAGCATTTGTTTGCAGGCCTGAAGAAAACCCAGACAGGGTCGAAACAATGCCCCAGGCACTCGTATTTTTTGTTTAAAACATTTAAAAACAATTTCATTTCTTTAGTTTATATCAAAATTTGAGTTTAAAAATATTAATTCAGATAAAACAGTTCATTTCATAAATGAATAACAAACATCTACGTTATTACATATATACCAAAAGGCTACACCAGAATTAAAAAACAATTGAAAAATATTTACCCACAAGGATGGGAAATTTTGATGGAGGGTGGACTGTGGTCCGATACAGCAAGAGACGCCGATGCACCAACCAACCCTATTGGAACTATTGGGACCGGGGGGTCGAGTACGACCGGGGGAACGACTGTGCACCACCTGTCCCCTTCAGGGGGCAGGCTCAGTTCCCTCAGCCTAACCCTATCTAATTTATTTTGAAAGTATGGTTTCACATAGACAGGACATGGAGCTCGGTGGGATGGTTATTTGGCCGGATTTCCTCCTCACGGTCCTTGGACCTGGCATGCTTTGACTTATTACACCATTTTATCACACTGGTTTTGTGTGCCTACCTGTTTTATTCGATAATTATTTGCATTCTTATTCATTAACCCTTTCTCATCTCAGGGGGCTGCAACCCACGCCATCCCCCACCCTACCGATGCTCCATTCCTCTTTTTACAGATATTTTATATGAATTCTTATTTAACAAATGAATAGAAAACCCCCCCACTCCTATTACCCCTTTCCCCCTCTCTTTTTCTGTTTCCTCCACTTTAATCCAGCAATCATTTTACATGCCCCCACAGATTTAATGGCATCATCCCTCGATGGTGCAAGACATAACTTTCCACCTATCACACAGGGGGACCCGGGTTCACGTCCATCACTCAACCATGTATATAATCCTTACTGTATTTATATATTGCTCCTCCTGACCAGCACAAGGAGGAACACTCTTCCCAGAACGACACCCGGGTTCGAGTCCCACATCAACCTTCTGAGCACTCCTCCTTATGCTCACATTGACACACACCCACGCATTATAGCTGAGTGGACGGGGCTTCGCTCTTCCCTGCTGCCCGTGCAAACAAACCTCCCCAGGTAACTTAACAACACTATTTCCTCTACCTAACCCTAACCCCGCTTCCATGGAAAGACTATTGCCCTAATTATTAACTCTGCCAAGGAGGTTATGTTTTTGCCAGCATTTGTTTGTTTGTCTGTCTGACTGTTAGCAAGATTACTCAAAAAGTTATGGATGGATTTTGGTGAAATTTTCAGGACTGGTAGGTTATGTCCCAAGAAACAATCCATTACATTTTGGTGAAGAAGAGCATGGTTCACCAGTGAGTACACATTCACACAAACACCAAATTTCTGATTAAAGCAGTCATACTTAACACAGTATAAGATGATAAACCTTCAACTTAAATCCATTCATACCGTTCAGATTGAAGCTGGGTCAACATTTACTGCATGCGAGGAGGAGTCAGAGTGTGAGGGTGCTGAGGTAAAATGCCACACAAGCAATTTTAGTGACTTTAGTATTTAACATGCACAAATTAAAATTGATGTGACATATACAGTAGTCCTTAAATATACAACAGAATGTGATTATATACTAAATCAAATGTCTGTCAGGCCTGGGCTAGGAAGGAGGACTCAGGAGCAGAATTAGGACAATTAGAGCAGGCTTTTATTGAGAAATTTGTTTTCTTCACTTGAACTCTTGAGCAAGGTGACAAACAAATACGCTATAAAGCACAATATCTAATCTGCTGGCTAAAAAAAACAAGCAACAGCACTACAACAAAATGAGGCAAAACAACCTCAAAGAAAAAGGAATAAGGGAACTGAAAATCACTCCTGAGGAGGCAAATAAAAGGACTAAGAACTAAACTACTCTGGCTCACTGGCTATGAAAACTTATAACAAAAAATCACTCCAATCGGAGGAAGAAGAAAAGGCTATAAACATAAAACTACTCTCTCGACTGACTATGAAAAACAATGAAACAAATGAGGCACTCCACTGGAGGCAAACAAATGGCTATAAACTAGACCTGGAATTCACTGAGAAAAATTACAAACAAAAAGTCACTCACTTAAGAAGATCAAGAACAGAAATACAAACTTTGACTCTTGGCGTGATCAAGGCTGTGAATGAGGGCTGGGGTGCGTGACGAATACAACACTCTGGTACAGAACAAAGGGAGACGCAGACTATAAGACACATCAGGTGAGGGAACACAGGTGGAAACAATTAGGGATTAGAGGAGACATCAGACTGGTGGCACATGAGGAAGGGCAAGTGACCTGAAACGAGAGGAGAGTTACTTTTCAAAATAAAACAGGAAGTTCACGAGACACAAAACCCAGGACAGGACATTCCTCACCATGGTGTGACAATGTCCAAATTCTTAACAACTATATTCTGATTTACTGTGACATGGTAGAGTCAGCCAGATTGCTGCAATTGTAGTTCATTGAAGGAGGAGGAGGCTCACAGTTCCAGCAGTTCAGAGGACTTGCCAACATTGGCACCACTGCCTGTGAGTGAAACACACAAATTTATACAATGTCTTTAGCACAGCGATCATGGCTAGAAGTACTACAGATAAATAAATAATCCTTGTAGTGATTGTTATATAACAGTATTTTCTTTCTTTTCTCACACATAACATGTAATTATCCACAAAGGGAAAACGCAGAAGACTGACCTATCCGCCGGAGTTTGACAAGTTACTGCGACACCTGTTTGGGAAAGAACTGAAGTGCAAGGACCTCAGTTGCCAACGGGTAAGTTTTGTTGTTGTATGCTTTAACAACACTGTCTTGCTGCTTTGAAAATGTGTCCCTTCCATTTTATTTACTTTCCACTGTAAAAAAGAAAACTGCCCTCTGAGCTTCGAGGCCTTGGCAGGATTACCTTCAAAACAATGCACATGACAGTGTTTATTTTCCCCCTTTTGTTTGTCCACCTTTTGGATCAAAGAAGATCTAAAGGAGTTTGCGGAGCTGGTTACAGCGGCAAAGGAGCTAAATCTGACATTGGACAACATCCGTGGAAGGCTGAGGAAACTGTTTGTATTTGCCAGACTTCTACCAGAAGGACAGCTGGAATTGAGGTACGTTGGGGAAAAAATGGCATAGCGTAATGCAATAAGCTCACATTACCAATTTTACTTTAAATTGCAAGGTGTAACCCTAACCCTAATCAGTCCCAATGTAGCATTCCTACTCATTGAAAATATTGCACAGAAATCACTACTGTAATTACAAGGATAACTCATATTCCAAAAGTGAAATCTTAGATGCTAACTCTAATTAAAAATGGGTGAATTTTGCTAATTAGCGATCAGCATTCCCAACAAGCGATCCTCCATGCCAAACTACTTCAAAAAAGAGACTTGAGTGACTACTGACAACACTCCCAGAATGCTTCTCGGTACACTATTGGGGAATGTAAACTCTTTCAGACATCAAAGGGTCACAGCCTTCAAAGGAGAATATAATAATCTCTCATTGAGGCATTGGCAGCCATTCAAATAAAAGATGATGATAAAAGCTTTCAAAAACTGTAATCACAGGCCTGATAGGTTGCCCATTAAGTAATCAGAAAGTGGCTGGTTTAGGATATAAATTCAGGAAGGGAGGCCAAGATGGCGGCGCTCTAGTAAGACGTGTTTTTCAAGCTCTCTCAGGTAATTTAGGAGGTTTGTGGTTAAACAACCAATGTGAAGTTTAAGATGCGCATTGGCCAACGCACAAGTAACTACTTTACACATTAAACTGAAATTAAGTCGAATGGGGAAAAAGGAAAGGCAGGAAAATATCGTTCACAACCACAGAGATGGAGGAAGCTAACGGCGACATACTTGGTACATCAAACGAGGCCGAGGCTAGCAACAAGCTAGTCTCCATCAAGGATTTGAAGGTTCCTAGTGGACATGAGTTAATGGAGGACAGTAACTGGTTTGAGGCTAACCAAGACCCTCAACATATCTGCCTCGCTGTCCCACTTCCAGACACTCCGATTAAACCTCCACCAAAGAAGATAAAGACAGGTGGCGGAGAGAACGCGGAAATACTGGAAGCAATTCGCGTGCTCTCTGGAAAGCATGATGAGACTTTACGTACTGTCTCCGCCATAAAGACAACAACGGAGTTAACTTTGAAGCACCTGGAGAAATTATCCGCAACCGTCCAGCAACTCACTCTCGACGTTAACCAACAAAAACAAACAGTGGACGGCTTGAAAAACGTGGTTAAAAAACTGCAAACTGAGAACAAAACACTGAAAGCGCACATCGCGGAGCGCCAGCGGTACAGCCGGAGATGGTCCCTGAAGGTGCACGGTGTGAAAGAGGAGGAGGGAGAGGACATACGGCACAAGATTATCAACATCCTGGGCAATACGGCTCCCCAAATCCACAACAATCTGGAAGAGGGCCTGGACATCGTACATCGCGTTGGGCAGCGGCGGCAGACAGATGGAGTAGATCGACCATCATCCTATTTGCATTGAGATGTCTTCGGGACGCGATATGGAGAGAGGCGAAAGGCTCCAAGTTTCTGCTCAACAAAAAACTGAGAATCTCCGAAGCACTGTCTCCAGAAGACAAGGCAGCGAGAGAGAAACTGTGGCCCCTGGTTAAGAACGCAAGAGAGGAGGGGAAGAAAGCCTCCTTCTGCGGCCCGTTATTTTTCTGTCTTATGGATTTTAAGTTTAACTCTCTTAATGTCATGTCGTTAAATGTCAGGGGTATTAGGGACATTACTAAGAGGAAAGCGATTTTTTTGCTTTGCAGGAGAAATGAGGCTGACTTAATTTTACTTCAAGAAACACATTCTTGTGAGTCAGATACAAAGTTTTGGAAAATACAATGGGGTAACGTAGTTCACTTTAGTCATGGCACTAATCACTCAGCTGGGGTGCTAATTTTTCTACACAAGTTTAAAGGGGATGTTCTTGAAACAGTGCCTTCTGATAATGGTAGATGGATTGCACTAATAATTAAACAAGACAATGCTCTCTTCATCGTTTGCAATATATATGGGTTTAATTCTCATGCTTCCAACAAGATTTTATTTAATGAAATAATAGCAAAACTGACAGAATTCCACAGGAAATACAATGGATCACATATAATTTTGTGTGGTGACTTTAATGAATGTCCAGATGATATGACAGATACCCTCCTAGATTAAATCAAACTTCTCAGAATAATAACCTCATTTCATTACTTTGTTCCAACCTCTCCTTGACTGATGCGTGGCGTTTTTTTTAATCCCTCTACAAAAGATTTCACCTGGTGTAATAGAGGACTATCCTTAAAATCTAGAATTGACTTATTTCTAATTTCATCTTCTTCCCTTCAATATGTAAAAGATGTTAGCCATCTATATGCCCCCTTATCGGATCATAAGCAAATCATTCTGAAGCTAGCCTCTAATCAGGAAACCTTTGGTATGCGAGGTTATTGGAAATTCAATAATTCTCTTCTAAAAGATGTCTTTCAATAATGCCGTTAAAAAACTTACAAGATACTCTTAGTGATGGCCTTAATGATAATTATAGGAAAAAATGGGAGTTCTTCAAATATAAAGTTAGGTATATTGCTATCAAAAGAAGTAAAGAATTAAAGAATGAAAAACACAAGCTAGAAACAGATCTGACGTACAATCTTAGCCTTTTACTCAATAAAGAACACATTTCTTTGGAAGAAGAGCTCGAAGTAAAGAACATCCAGTTACAACTGGATCAATTTTATCTAGATTTGGCAAAAGGTGCATTTGTTAGATCGAGGGCTAAATGGCTAGAGGAAGGAGAAAGGAATAATTACTTTTTTGCTCTAGAAAAAAGAAATGTGAAAAGAAAATCATTAACTGCCCTTAATATTAACCCTCGAAAGATCCGAATTTGATAAGTGAGTTTGTTTCTGATTTTTACGGAAAACTGTATAATTCTAACTTTAATGCAAAGGATTGTGCATGTTTTCTAGGAAAAATTCAGACTAATATTCCCTTAATTACTGAAGATTTCAAATCTATATGTGACTCTGACCTGTCAACTATTGAACTCAAAAATGCATTATTCTCAATGAAGAAAGGAAAGTCACCAGGTATTGACGGCTTATCTGTCGAATTCTATACTCACTTTTGGGAATCTATTCAAAACTCATTATTATTTATGTACAAGGAATGCATCAGTCAAGGAGAGATGATGGTTACAATGAAGCAGGGTATTATATCTCTTATTCCCAAGCCGGATAAAGACCCCATAATAATAGAGAATTGGCATCCTATTACTCTCCTAACAATTGATTATAAAATATTGGCCTTAGTGTATGCCAACAGGTTAAAAGTAGGGCTAGACATGATTATTGCAGAAACTCAAACAGGTTTTATGAAAAATCGACATATTAGCAGTAACATTAGACTCATTTTAAATTTATTAGACTATGCTAATGAAGTTAATGAAATTAAAAATCTCCCAACTGGCAGATGACACTACACTTTTTTTGAAAGACAAGAATCAACTCTCTAATGCTATTACTCTAATTAACCAATTTTCTAACGCCTCAGGTCTAAAACTTAATATGTCCAAATGTGAAATTTTGTCTTTGCATAATTCCAGTGATTCTACAATTGAAAATATCCCAGTAAAGACTTCTGTTAAATATTTAGGAATATTCATAACTAAAGATCTTACAGCTAGGCAACATTTAAATTTCTCAAACAGACTAAAAAAACCAAATCTATTTTTAACATTTGGCTTCAAAGGGACTTGTCTGTTCTAGGTAGAGTTCTTCTCTCTTAAGCAGAAGGCTTGTCTCACTTCGTATATCCAGCATTATCCCTATTATTGCTAAGTTTATAGATGTTGATGATTCCTGTACTTTTTGTAATCATAATACAGAAACAATTTCACATCTGTTTTTTTATTGTGATATGTCTAAAAGGTTTTGGAGTGATCTTGAATCTCATTTTTCTGATGCTGCTAACTGTCTACTCTCTTACCCTCAAGGATGTTATTTGCTACTATGTTAACCCAGAAGATAATGCTTTTGAACACTTGATGAACTGTTATCCTATATGCAAAATGTTTTATTCACAAACAAAAATTTGCAAAATCCTTACCTAAATTTGCTCCTTTTCTCCTGGAACTGAGCTCTTTGCTCAAATCTCTAATTTTGATAAATAACAAAAAAAGTAATACCTTACCGAGTCATTATGAAAAGTTTTTCCCTGAAGCCCCTGCTTGAACCATGTATTTATTTATTTTTGTATTTATTTTTATATTTGTACTCTGTTTTATTTATTGTTTATGTCCCCAATGTGCTGTTTGTTATTGTGTACCTTGCTGTTTTGTACATTCAAATTGTTCGATAAAATTGTTTAAATTAAAAATAAATAAATAAATTCAGGAAGTGTCTTGTTCACTGTAGACAGGCCACCAGGATTCACGTCAGAAAACAGTAAGATGAAATGATACAGATAAAATCCCAATTAGTGCTGCTTTCAATTTTTGGATTTAAATCGAAAACACAAATTACCGGGGTAAAATGAAAAGCAGTGATTGTTCCAATATTGGCATTATAGCCGCCAATGAAAGGACCCATATATTCCAAATATTGAATAGAAATCTCTAATGACATATTAATTATTATTGTTATAAAATATGATATTTTCTCTATTTCAAGGACTGTGTTGGAATGTCTTTCTCACGACCCAATTCGCTACTTAGGGATGCAAGTACGGACTGTGAAGTGAATTTTGTGTTAAATGGTTTGCAACATGTAGCGTGTTGTCGGCTTTGCTGCATATGTACACGGTAGCACTGTTGGTAAAATTCACAAATGTAGTTTTGCTTCCTAGTGATTCCAGAGATGGAGACATATTACAAAAGCCTATCCAGCTCCCTAACCCACTCCAAAATGGAGATAGTAGTGTCTAATTTATTTGATTATTTTGTTACATGTAGTCTCTGCTTATATTCAGATGCCACAAACAACGATGCAAAGAACCTGGGCAGCAAGAGTCCTTGGCAGGGTGGCTGCCCCGCAAATCCCAGACACCCTTCATTGCCTTGTAAGACCAACATGTTCTTCATTTTCTTGTTAAAGTGTGCTGCATTTTAGACTCATGACATCAGTTGAAACTTAAACACTCTACATTCTCTTCCAGCCCACTGGTGATGTGCCTCCACCTCAAGCACAGGTTGTGGTTGTAAGGACTGGGGTGAGGGTAATACACAACAGCGTTCATGACTGTAGAGTCATACCGCTAGCTCTACGCAAGTATGTAGGGAGCAACCTTCTATTCGAATATTAGAAAGAGTATGGCCTTGACCTGCTTTATATGGAAAATGCCCCAAGATTAATGAAGAACTTACGTTATGGTTTGGCACTATAAACATCAAATAGACTTGACAATGTCCTTTGACTTTACAGACACCCTTGAGAGAGACAAGAGCAGGGAGGCACTCGAGCGTGTGTATGGTTTACTGAGTGGGTATATTGCATGTATCAATGGCCACAGGAAGGTGGTCATCACCAACCTTGCGGTGGAGGAGTTTGCCCAGGCAGAGGAGGATGAGTTGGAACGGAGGATAACTCGAGTAAGAGGATGCACCAAATTACAGCACATAGTGTAGAGTACTTCCCTTTCCACATATTGAATGTCAACTGTCAATGAATTCCAATATATCCTCTAAATTCCTTTATATTCCATGTATGGGTCACAATTTGCTATGCTTCCAAATACAGCATGAAAGTGCTCTACTTTCCACATAATGAAAACTGCTAATTAATCCAAACTTAGCCTCTAACTTCCTTTACATTCCGGATATGGGCAATGATTTGCTATTATTCCACATTTCCACTACATGTCGGGGCTTGCTTGCTTGTTTCCTTCACAGGTTAAAGACCACAAAACCAAAGAGCTTTGGTCATGCCCTGATTCCACTTACGAAGAGATAGTACATGTGGTTTTACCGACTAATGTACAACCTACACAACTACCTAACCGGCAACTCTGAACTGGTATTTTCCAACAACAACGGTGGCCCATATCATGAAATACTCACTGCTTTTCAGAACTGCTGGGAGTCATTTGGCCTTCCAGGGAGGCCAATGCTCTCCCTGCTTTGCAGCGGCATCAGCATCAGCACGTGCAAGACATTTTTGTCAGATATTAATGACAAGTGTGCACAATTGTAATTGTGCACAACTATTAATGTATTTGTAATTGTTTCATTTTCTGTAGGTTGGGCGAAGTTTGGAGGAGAGCAAGAAGGGAAACATCCACAGGCTGATGTGCCACTCAACAGCCACAGCAGAGAAATCCTATGAGGCTGACCTGGGCTTTGGCGAAGCTTTCCAGATGCGTGAAGACACAGCCAATCGCGCTTGCAAAGACAAACAAAAACAGGTGCAAGATCTACACCAACATGCAGGGTGAGAGCACAAAAAGAGTTGACAAGGACAACAGTTTTTCCATGACTTAAGAGGGAGCAGACAAGGGCAAGAAATGTGTTGCGAAGGAGACAGGACACAAGGAGGGCACAATGCAGTGTGACAGTGACGCAGGAACAAGCAAGAGCATAACACAGGGCAAAGGAAAGAAGATGACGAAGAGACATATACGAGACAGTGGCAGCAGCAAAAGCTCAGAAGGAGGCAGCAGCCAAAAGTAAAAAAAATGATGACAAAGAGGCTTAGAAAAGACAGAGACAATGACCCCAAGAGACCAGCTGACAATGTGGTAGAGGTTGGCTCATCTTCAGAGGAAGAGGAGGATGTAACAAAGACAACAGGGGCACCGGTTTGGGAAGATGCTGTAAGAAAGACAGTGAAACCGCACAAGGCCAAGAAACGTCCCAAGCTGTCTTGCACCCCAGTGAAGTCTACTGGGAAACATAACGAGGCCAAAAAAATTACCAGGCTTTCCTGCTCCCCAGTGAAGTCTCCTAGGGCGAGAAACAAAAGCCCAAGAGCAAAGTACATTTACCTCCAAAAGAAGGTAAATGACTCTCCTCTCAAGAAACTCATCAGCTCTAGACGGCTTTGCCCACAAATGTGCCAGGTAGTGGTAAGGTTGGATACCAAGGCTTTGGAGGACCTGAAGAGGCAGAGAGCAGTAAGAGCTAGAAAAGGTCTTTATCTCCAGGAACTTCAGGGGGCACCTTCTGGATCTCCTCCTTGGTCTGCTGCCTGTGCTGCAACACCTTCTGGACCTCTTTAAGGAACTTTAAAAATGAAAGGACAAAAAAAATGTCAACAGTTCAATTGTTGCAGTGATTGTACAAAAAAACTTAAAATCACAACAGTTTTTGTTACAGTGACATTAAAGTGAGAAGTGATTGTAAAAAAAAGAACTGAAAATCACAACAGTTTTTGTTAAAGATTGTATTTGAGTTTTATTTTAATACATTTTTAAAAAAGATTAAAAATTATTTTAGTTAAAAATGTAAAGACGTTATTTTACTTTAAATTAATTCAAAACCTTTTTTTCTATTAATAATGTTCATATGTTCAAATAAAGACTTCTGGAAAGTCAGTGTTTGACAGAAGTATTTCTTCTACA
Organism: Pagrus major; assembly: GCF_040436345.1. Classification (NCBI taxonomy): domain Eukaryota; kingdom Metazoa; phylum Chordata; class Actinopteri; order Spariformes; family Sparidae; genus Pagrus; species Pagrus major. Next base: position 18,992,673 of record NC_133227.1, on the reverse strand, counting down.
GGGATTAGCTGAAAGCATTGATAACCATTCCAAAATGTGTATTTTTATTTTCTAAACTGCAGTATCACCACAAAACATACTCTCGACTGGACCTTTTTTTTAATGCTGAAGCATAATCTTTCCTCTGTGGTTTCCTGTGATATAGGATCCATCCTTATATCGGACCACTCACCAGTCTATCTTCAGCTATCTATCCCCCAACAAACAAGAACTGGAAGTTTAACTCTTCACTTCTCACAAATGTTGAAGCTTGTAACAAAATAAGACTATGGCTTGACCAATACAGGCAAGATAATGCAGCTTCCCCTGTCACTTCTGTGGTAATATGGGATGCAGCCAAAGCCGTGATTAGAGGGCAGTTGATGTCATACACATCTGCAAGAAAGAAAAATATTACCAAACAAACTGAACTACTTACAAAGGAGCTTGTCAACTTGGAGACACTTCAGTCACCCACAGATGAAAACTTGAAGAAGCTTAATGACGTCAGAAACCGTCTCAACCTTACTCAAACCGAACATATAAAAAAACTCCTGTTCTTTACTAAACAGCAATATCATGAGTATGAAAATAAACCTAGCAGACTCTTAGCGTACTTAAAAAAGAAAGCGCCAACCGCATACGCAATGCAAAGGGACAGCTAAAATATGACTTGCAGTCAATAGTCTTATTTTATAGACTTTTTTTTTCTAAGCAATTATACTCATCTGAAAACCCCTCTGATTGACATTAACCTGTTTTTAGAAAATGTATCTCTCCTCTCCATCTCTGAAGAAGATAAACAATACCTGAACTCTCCATTCACCTCAAAAGAAGTTCTACAGGCAATTATGTCTCTGTCTTCTGGGAAAACTCCAGGATTAGATGGATACTGTGCAGAGTTCTATAAGACCTTTTGGCCACAGATTGAACCTCTCCTTATGCCTATGGTTACAGATTTCTTTGAAAATGGGACCCTTCCCAAATCAATGAAGACAGCTGTCATATCATTGATACATAAAAAAGATAAAGACATTGCAGAATGTACATCATTTGGTCCAATTTCGTTACTACCAGTTGATTTTAAGATTATTGCTAGATTAATTGCACATAGACTAGAAGACATTCTTCCTCAGCTAATTAACCCCGACCAGGCAGGTTTTGTAAAGGCACGATATGCGACATAATATTTGAAGGCTGTTAGACATAGCGTACCACTCGACCCTTTGCAACCAACCAGCTATGATAATATCCCTTGATGCAGAAAAAGTGTTTGATAGGGTCGAGTGGTCATACTTACTTTGGGTTTTGGAGAAGTTTAATTTTGGCGATAGATGTATCAGTTGGGTCAAAGCAATGTACAGTAATCCACAAGCTCAAATATGTGTTAATGGTGCTGTCTCAGAAAAATTTAACTTAAGCAGAGGCTGTCGACAGGGATGTCCCCTATGCCCGTTTTTATTTAATTTAGCGATCGAACCCCTTGCTGAAGTCATAAGGACAAGTGAAGAAATTTCCGGTATTCAGTTTGGGACAACAGATAATAGAATATCATATGCCGATGATATCGTTCTGTACCTTGCCGATCCAGAGAGATCAGTCCCAGAAGTTAGATCTTATTGACAAGTTCGGAATATAGTTCACGCGAGTCTCCCTCACAGCGTTTGCACTACGGAAGCCGCGCCAGACAAGATCAACGAGACTCGCGATAGATACACGCCGGTATTTACATCCTGCTGTGAGTTTCAAAGTTTCAAATCACTAGTGCAGGCAGATCCCTCTTGTGTTTGTGTCAAGTTTCTTTAAGTTTTGCCATGCAATTTTCCCACTTGAAAGGGATGGAGTCATCTACTCAGAGGTTTAACTGGAATTCACTTAATGACCAGGCAGCTTTTCCTTTTCTTCCTTTTTTATTTTCCTTTTTTTTTTCCAAGTGCCATTAGCCATCAGGCATTAGGTGAAAAACCTTTCAAACATAGAACACACAAAAAGAAAACATGTTTAAATTCTGTACATAATGCCAATGATATTTCAAATGACTAATAGGAAAGTATACAAAAGACCAGAAAAATACCTAAATAAATAAATATTGTGAAACCCAAAACTGTTTATATTACATTGCAAATTAAGTGCAAATAAAGTTACCCACAGCTGTCAATTGTTTTAGCATGTTGTCAGGTAAGTATGAATTTCACTTCTTTTTAATATTTATTGTTAGTCTTTTTTATTTTTTAATGCATTTTAACAAATTGTCTCAATTTCAATTGTATTTTAACATGAATTACTTTTCAACCTTAATCACATTTTATGGTCAGATTTTAATAAATAAAGTGAAATTAGTCTTTACACAAGTATGAAATGCTCAAATCATGCTATACTTAAATTGCTTTTGTGATTAACACAACCCAATCAATTTTCATTTAATAATTTACCAAGTTTCAAAATCAAAGTGAAACCCTCAGATGTGCTCAATACATAAGTACCAGTTAATCTTTACATTCTATGTATGGTACATTCTCAACACATTTCATTAGACTCAGGACGTTAACAAACAATCAGCACACGTGGGCATTAAGTGTTTAATAAGCCACGCGTTACTGGGCAACCAACCCCGTGGCTAAGCTAGCGCTAACACAAACAATCAGCAATTGAACCTCCGTAGCAAGAGTCTCTGTTCACTCGTCTTACCGGCTGCCTCTCTGGTGTTTGTAGAAGCTCTCTTCTGCATGGGCTCACTGCAGGGTTCAGGCGACGAGAGAACTGTCTCCTTCCCTGTCACTGTTTGCGTGTGATTGATTGATGATGATCTGCACCTGCGATGATGTGCGCCGTTTTTTATGGTCCGGCCAGCAACTGTGCAATGGTTCCTCCTTCCGTCTTTTTGTAGTTCTTTTGCAGTTTTTTTGTAGTTCTTTTTAATTATCACTCATCATTATCACAAGTTGATCCCCCGCCCCCCTCCCCCTTACCTCTTCTGACACACACAACCTGTGTGACTCTCAGCAGCAAGTTGACATGACAATGAGGGCGCCCCAGCGCCCACTCCACTAACTTGACATGGAAATGAGGTAGTCTAGAAAACTGGCAAGTTTTGTTTTGTCTTTTTTTTTTTTTGAGGGCGCTCGTGCGCCCTCACATAGATTGCGCCCTTGGCGGTCGCCCACATTGTCCATAGCAAAAACCGGCCCTGGTCTCGGACGCCATCAACACTCTTCACATAGATTATTGCTGTTGGAGGGTACCCCCGCGGGTCTCCAGCTGCACTTTGAGGAATAAGAAACTACACCGGACTTCTCATCAGCATGAGGGTGAGTCGATAATGACTGAATTTCGTTCTAGAGTGAACTATTCCTTTAAGGCCTGGCTAGATGTTAGAATTTCTTTATTAGCTCTTTTGTCCTCTAACCCGGACTTGCCATCCTCAATCGGAAAGTCCTTGCTTACAAAATGGAAAGATCATGGTTTACACAATTTTAAAGACATATTCAATGAAGGCCGCCTTAAGTCATTTCCTTAATTAAGGTCGGAGTTTAAAATCCCTAAACAAGACTTTAATAAATATTTACAAATTTGTCACCTAGTTACTACTCTAGAAAGATCTGGACGGTTGTGTTTGGGGCTAACAAGTCTGGAAGAAATTTTGAATAGTGCTACTTCGTTGAAGGGAAAATCTCTTTGATTTACAATACTCTGCTAGACCATCATAGTTCTTCCTATACGCCACTTAGAAATATATAGCAAAAAAGTTCTGGGATGCAACCTAAGTAGAGATCAATGGGACGCTATATGTCAAAATGTATTTACATCACTGTTCTGTAATAAAATAATTGAACAGAATTATAAGTTAATGTACAGAATGTACCTTACCCCAGTTCGTTTAAACAAGATATATCCTAATTCTTCCTCTAAATGCCATCGTTGTAAAATATGTATAGGATCTGTCATTCACGTTTTCTGGGAGTGTAGACTAGGCCTGGGCGATAAACCGAAAATTTACCGATACCAAAATTTACGACGATAACCGACGTCATTTTGCCCCTGTCGGTATATTCGGTGTTTAAAAAAAAAAGGAAAAGTCGTTTTTGTCTTGTTTGGCTGTGTGTGTCGGTAGGCTACCGGTATGTTCATGTCCCTTCAAGACGCTCGGCTGTACTAGTATACAGCGCTTGTAGTCACGTGACTCCATCCAGTCTGTTACAAGAAGGGAAAGAGACGTGAGACGGAGAAAATGGAGCACGCGGGGTCAAAAGATAAGGCGGCTGCTGCTGCGGCTGCTGTCGAATCTCTTTATAAGAGACTGTATTTTTAATACTTTGTGTTTGAAGGAAATTTAAGTTATTTTATACTTTGAACATGGATTAAAGTTCTCCGTCGCTATGACGGATTTCGGTCATTCAAACTTCACAGAGGCGACTTGTGAGATCAAAGCAGATCAGAGAGCTGTTGGCTGATTTTTATTGACAGATTGTCACACTCTACAGCCAATGGTGTCGTTAACAGCGTGTGCGCGCCTGACCAATGACAGTGTAGTGACCCACACAGGGCGGGATCTCAGCATGGAGCGGTGCTAAAGTTTAGCTGCTTAGCTAGCAAGGACTCGTCGCGCTGCTACGTTATCAGCTGAGTTTAGTCAGCACGTGAGAACCCGTCTGACACGGAGAGTCTCCTGTTGTGTGCTACATGTGTGAAATAACAACTGTAGTCTGGACTTTGTCTGCAGTGTATCTGTGTAAACAGCTTCATTCAGCGTCTCTCCCTCCCCTCTGGCACCGTGAGTTACCATGGTTACAGGAACGCCCTGAAACTTTATAATGATCAATAAGAAGCTTTTGGTTAGTTTGACTGTACAAATACTTACTTATCGTTCATCTATCGTTATCGAGGTGAGTTGCTCAATATATCGTGATATTGATTTGAGGCCATATCGCCCAGCCCTAGTGTAGACAAATAAAACGCTTCTGGTCAGAGGTACGTGATCTGACTGTTAAGGTCCTCCAAATCCCACTGGACATCTCTCCAATACGGTACCTCTTCGGAACAGAATTGGACAAGACACTAGACCCCATTTCAGCCAAACAGATTAGCATAATATCATACATAGCAAAGAAATGTATTCTGCTGTACTGGAACAAACAACAACCTCCAACCTTTGATTTGTTTATAAGAATTCTCAACGAGACATTACGATTGGAACAGCATACTTACTCCTTGAAAAATAAAGAGGATATTTTTCTGAAGACTTGGAAACCTCTTATGGACCTCTGACAACTTCTATACTGTGTACTTATTTCAATTACTGTATGTGTAATATGTTGACCACAAATGCTATAATTTTCTATATTATTTTTTTTAACTTATTCCTACTTTTCATTTATGTTTAATGATTTGCTTTTTATGTGTGTAACTTGTGTTATGTTTGTTCTATATATAAGACAATAAAAAGATAATTGGAAAACGAACTGCAGTATCACCGCAGTAGTTCTTAGGGCTGCTGTGGACTGTGCAACACGGATATGTGTGAAAAGTCCTGTGTTGATATTTTTGAAGGTAAGGGTTAACAATATGAAAATTGGATAAGCAATTCCAAAGACTTAATCAGAAATTCCAAGAATATAGTTTAACTAGACAATTCCCCGTTGGGAAATCGCGAGAGTGGGCTGTGCTGCGCTGCATGTCTGTGTGTGTGTCGCCTGCCTGCCTGTCTGTCTGTCTGTGTGTGTCTGTCTCTGTGTGTGTTTGTGTCGTCTGCCTGCCTGTCTGTCTGTCTGTTTGTCTGCCTGCCTGCCTGCCTGCCTGCCTGCCTGACTGTTTGCCTGCCTGCCTGCCTGCCTGCCTGCCTACCTGCGTGTGTGTGATTTACATTGGAGTGAATGGAGCAGTTGAGAGCTGCTCTTGTCGGTTCGAGGCAAATAAATCAAAAAACGTAAATCCTACTGATAAAGGAGACACATTGGGAGAAAGAAGACAAGAGTGGCTACTACTCTGTGAAAAATCACATTTCTACTGTGTAATTTGTGGCTGGGGTCGTCACAGAAAGAGAGAGAGAATTTCTGAGAGTTTTTTTGAGTCTCTACCACTCTGTCATTTGGCTCTTGCAGCCTGCTGCATCAACATTCTGCCATACACAATCATTGAAAATCCTGAATTTTTCCAAAATCACTCACCATCATTAAAGGGTCAGGGTTCAAAAACAAAACATCGTAGGAAAAAAGTTCAAATACAACTTAAGTACACAAGACCCGTGCCTACATTTTAAAGTTTGAACGGTGTTTGTAGGTGAACGTAGGCCAGAGCAGGAGATGTTTGAAAAAAGTGGCAGATTTGCAAGGTTTTTGACCTCGTCCCATTCATTGCTTGTGTGTGTGTGTCTGTCTGTCTGTCTGTCTGTCTGTCTGTGTTTGTGTGTGTGTGTCTATCGTCTGTCTGTGTGTCTGTCTCTGTGTATGTGTCTCTGTGTCTGTCTGTCTGTCTGTCTGTGTGTATGTGTGTGTTTGTGTGCATGTGTGTGTCTGTCGTCTGTCTGTCTGTCTGTCTCTGTGTGTGTCTGTCGTCTGTCTGTCTCTGTGTGAGTTCCTGGCTTGAATGAATGAAAAGATAATCATTAAGTATAGTTGAAATGTTGAGATACTGTGTGTGTGTGTGCATGTGTGTCTGTGTGTGTCTGTCGTCTGTCTGTTGTCTGTCTGTCTGTCTGTCTGTCTGTGTGTATGTGTGTGTTTGTGTGCATGTGTGTGTCTGTCGTCTGTCCGTCTGTTTGTCTCTGTGTGTGTCTGTCGTCTGTCTGTCTCTGTGTGTGTGTGTCTGTCGTCTGTCTGTGTGTCTGTCTCTGTCTGTCTGTCTCTGTGTGTGTGTGTCTCTGTGTCTGTCTCTCTGTCTCTCTGTGTGTATGTGTGTGTTTGTGTGCATGTGTGTGTCTCTGCGTGTGTGTCTGTCTGTCTGCCTGCCTGTCTGCCTGCCTGCCTGCCTGCCTGTCTGTCTGTCTGTCTGTCTGTCTGCCTGCCTGTCTGCCTGCCTGCCTGCCTGCCTGCCTGTCTGTCTGTCTGTCTGTCTGTCTGCCTGTCTGCGTGCGTGTGATTTACATTGAAGTGAATGGAGGAGTTGAGAGCCTGCTGCACCAACATTCTGCCAAACACAATCATTGAAAATCCTGAATTTTTCCAAAATCACTCACCATCATTAAAGGGTCAGGGTTCAAAAACAAAACATCGTAGGAAAAAAGTTCAAATACAACTTAAGTACACAAGACCCGTGCCTACATTTTAAAGTTTGAATGGTGTTTGTAGGTGAACGTAGGCCAGAGCAGGAGATGTTTGAAAAAGTGGCAGATTTGCAAGGTTTTTGACCTCGTCCCATTCATTGCTTATGGAAAAGTTTTTCGCGTCTCACGACGCGAAAAATTAATATTCTGGAGATATAAATAATAGCATACCGAGTCAGATCGAGCCGCACGTGCTGATATATTTTTTGTTTGTGTGCTCTCAACGGTGCGGGACGAGTTAAGCGCCAAAGATTAGACAGGGTGAATATGAATTGTGTGTCTCTGGTGGCCCAGTTGATCTCGGTTGCTACGGTGATGGTTGTCGGAACCCCCTAGCAACGGCCTGTGACAGCTGATTTGAGAGTGACTTTTGGCTCAGAAGCAGGACTTCAAACTACTGCTATATCTTCAAAACCAAACATGATATGGGCAAAATTTCTTCACCATCAAGCCAGAAAGGCCTTAAAGAACACAGCCATAATTTTTTGTGGTCCTAGCTTCTAAAATGTGGTAATAGGAGCGAGTTCAAAACAGGTGCAGTTTGGAAAATCCTGGAAAATCCTCCTCCCGATTAACATTGGAGTAAATGGAGCAGTTGAGAGCTACTCTTGTCGGTTAGGGGCAGATAAATCAAAAACCGTAAATCCTACTGATAAACTAGACACATTGGGAGAAAGAAGACAAGTGTGGCTACAGCTCTATGAAAAAATCACATTTCTACTGTGTAATTTGTGGCTGGGGTCGTCAGAGAAAGAGAGAATTTCTGAGAGTTTTTTTTAGTCTCTCCCACTCTGGCAGTTGGCTCTGCACGAACATTCCGCAATACACACCCATTATAAATCTTGAATTTTTCCAAAAATCACTCACCATCTTTCAAGGGTCACCGTTCAAAAACGAAACATCGTAGGAAAAAAGTTCAAATACGACTTAAATAGACAAGACCTGTGCCTACATTTTAAAGTTTGAATGGTGTTTCTAGGTGAATGTAGGCCAGAGTGGGAGATGTTTGAAAAACGTTGCAGATTTTTCGAGTTTTTTTTCCTCGTCCCATTCATTCCTTATGGGTGTCCATAGTGGGCTTTGCGTAGCACAGCCCACTAATTACTTGTCATTCCTACCTGTGGCCATTAAACTTTACAACTCCTCCCTCTGATGATCGGACTCAAATGGCTATATATATTTATATATGTATACGTGTATAATAATAATAATAATAATAACTTTATTTATATAGCACTTTTCAAAAACAAGTTACAAAGTGCTTTACAATAAAACAGATAAAATAATTAGTTAAAATCCAAACAGAGATATAATATTTAAAACAATTTAAATAGTTACAGCAATTACCATCAATTAAGAAAAGGCCATAGTATAAAAGTGAGTTTTAAGAAGAGATTTAAAAGAGGATACTGAGTTTGCCTGCCTGAGATCTCCAGGCAGGGAGTTCCATAGCCGAGGGGCCCGAACAGCAAAGGCCCGGTCACCTTTAGTGACAAGTCGAGATTTTGGAACCATTAGGAGGGCCCTGCTGGAGGATCTCAGGCGGCGATCAGGCTCATAAGGAGTCAGCAGATCATAAATATAGGCAGGACCTTGACCATTCAAGGCTTTAAAAACAAGCAGTAAAATCTTAAAATCAATTCTAAAACTCACAGGTAACCAGTGAAGGGCAGCAAGGATTGGTGTAATGTGGTCACATCTCTTAGTACGTGTTAAAAACCTAGCAGCAGCATTTTGTATCAGCTGCAGTCGTTGGATGTTTCGCCTGCTGATACCAGAATAAAGTGCGTTGCAGTAGTCCAGTCTGGAGGAGATAAAAGCATGGATAACCTTTTCTAAGTCTGCAGAGGACAAGAATGACCTGATCTTCGTTAGCTGTCTCAGTTGGGCAAAGCAGGACTGCACCACTTTAGTCACCTGAGTGTCAAAAGATAACTCTGAGTCAAAGATGACACCGAGATTGCGGGCCTCTTTTCGAACATTGTTAGATAAGGCACCCAGACTAGAGGAGAGATTGGTAATGCTACTAGTGTTGGGGCCAGAGGGGCTTATTATAACAATGTCTGATTTGGAGTCATTCAACTGCAGAAAATTTGCCGACATCCAATTTTTTATCTCAGCAAGGCAGGACAATATACAAGACACATCAGTTTTACCAGGCTGTAGTGGGACATACAACTGCGTATCATCTGCATAGCAATGAAAATCAATATTATGTCTACGCATGATTTGCCCCAGGGGTAACATGTAAACAGTGAAAAGGAGGGGACCCAAAATAGACCCCTGAGGGACCCCACAGAAGAGAGGAGCACAAGAAGAGGAGGCTTCTCCACACATTACAAAGAAAGACCTGTTGGACAAATAGGAGATGAACCAATCCAGAGCCACATCACTGATACCAACATAATTCCTCAGACGGCTGATTAGGACATTATGGTCCACTGTATCAAAAGCTGAGCTCAGGTCAAGGAGAATTAATATTGAATACAGGCCTGTGTCTGCTGCAAGCAGTAAGTCATTGGCAACCTTGACCAGTGCAGTCTCGGTGCTGTGAAGGGAGCGGAAACCAGATTGAAATTTTTCAAAGATATGATTGTTGTTCATAAAAGAAATCAGTTGAGTAGAGACAATTTTTTCTAAAATCTTGGATAAATAAGGCAGCTTTGAAATTGGTCTAAAATTACTTAAAATAGAGGGATCTAGAGAGGGTTTCTTTAAAAGAGGGTAAACAGTGGCATGTTTAAAATAGGAGGGGAAAGTACCAGTAGACAATGAGCTGTTAATAATGGCCAAGATGTCTGGACCAACCGTCTGAAATACAGCTTTTAAAAACCAAGTGGGAATGCAGTCTGAAAGGCAGGTGGATGATTTTGAAAGTGCAATAGTACGTTCCAGGGTAGACAGAGAGATTTCACTGAAGTGGGTTAACGTTGAAAGTGGGCAGGAGTCAACTACCAAGTCTCTGGAATCATTGTTAAAATGCTGCCGGATCTCCACTATTTTGTTTAAAAAGTGATTAAGAAATTCTTCACTTTTGTCTGGGGAGGATTCAACTGGCTGGCTGGGAGGGGGACCAACCACAGAATTAATAGTTTTAAAAATAATTCTGGGATTATGACCCTGTTTGGAAATCAACTCAGAAAAATAGTTGTTTCTTGCTTCTCTGATTGAACACTGATAATGCAACATAAGCTCTTTTAGAGAAGCAAGGGAGACACTGAGTTGATCCTTTTTCCATTTTCTCTCTGCCATCCTGCATCGTCTCTTTAAAATCTTTAGTTCTTCCTTTAGCCATGGCAGAGAATGAGGTTTCAGCTTTTTAAGTCTGACTGGAGCTATAGAGTTTAAGATGTTTGTGCAAGAGCTGTTAAAACCACTGACAAGTTCATCTACGGTGAGGCCATGTTGTTCACCTGTATTAAGAACCGTGCTTGAGGACATAAAAGCTTGGCTGAAACGAGGAACAGACAGTGAATTTAGGGGGCGGGAGTGAATCAGTGTGGGGGGTTTGGGGTCAGGAGAGAGGAGCGGAACCTGGAAAAGCACTGCCTTGTGATCAGAGACGGCAAAATCAACCAAGTTCACTTCATCCACACAGAAACCATGGGCGAGCACAAGGTCAAGTGCGTGCCCTTTGTCATGGCTGGGCTGCTTCACATATTGGGTCAAACTAAAAGAATCTAAAAGTTTCATAAAATCAGAGGTAAACGAGGAGGAGGAAGGGCAACAGACATGGATATTAAAATCACCAAGAATGAGAACTCTGTCATATTGTAACATGATGACTGATAAAAGGTCTGAAAATTCCTTAATAAAACCAGAAATGAGCTTAGGGGGTCGGTAAATTAAAACACATAAAATAGGCAATTTATTCTTTAAAATAAAGGTAAGACTCTCAAAAGTAGAGAAGCAGCCAAGCGGGACTTGACAACAGTTAAAATCATTTCTGTGAATTACAGCAAGGCCCCCCCCTCGGCCTGTCATTCTCGGCTGGTGGAAAAATAAATAATCTGGGGGGGAAGACTCAATGAGAGGGGCACATTCATCAGGATTAATCCAGGACTCTGTGATGATAAAAAAGTCAATATTGTTTGACATGATAAAATCCTGGCAGATAAAAGACTTATTTGCAAGGGACCTTACATTGAGTAAGCAGAAATTAGCTGATTTAAAAGCAGGGGTTAAAGAAGTGGTTTTAACTGTGATGAGGTTGTTTCTGTGTGGACTTTGAGTGGAAGATGGTAGTGCACACTGCCTTTCAGTGATCCTAACAGGAATCCTAACAGGAATAAGTGACTTGATAAAACAATCACCACCATCACCACCAGCACCAGCACCAGGGCTGACAGAGGATTTAACATGGGTGAGAGAGTCAATGGAGGAGACAGTATCTATCTATGTATATTTCCCATACCATATATATATTTTGCACTGTATATATGTAAATACTTGGAGTGGTCATTGAACACTTGAGATTGTCTACTTTATTATTTTATTTTATTATATTTTATTTTATTGTCTACTTTACTATTTTATTTATATCTTTATCTTTATCTCTTGTTTCCATTCATGCTATATTTCTATTTCTACTTTGCACGGAGCATCCAGAACAAAAACAATTTCCCCCCGGGATTAATAAAGTATTCTGATTCTGATTCTGATTCTGATGTAATATGTTTTCTGCAAGTAACAGTCTCATTCCAATCGAGTTATATTTTACACTATCTGTAAGTCCAACAATCCAATATGCAATATGCAATATAATATGCAATATGCAATGAGCATTAATTCATAATTAAAGTAATGAGTAAAAAAATCCTAATGGGTGATATTTTGCATGATACCTAATTCCAAGAACACAATCTGCAAATGACTATTGGATCACATAAGTGATCTTTCATACTGATGTAATTCCAAAAGGGGAATATGAAAATTAGCTCTATTACAATTACCGATTAGGATTGGTATTCCAAATAAGCAATATGCTAGGTACGCTGTCTCACTTTTCCTCTTTCAAGTTCAAAGAAGCACACAATGAGATAAATTATGACCATTTGCAGCATGCAATCATCGCAATGCAAACTGCGTTTGGAAAAAGATTCTGAGATTTCAGACAGGAAAAAAACACATTATCCTTTCCCGTCACCCCCCTGAACACCGATCCATCCCCGTTGAATATGACTGCATTTACAGTTGTAAGTCAACCCGATCTTGAGATCGAACTGGCCGTCATAGCTGACAAAGACGTAAGGGTGTCTAAGTTAAGAAGCTTGACAGCTGATCTTGAGGATGTTGCTCATCAGAAGGCCACTCTTGCTCAGAAGAACAAATGGAATGATATTGAAAACCTCCCCAAACCAGACAAACTTGTGTTCGAAACATGGAATGCCATTCCTGACACTTATATGAACATGAAAAAATATGCATTTGGAGTCCTGTCAATCTTTGGATCCACATACTTATGTGAGCAGGTTTTACCCAGCATGAACTACATAAATAGCAAACATAGCTCCCGCCTCACAGATGACAGCTTGCAATCCTGTGTGAAGATCAAAGTGACGTCTTACAGCCCTGATATTGATAAGCTGTGCAGTGAAGTTCGGGAGCAGAAATCACATTAACCAGGTGAAAGAAATCATTCATTGATCAATCATTTAATGGGCTATTATTTTGCAAATATATATTTTTATATTGGACCCTGAACTGACGTAGTTGTGTTTTATTTTCATACTCTCATTCATTCTCCTGTTTATACATTCTCTCACTTTCTTTTTATACCTTTCATCCTTTGCTAAACCACCATTCAAACACCACACACCACTCCCCTCCTTTCAATTTGTCTGGGCGCTGTGGCTTTATATTCTGCCCTACCTATCCTGTCTGCTATGCCCTTTGCTCCCAAAACTAAATCTATCCTGTTTTTTATACTCTGTTTTAACACCCCCCACCTCTTGTCTGTCTAGAAAAAACCCTCCCCTCTGGATTTCTATCTCTCCACATATCAATCAGTCTCTTCTCTTTCATCACCTGTCTCAGCACACCTCTGGATGAATCACTCCTGAAACACACAATTGATGAAGCATCCAACCATCCCACCACACATTAAAATCACCCACAATCATACAGTTGTCACCACACATTCCTCCCACTCCCACCTTCTCTCTCTTTCCTCATTCGGTGCATATACATTCATTAGTTAAAACTTTTCCTCCATGTGTTCAAATGTTATCCCAATCACTCATCATCCACACTCTTTCTTACATCCTCAATCACTCCCCTCTTCACCAAAATTGCCACCCCTCTTGATTTAGTTCCCCCATTGTTAACATACATCTCACCCATCCATTCTCTCTCAGTCTCTCTCACACACTCATCATCCCAGTGAGTCTCTTGTAGGCAAATGATGTCAGCCTCACACACCAGCAAGGTTTGCTGTCTTCTGTCTCTGTCTCGGAGCCCATTCCCATCGAAGGAGGAAATATGGAGCATGATAAGCAAAATTGAAAAGAGTGTCTCCATGAGTTCTTTTCACTTGCCGTCTTGTCATGGGTCTTTTCCTCACTTCTCCCACCTTCTCCATGGTACCTCCCTCACTGCCCGTAACATCAGACACCGTCCACTCTAACCCAGTCATTCTCACCCCCGGTACTCTCACTTGTCTTTAGACCTCTCCTTACTCCAGCCTCCTCCTCCCGTCTGCTGCTCCGTGCACTCCAGGGCATAATGGCCCTGTTTTCCACATTTAAAACATGTGTCTAACAATATGTCCAGGCCGAATGCAAAGTTCCGTCCGTGATCTCCGTCCCTGGCCACATCCGTCTCCTGATTCCGGAACCAGGCTTGACTCCCCAGTCTCTTAATTTCTCCAGTATTGCCATGTCCTCAATATAAGTGGGCAAATTAATAAAAGAGACCACCATTTTGTCTATGCCCAATTCCCTCGCCATGATTATATTGTTTTTGATTTTTAGTCCGTCCATGATTTTTTTGATTTTTTTTCTTCTCACCAATACACACACTTACTACTTCACCAAAGGGGGCGTGTTCAGAGTGGTATGGCCGTAAGCCACACTTACACCCCAAAAAAGGCCGGTAGTGCAGGTAGGATACGTCCAGAAATAAGGCAAATCCTGTTACCAGGATGAAAAATGAGCCTTCATAACAAGCTCTGCTGTCACCTGTTTTTACATTTCTAAGGCTTTCGCTGTATGAAAAACAGCTATCAGTGGATTGGTAAGCACTGACACATTATTGTCTCAGCAGCATTTCCATTGATGTATTCAATTTGATCAAATAATTACATGTTTAGAGGAGGGAAATGTACCATATTTCCCTCTGAAATGGAATGAAGTAGTAGTATAAAACAGCATAAAGTGGAAATAGGAAGTGAAGGACTAGTCATTTACATTTCTCCACCTAAACAGACAGCCTGCATAACCGGAAAACAAGAAACAGGCTGCTGTTTTTTTTCAACCCTGTCTCCACTGAAGAAGCTGCAGCGCCCTCTGGTGTCTGTAGAGCAAAGTCAAAAAGCTTAGCACCTGGCATTCCCAAGCGATCTCCCATCCAAACTCTCACCAGGACCAACACTTCTTAGCTTCCGAGATTCGGCGTGTTCAAATTGGCATGGGCGTGAGCCACACTTGCACCCCAAAACAAGCCTTTTAAAGATGCCCTCAGATTGCGTTTCATTATTTTGTCTTGGAGTGCAGGTAGGATACGTCCAGAAATTAAGCAAATCCTGTTTCTGTTGTCTATTTCTACTGTGTGCTGTGTATTTCTACTGTGTATTTCCACTGTGTGACATGTATTTCTACAGTGTATTTCTACTGTGTGACGTGTATTTCTACAGTGTATTTCTACTGTGTACTTCTACTGTATGCTCTGTATTTCTAGTGTATTTCTACTGTGTGATGTGTATTTCTATAGTGTATTACTACTGTGTGCTCTGTATTTCTACAGTGTATTTCTACTGTGTGATGTGTATTTCTACAGTGTATTTCTACTATGTACTGTGTATTTCTACAGTGTATTTCTACTGTGTGAAGTGTATTTCTACTGTGTATTTCTACTGTGTGATGTATATTTATACTCTGTACTGTGTACTGGGTATTCATACTGTGTACTGTGTATGTATACCTTGTAATGTGTATTCATACTGCGTACTGTGTATTTATACTGTGTACTCTGTATTTATACTGTGCAATGTGAATTTAAAGTGTGTATTTATACTTTGTACAGTTTATTTATACTGTTTCTTGTGTATTTATACTGTGTACTGTGTATGTATATGTGTGCTGTGTATTTTGACTGTGTGATGTGTTTTTCAACTGTGTATTCTACCGTGTGATGTGTATTTCGACTGTGTATTCCAACTGTGTGATGTGTATTTCTACTGTGTGACGTGTATTTCTGCTATGTATTTCTACTATGTGCTGTGTATTTCTACTGTACATTTCTACTGTGATGTTTTCTTCGACTGTGTATTTCTACTGTGTGCTGTGTATTTCTGCTGTGTATTTCTACTGTGTATTTTTACTGTGTGCTGTGCATTTCAACTGTGTATTTCTACTGTGTGATGTGTATTTCTACTGTGTGAGATGTATTTCTGCTGTGTATTTCTACTGTGTGATGTGTATTTCTACTGTGTGAGATGTATTTCTGCTGTGTATTTCTACTGTGTGATGTTCATTTCGACTGTGTATTTCTACTGTGTGATGTGTATTTCTATTATGTGCTCTGTATTTCTACTGTGTATTTCTGTGTGATGTGTATTTCTTCTGTGTATTTCGACTTTGTGATGTGTATTCCTACTGTGTGATGTGTGCTCTGTATTTCTACAGTGTATTTCTGCTGTGTGATGTGTATTTCTACTGTGTGCTCTGTATTTCTACAGTGTATTTCTACTGTGTGCTCTGTATCTCTACAGTGATGTGTATTTCTACTGTGTCTATCTGTTGTGTGCTCTGTATTTCTACTGTGTCTATCTGTTGTGTGCTCTGTATTTCTTCTGTGTATTTCGACTCTGTGCTGTGAATTGCTACTGTGTATTTCTATGTACTGTGTAATTCTACTCTCTGATGTGTATTTCTACTGTGTCCTGTGTATTTCTACTCTCTGATGTGTATGTCTACTGTGTCCTATGTATTTCTACTGTGTGCTGTGTATTTTTACTGTGTTGTGTATTTCTACTGTGTATTTCTATTGTGTGCTCTGTATTTCTACTGTTTATTTCAACTGTGTGATGTGTATTTCTACTGTGTATTTCGACTGTGTGATGTGTATTTCTACTGTGTGCTCTGTATTTCTACAGTGTATTTCTACTGTGTGATGTGTATTTCTATTGTGTGCTCTGTATTTCTACTGTGTATTTCAACTGTGTGCTCTGTATTTCTACAGTGTATTTCTACTGTGTGATGTGTATTTCTACTGTGTGCTCTGTATGTCTACAGTGTATTTCTACTGTGTGATGTGTATTTCTATTGTGTGCTCTGTATTTCTACTGTGTATTTCGACTGTGTGCTGTGTATTTCTACTGTGTCCTGTGTATTTCTACTGTGTATTTCTACTGTGTGCTGTGTGTTACTACTGTGTATTTCTAATGTGTGCTGTGTGTTTCTACTGTCTATTTCTAATGTGTGATGTGTATTTCTGCGGTGTATTAATACTCAGTGCTGTATATTTCTACTGTGTATTTCTGCTGTGTATTTCTTCTGAGTGCTGTGTATTTCTATAGTGTATTTCTACTGTGTGCTGTGTATTATTCCTGTGCAATGTGTATTTACTGTGTTCTGTGTATTTCTACTTTATATTTCTATTGTGTGCTTTGCATTTCTACTCTCTCTTTCTACTGTATGATGTGTATTTCTACTGTGTATTTCTACTGTGTCTTGTGTATTTCGACTGTGTGATGTGTATTTCTACAGAGTGATTTGTATTTCTACTTTGTATTTCTATTGTATGCTATGTATTTCTACTTTGTATTTCTATTGTGTGCTATGTATTTCTACTGTGTGATGTGTATTTCTACTTTGTATTACTATTGTGTGCTCTGCATTTCTACTGTGTATTTCGACAGCGAGCTGCAGGACTCATCTGAAGAAGACACAATCTCGAGGGGGAGTCTGACACAGAATGCTCACTGGAGCCCACTTCTGTGAGTGCCTCTGACCCGTCCTCTGAAAGTGGAGAGGACACTGGGGATCCTGCCGATCCTTACAGTGAGTGGACAGCGAATAACAGGCAAGTCTAGTCTCCATCTCATGCCGAGACACTGCGCTACATTCAGGCATCAACCGGCATGATGCCAGGGCCCACGAGATATGCCATATCAAGAATCCATGATGTGTCATCCCCTTTTGACCCTTTTTTCACTCCTGACATGATCCAGCTGATTTTGCAAATGACAAACCTTACACGGAGGCGTGCAGTGTCAGGATGGAGTGATGTGGATGCCCATAAGATTCGAGCGTACTTGGGACTTCTCATCCTGGCAGGTGTGTACCGGTCCAAAGGGGACTCTACCCGCAGTCTGTGGGATGACCAGAGTGGGAGACCAGTCGTCAGGGCCACCATGTCCCACAAACGATTTCAAATGATAAGCGCCAGCCTCCGATTCGATGACCGACATGCTGCTGCCATGGTGGTGAAGTTACAGACCACTGTTGCTGCCCTAGCAGAAACCACCGACACCGCCATTGCCACTGCTGCCACCAGCTCGACCAGAAGGAGAGCTGAATGCTGGTTGTGCACAAGGCTAAAATAGAGGTCTTCTACCACCTGCACCAAGTGTAACAGGTGCATTTGTAGAGAGCACCAGGTCACATGCTGCAGGACCTTCTGGTCTTCTGCTAGAAATGAACGATAAAATATGGATATTTCTTCTGTTCTGTTGTGTTCTATTTTGTTGTGGATGGCCGAAGTTGGATTAATATTGTTGCAAACATGGTTTCCATTGGTCTTTAATTCACTTTTTGCACTGTGCAGTATGAGGTACTTCATTGAAAAAAGGTTTTTACAAGGAAGCTGCCTTGCCAGGAATATTTGAATTTGGATAAATATCATGGCAAACATGGTTTCCCTTGCTCTTTAATTCATTTATGGTGAAAGCTCACTGTCAATTTTGAGCGTTTCAGAGGGATAGAAGCTTCTTTTTGCACTGTGCAGTATTTCTACTGTGTATTTGTAATGTGATGTGTATTGCTACTGTGTATTTCTACAGTGTATTTGGACTGTGTGATGTGTATTTCTACAATGTATTTCTACTGTGTGCTATGTATTTCTAGTGTATGTGTACTGTGTGCTGTGTATTTCTACTGTGTATTTCTATTGTGATGTGTATTTCTACTTTGATGTGTATTTCTACTGTGTATTTCTATTGTGATGTGTATTTCTACTGTGATGTGTATTTCTACTGTGTATTTCTATTGTCTTCTCTGTATTTCTACTGTGTATTTCTATTGTGATGTGTATTTCTACTGTGACATTTCGACTCTGTGCTGTGTATTTCTACTGTGTATTTCGACTGTGTGATGTTTATTTCTACTGTGTATTTCTACTGTGTGATGTTTATTTCTACTGTGTATTTCTACTGTGTATCTCTATTGTGATGTGTATTTCTACTGTGATGTGTATTTCTACTGTGCGATGTTTATTTCTACTGTGTATTTCTACTGTGTATCTCTATTGTGATGTGTATTTCTACTGTGATGTGTATTTGTACTGTGTATTTCTATTGTCTGCTCTGTATTTCTACTGTGTATTTCGACTGTGTGCTATGTATTTCTAGTGTATTTATACTGTGTGCTGTGTATTTCTACTGTGTATTTCTATTGTGATGTGTATTTCTACTGTGATGTGTATTTCTACAGTGTATTTCTATTGTATGCTTAGTATTTCTACTGTGTATTTCGACTGTGCTATGTATTTCTAGTGTATTTGTAGTGTGCTGTGTATTTCTACTGTGTATTTCTATTGTGATGTGTTTTCTACTGTGCGATGTTTATTTCTACTGTGAATTTCTACTGTGTATCTCTATTGTGATGTGTATTTCTACTGTGATGTGTATTTCTACAGTGTGTTTCTATTGTATGCTTACTATTTCTACTGTGTATTTCTATTGTATGCTTAGTATTTCTACTGTGTATTTCGACTGTGTGCTATGTATTTCTAGTGTATTTGTACTGTGTGCTGTGTATTTCTACTGTGTATTTCTATTGTCTGCTCTGTATTTCTACTGTTTATTTCGACTGTGTGCTGTGAATTTCTACTGTGTATTTCGACTGTGTGATGTTTATTTCTACTGTGTATTTCTACTGTGTATTTTGACTGTGTGATGTTTATTTCTACTGTGTATTTCTACTGTGTATCTCTATTGTGATGTGTATTTCTACTGTGCGATGTTTATTTCTACTGTGTATCTCTATTGTGATGTGTATTTCGACTGTGTGCTATGTATTTCTGGTGTATTTCTACTGTGTGCTGTGTATTTCTACTGTGTAT
Source organism: Pagrus major (assembly GCF_040436345.1). Classification (NCBI taxonomy): domain Eukaryota; kingdom Metazoa; phylum Chordata; class Actinopteri; order Spariformes; family Sparidae; genus Pagrus; species Pagrus major. The sequence goes on along the minus strand of NC_133227.1, from coordinate 18,972,935 downwards.
TTCTATTGTGATGTGTATTTCTACTTTGATGTGTATTTCTACTGTGTATTTCTATTGTCTGCTCTGTATTTCTACTGTGTATTTCTATTGTGATGTGTATTTATACTGTGATGTGTATTTCTACTGTGTATTGCTATTGTCTTCTCTGTATTTCTACTGTGTATTTCTATTGTGATGTGTATTTCTACTGTGACATTTCGACTCTGTGCTGTGTATTTCTACTGTGTATTTCGACTGTGTGATGTTTATTTCTACTGTGTATTTCTACTGTGTGATGTTTATTTCTACTGTGTATTTCTACTGTGTCTCTCTATTGTGATGTGTATTTCTACTGTGATGTGTATTTCTACTGTGCAATGTTTATTTCTAATGTGTATTTCCACTGTGTATCTCTATTGTGATGTGTATTTCTACTGTGATGTGTATTTGTACTGTGTATTTCTATTGTCTGCTCTGTATTTCTACTGTGTATTTCGACTGTGTGCTATGTATTTCTAGTGTATTTATACTGTGTGCTGTGTATTTCTACTGTGTATTTCTATTGTGATGTGTATTTCTACTGTGATGTGTATTTCTACAGTGTATTTCTATTGTATGCTTAGTATTTCTACTGTGTATTTCGACTGTGCTATGTATTTCTAGTGTATTTGTAGTGTGCTGTGTATTTCTACTGTGTATTTCTATTGTGATGTGTTTTCTACTGTGCGATGTTTATTTCTACTGTGAATTTCTACTGTGTATCTCTATTGTGATGTGTATTTCTACTGTGATGTGTATTTCTACAGTGTGTTTCTATTGTATGCTTACTATTTCTACTGTGTATTTCTATTGTATGCTTAGTATTTCTACGGTGTATTTCGACTGTGTGCTATGTATTTCTAGTGTATTTGTACTGTGTGCTGTGTATTTCTACTGTGTATTTCTATTGTCTGCTCTGTATTTCTACTGTTTATTTCGACTGTGTGCTGTGAATTTCTACTGTGTATTTCGACTGTGTGATGTTTATTTCTACTGTGTATTTCTACTGTGTATTTCGACTGTGTGATGTTTATTTCTACTGTGTATTTCTACTGTGTATCTCTATTGTGATGTGTATTTCTACTGTGATGTGTATTTCTACTGTGCGATGTTTATTTCTACTGTGTATCTCTATTGTGATGTGTATTTCGACTGTGTGCTATGTATTTCTGGTGTATTTATACTGTGTGCTGTGTATTTCTACTGTGTATTTCTATTGTGCTGTGAATTTCTACTGTGTATTTCGACTGTGTGATGTTTATTTCTACTGTGTATTTCTACTGTGTATCTCTATTGTGATGTGTATTTCTACTGTGATGTGTATTTCTACTGTGCGATGTTTATTTCTACTGTGTATTTCTACTGTGTATCTCTATTGTGATGTGTATTTCTACTGTGATGTGTATTTGTACTGTGTATTTCTATTGTCTGCTCTGTATTTGTACTGTGTATTTCGACTGTGTGCTATGTATTTCTAGTGTATTTCTACTGTGTGCTGTGTATTTCTACTGTGTATTTCTATTGTGATGTGTATTTCTACAGTGTATTTCTATTGTATGCTTAGTATTTGTACTGTGTATTTCAACTGTGCTATGTATTTCTAGTGTATTTGTACTGTGTGCTGTGTATTTCTACTGTGTATTTCTATTGTATGCTTAGTATTTGTACTGTGTATTTCAACTGTGCTATGTATTTCTAGTGTATTTGTACTGTGTGCTGTGTATTTCTACTGTGTATTTCTATTGTGATGTGTTTTCTACTGTGCGATGTTTATTTCTACTGTGAATTTCTACTGTGTATCTCTATTGTGATGTGAATTTCTACTGTGATGTGTATTTCTACTGTGTATTTCTATTGTGATGTGTATTTCTACTGTGATGTGTATTTGTACTGTGTATTTCTATTGTCTGCTCTGTATTTCTACTGTGTATTTCGACTGTGTGCTATGTATTTCTAGTGTATTTATACTGTGTGCTGTGTATTTCTACTGTGTATTTCTATTGTGATGTGTATTTCTACTGTGATGTGTATTTCTACAGTGTATTTCTATTGTATGCTTAGTATTTCTACTGTGTATTTCGACTGTGCTATGTATTTCTAGTGTATTTGTAGTGTGCTGTGTATTTCTACTGTGTATTTCTATTGTGATGTGTTTTCTACTGTGCAATGTTTATTTCTACTGTGAATTTCTACTGTGTATCTCTATTGTGATGTGTATTTCTACTGTGATGTGTATTTCTACAGTGTGTTTCTATTGTATGCTTACAATTTCTACTGTGTATTTCTATTGTATGCTTAGTATTTCTACGGTGTATTTCGACTGTGTGCTATGTATTTCTAGTGTATTTGTACTGTGTGCTGTGTATTTCTACTGTGTATTTCTATTGTCTGCTCTGTATTTCTACTGTTTATTTCGACTGTGTGCTGTGAATTTCTACTGTGTATTTCGACTGTGTGATGTTTATTTCTACTGTGTATTTCTACTGTGTATTTCGACTGTGTGATGTTTATTTCTACTGTGTATTTCTACTGTGTATCTCTATTGTGATGTGTATTTCTACTGTGCGATGTTTATTTCTACTGTGTATCTCTATTGTGATGTGTATTTCGACTGTGTGCTATGTATTTCTGGTGTATTTCTACTGTGTGCTGTGTATTTCTACTGTGTATTTCTATTGTGATGTGTATTTCTATTATGTGCTCTGAATTTCTACTGTGTATTTCGACTGTGTGATGTTTATTTCTACTGTGTATTTCTACTGTGTATCTCTATTGTGATGTGTATTTCTACTGTGATGTGTATTTCTACTGTGCGATGTTTATTTCTACTGTGTATTTCTACTGTGTATCTCTATTGTGATGTGTATTTCTACTGTGATGTGTATTTGTACTGTGTATTTCTATTGTCTGCTCTGTATTTGTACTGTGTATTTCGACTGTGTGCTATGTATTTCTAGTGTATTTCTACTGTGTGCTGTGTATTTCTACTGTGTATTTCTATTGTGATGTGTATTTCTACAGTGTATTTCTATTGTATGCTTAGTATTTGTACTGTGTATTTCAACTGTGCTATGTATTTCTAGTGTATTTGTACTGTGTGCTGTGTATTTCTACTGTGTATTTCTATTGTATGCTTAGTATTTGTACTGTGTATTTCAACTGTGCTATGTATTTCTAGTGTATTTGTACTGTGTGCTGTGTATTTCTACTGTGTATTTCTATTGTGATGTGTTTTCTACTGTGCGATGTTTATTTCTACTGTGAATTTCTACTGTGTATCTCTATTGTGATGTGAATTTCTACTGTGATGTGTATTTCTACTGTGTATTTCTATTGTGATGTGTATTTCTACTGTGATGTGTATTTGTACTGTGTATTTCTATTGTCTGCTCTGTATTTCTACTGTGTATTTCGACTGTGTGCTATGTATTTCTAGTGTATTTATACTGTGTGCTGTGTATTTCTACTGTGTATTTCTATTGTGATGTGTATTTCTACTGTGATGTGTATTTCTACAGTGTATTTCTATTGTATGCTTAGTATTTCTACTGTGTATTTCGACTGTGCTATGTATTTCTAGTGTATTTGTAGTGTGCTGTGTATTTCTACTGTGTATTTCTATTGTGATGTGTTTTCTACTGTGCAATGTTTATTTCTACTGTGAATTTCTACTGTGTATCTCTATTGTGATGTGTATTTCTACTGTGATGTGTATTTCTACAGTGTGTTTCTATTGTATGCTTACAATTTCTACTGTGTATTTCTATTGTATGCTTAGTATTTCTACGGTGTATTTCGACTGTGTGCTATGTATTTCTAGTGTATTTGTACTGTGTGCTGTGTATTTCTACTGTGTATTTCTATTGTCTGCTCTGTATTTCTACTGTTTATTTCGACTGTGTGCTGTGAATTTCTACTGTGTATTTCGACTGTGTGATGTTTATTTCTACTGTGTATTTCTACTGTGTATTTCGACTGTGTGATGTTTATTTCTACTGTGTATTTCTACTGTGTATCTCTATTGTGATGTGTATTTCTACTGTGATGTGTACTGTGTATTTCTATTGTCTGCTCTGTATTTGTACTGTGTATTTCGACTGTGTGCTATGTATTTCTAGTGTATTTGTACTGTGTGCTTTGTATTTCTACTGTGTATTTCTATTGTGATGTGTATTTCTACTGTGATGTGTATTTCTACAGTGTGTTTCTATTGTATGCTTAGTATTTCTACTGTGTATTTCTATTGTCTGCTCTGTATTTGTACTGTGTATTTCGATTGTGTGCTATGTATTTCTACTGTATTTATACTGTGTGCTGTGTATTTCTACTGTGTATTTCTATTGTGATGTGTATTTCTACTGTGATGTGTATATCTACAGTGTATTTCTATTGTATGCTTAGTATTTCTACTGTGTATTTCGACTGTGCTATGTATTTCTAGTGTATTTGTACTGTGTGCTGTGTATTTCTACTGTGTATTTCTATTGTGATGTGTTTTCTACTCTGCGATGTTTATTTCTACTGTGAATTTCTACTGTGTATCTCTATTGTGATGTGTATTTCTACTGTGATGTGTATTTCTACTGTGTATTTCTATTGTCTGCTCTGTATTTGTATTGTGTATTTCGACTGTGTGCTATGTATTTCTAGTGTATTTGTACTGTGTGCTTTGTATTTCTACTGTGTATTTCTATTGTGATGTGTATTTCTACTGTGATGTGTATTTCTACAGTGTATTTCTATTGTATGCTTAGTATTTCTACTGTGTATTTCTATTTTATGCTTAGTATTTCTACGGTGTATTTCGACTGTGTGCTATGTATTTCTAGTGTATTTGTACTGTGTGCTGTGTATTTCTACTGTGTATTTCTATTGTCTGCTCTGTATTTCTACTGTCTATTTCGACTGTGTGCTGTGAATTTCTACTGTGTATTTCGACTGTGTGATGTTTATTTCTACTGTGTATTTCGATTGTGTGCTATGTATTTCTAGTGTATTTGTACTGTGTGCTGTGTATTTCTACTGTGTATTTCTACTGTCTATTTCGACTGTGTGCTGTGAATTTCTACTGTGTATTTCGACTGTGTGATGTTTATTTCTACTGTGTATTTCTACTGTGTATTTCGACTGTGTGATGTTTATTTCTACTGTGTATTTCTACTGTGTATCTCTATTGTGATGTGTATTTCTACTGTGAAGTGTATTTCTACTGTGCGATGTTTATTTCTACTGTGTATTTCTACTGTGTATCTCTATTGTGATGTGTATTTCTACTGTGATGTGTATTTTTACTGTGTATTTCTATTGTCTGCTCTGTATTTCTACTGTGTATTTCGACTGTGTGCTATGTATTTCTAGTGTATTTATACTGTGTGCTGTGTATTTCTATTGTGATGTGTATTACTACTGTGATGTGTATTTCTACAGTGTATTTCTATTGTATGCTTAGTATTTCTACTGTGTATTTCGACTGTGCTATGTATTTCTAGTGTATTTATACTGTGTGCTGTGTATTTCTACTGTGTATTTCTATTGTGATGTGTATTTCTACTGTGTATTTCTATTGTCTGCTCTGTATTACTACTGTGTATTTCTATTGTCTTCTCTGTATTTCTGCTGTGTATTTCTACTGTGTATTTTGACTGTGTGATGTTTACTTCTACTGTGTATTTCCACTGTGTATCTCTATTGTGATGCGTATTTCTACGGTGATGTGTATTTCTACTGTGTATTTCTATTGTCTTCTCTGTATTTCTGCTGTATATTTCGACTCTGTGCTGTGTATTTCTACTGTGTATTTTGACTGTGTGATGTTTATTTCAACTGTGTATCTCTATTGTGATGTGTATTTCTACTGTGATATGTATTTCTACTGTGCGATGTTTATTTCTACTGTGCGATGTTTATTTCTACTGTGTATTTCTACTGTGTATGTCTATGTTGATGTGTATTTCCACTGTGATATGTATTTCTATGTATTTCAATTGTCTGCTCTGCATTTCTCCTGTGTATTTCGACTGTGATATGTATTGCGATTGTATTTGTACTGTCCGCTATGTCTATTGTGTTTTTCTATTGTGATGTGTATTTCTACTGTGATGTCTATTTCTACTGTGAAATCCTATTGTCTGCTCTGTATTTCTACTGTGTATTTTGACTGTGTGCTGTGTATTTCTACTGTGTATTTTGACTATGTGATGTTTGTTTCTGATCTGTATTCCTACTATGTGCTGTGTATGTCTACAGTATATGTCTACTATGTACTGTGTATTTCTACAGTGTATTTCTATGGTATGCTTAGTATTTCTACTGTGTATTTCTATTGTATGCTTAGTATTTCTACGGTGTATTTCGACTGTGTGCTATGTATTTCTAGTGTATTTGTACTGTGTGCTGTGTATTTCTACTGTGTATTTCTATTGTCTGCTCTGTATTTCTACTGTCTATTTCGACTGTGTGCTGTGAATTTCTACTGTGTATTTCGACTGTGTGATGTTTATTTCTACTGTGTATTTCTACTGTGTATTTCGACTGTGTGATGTTTATTTCTACTGTGTATTTCTACTGTGTATCTCTATTGTGATGTGTATTTCTACTGTGATGTGTATTTCTACTGTGCGATGTTTATTTCTACTGTGTATTTCTGCTGTGTATCTCTATTGTGATGTGTATTTCTACTGTGATGTGTATTTGTGCTGTGTATTTCTATTGTCTGCTCTGTATTTCTACTGTGTATTTCGACTGTGTGCTATGTATTTCTAGTGTATTTATACTGTGTGCTGTGTATTTCTACTGTGTATTTCTATTGTGATGTGTATTACTACTGTGATGTGTATTTCTACAGTGTATTTCTATTGTATGCTTAGTATTTCTACTGTGTATTTCGACTGTGCTATGTATTTCTAGTGTATTTATACTGTGTGCTGTGTATTTCTACTGTGTATTTCTATTGTGATGTGTATTTCTACTGTGTATTTCTATTGTCTGCTCTGTATTACTACTGTGTATTTCTATTGTCTTCTCTGTATTTCTGCTGTGTATTTCTACTGTGTATTTTGACTGTGTGATGTTTATTTCTACTGTGTATTTCGACTGTGTATCTTTATTGTGATGTGTATTTCTACGGTGATGTGTATTTCTACTCTGTACTTCTATTGTCTTCTTTGTATTTCTGCTGTATATTTCGACTCTGTGCTGTGTATTTCTACTGTGTATTTTGACTGTGTGATGTTTATTTCAACTGTGTATCTCTATTGTGATGTGTATTTCTACTGTGATATGTATTTCTACTGTGCAATGTTTATTTCTACTGTGTATTTCTACTGTGTATCTCTATGTTGATGTGTATTTCCACTGTGATGTGTATTTCTATGTATTTCAATTGTCTGCTCTGCATTTCTCCTGTGTATTTCGACTGTGATATGTATTGCGATTGTATTTGTACTGTCCGCTATGTCTACTGTGTTTTTCTATTGTGATGTGTACTTCTACTGTGATGTCTATTTCTACTGTGAAATCCTATTGTCTGCTCTGTATTTCTACTGTGTATTTTGACTGTGTGCTGTGTATTTCTACTGTGTATTTTGACTATGTGATGTTTGTTTCTGATCTGTATTCCTACTATGTGCTGTGTATGTCTACAGTATATGTCTAGCCCTAACCCTACAGTGTATTTCAAATGTGTGATGTGTATTTCCAATTTGTGCTCTGTATTTCTACAGTCTGTTTCTACTGTGTGATGTGGATTCAACCTCTTTATTTCTAATGCGTGATGTGTATTTCTACAGTGTATAACTACTGTGTGATGTGTATTTTTTCCTGTGTATTTCTACTATGTACTGTGTATGTCTATTGTGTATTTTACTGTGATGTGTATTTCTACTGTGTATTTCTACTGTTTTATGTGTATTTCTACTTTGTGCTCTGTATTTCTACTGTGTATTTATAATGTGTGCAGTGTATTTCTATTGTGTGATGTGTGTTACTACTGTGTATTTGTACTGTGTGCTCTGTATTTCACTGAAAAAAGGATTTTCAAGGAAGTTTCCTGCCCTGCACTGGTTGAATTTGGATCTATTTGATGGCAAACAAGGTTTTTCCTGTCCTTTAATTCATTAAGGGTGAAAACTGGCTTATGTCAATTTTGAGCGTTTCAGAGCGATAGAAGCGCCTCTCTGCACTGTGCAGTAACTTAAGCTGTGTTTCACTAAAAAAACGATTTTTCAAGCAAGTTTCCTAGCCTGGACTTGCTGAATTTGGATATTTTTCATGGCAAACCTGGTCTCACCTGTCCTTTAATTCATTTATGGTGAAAACTGGCTTATGTCAATTTTGAGCGTTTCAGAGCGATAGAAGCCTCTTTTTGCACTGTGCAGTAGAGAAAGCTGAATTTTACTGAAAAAAGGATTTTCAAACAAGTTTCCTAGCCTGGACTTGCTGAATTTGGATCTATTTCATGGCAAACATGGTCTCACCTGTCTTTTAATTCATTTATGGTGAACACTCACTCATGTCAATTTTGAGCGTTTCAGAGCGATAGAAGCCTCTTTTTGCACTGTGCAGTAACTAAAGTTGTATTTCACTATAAAAAGGTTTTTCACTGAGGTTTCCTAGCCTGAACTGGTTGAATTTGGATCTTCTTGATGGCAAACAAGGTTTTTCCTGCACTTTCATTCATTAAAGGTGCAAACTGGCTTATGTCAATTTTGAGCGTTTCAGAGCGATAGGAGCACGTTTTGGCACTCTGCAGTAGAGTAAGCTTTATTTCACTGAAAAGGGGATTTTCAAGCAAGTTTCCTAGCCTGAACTGGTTGAATTTGGATCTTCTTGATGGCAAACAAGGTTTTTCCTGCACTTTCATTCATTAAAGGTGCAAACTGGCTTATGTCAATTTTGAGCGTTTCAGAGCGATAGAAGCGTCTTTTTGAACTGTGCAGTAGAGAAAGCTGAATTTTACTGAAAAAAGGATTTTCAAGCAAGTTTCCTATCCTGGACTTGCTGAATTTGGATCTATTTCACGGCAAACATGGTCTCACCTGTCTTTTAATTCATTTATGGTGAACACTCACTCATGTCAATTTTGAGCGTTTCAGAGCGATAGAAGCCTCTTTTTGCACTGTGCAGTAACTAAAGTTGTATTTCACTATAAAAAGGTTTTTCACTGAGGTTTCCTAGCCTGAACTGGTTGAATTTGGATCTTCTTGATGGCAAACAAGGTTTTTCCTGCACTTTCATTCATTAAAGGTGCAAACTGCCTTATGTCAATTTTGAGCGTTTCAGAGCGATAGGAGCACGTTTTGGCACTCTGCAGTAGAGTAAGCTGTATTTCACTGAAACAATGATTTTCAAACAAGTTTCCTAGCCTGAACTGGTTGAATTTGGATCTTCTTGATGGCAAACAAGGTTTTTCCTGCACTTTCATTCATTAAAGGTGCAAACTGGCTTATGTCAATTTTGAGCGTTTCAGAGCAATAGAAGCGTCTTTTTGCACTGTGCAGTAGAGAAAGCTGATTTTTACTGAAAAAAGGATTTTCAAACAAGTTTCCTAGCCTGGACTTGCTGAATTTGGATCTATATCATGGCAAACATGGTCTCACCTGTCTTTTAATTCATTTATGGTGAACACTCACTCATGTCAATTTTGAGCGTTTCAGAGCGATAGAAGCCTCTTTTTGCACTGTGCAGTAACTAAAGTTGTATTTCACTATAAAAAGGTTTTTCACTGAGGTTTCCTAGCCTGAACTGGTTGAATTTGGATCTTCTTGATGGCAAACAAGGTTTTTCCTGCACTTTCATTCATTAAAGGTGCAAACTGGCTTATGTCAATTTTGAGCGTTTCAGAGCGATAGAAGCCTCTTTTTGCACTGTGCAGTAACTGAAGTTGTATTTCACTATAAAAAGGTTTTTCACTGAGGTTTACTAGCCTTAACTGGTTGAATTTGGATCTTCTTGATGGCAAACAAGGTTTTTCCTGCACTTTCATTCATTAAAGGTGCAAACTGGCTTATGTCAATTTTGAGCGTTTCAGAGCGATAGGAGCAAGTTTTGGCACTCTGCAGTAGAGTAAGCTGTATTTCACTGAAAAAGGGATTTTCAAGCAAGTTTCCTAGCCTGAACTGGTTGAATTTGGATCTTCTTGATGGCAAACAAGGTTTTTCCTGCACTTTCATTCATTAAAGGTGCAAACTGGCTTATGTCAATTTTGAGCGTTTCAGAGCGATAGAAGCGTCTTTTTGCACTGTGCAGTAGATAAAGCTGATTTTTACTGAAAAAAGGATTTTCAAACAAGTTTCCTAGCCTGGACTTGCTGAATTTGGATCTATTTCATGGCAAACATGGTCTCACCTGTCTTTTAATTCATTTATGGTGAACACTCACTCATGTCAATTTTGAGCGTTTCAGAGCGATAGAAGCCTCTTTTTGCACTGTGCAGTAACTAAAGTTGTATTTCACTATAAAAAGGTTTTTCACTGAGGTTTCCTAGCCTGAACTGGTTGAATTTGGATCTTCTTGATGGCAAACAAGGTTTTTCCTGCACTTTCATTCATTAAAGGTGCAAACTGGCTTATGTCAATTTTGAGCGTTTCAGAGCGATAGGAGCACGTTTTGGCACTCTGCAGTAGAGTAAGCTGTATTTCACTGAAAAAGGGATTTTCAAGCAAGTTTCCTAGCCTGAACTGGTTGAATTTGGATCTTCTTGATGGCAAACAAGGTTTTTCCTTCACTTTCATTCATTAAAGGTGCAAACTGGCTTATGTCAATTTTGAGCGTTTCAGAGCGATAGAAGCGTCTTTTTGCACTGTGCAGTAGAGAAAGCTGAATTTTACTGAAAAAAGGATTTTCAAACAAGTTTCCTAGCCTGGACTTGCTGAATTTGGATCTATTTCATGGCAAACATGGTCTCACCTGTCTTTTAATTCATTTATGGTGAACACTCACTCATGTCAATTTTGAGCGTTTCAGAGCGATAGAAGCCTCTTTTTGCACTGTGCAGTAACTAAAGTTGTATTTCACTATAAAAAGGTTTTTCACTGAGGTTTCCTAGCCTGAACTGGTTGAATTTGGATCTTCTTGATGGCAAACAAGGTTTTTCCTGTACTTTCATTCATTAAAGGTGAAAACTGGCTTATGTCAATTTTGAGCGTTTCAGAGCGATAGGAGCACGTTTTGGCACTCTGCAGTAGAGTAAGCTGTATTTCACTGAAACAATGATTTTCAAACAAGTTTCCTACCCTGAACTGGTTGAATTTGGATCTTCTTGATGGCAAACAAGGTTTTTCCTGCACTTTCATTCATTAAAGGTGCAAACTGGCTTATGTCAATTTTCAGCGTTTCAGAGCGATAGAAGCGTCTTTTTGCACTGTGCAGTAGAGAAAGCTGAATTTTACTGAAAAAAGGATTTTCAAACAAGTTTCCTAGCCTGGACTTGCTGAATTTGGATCTATTTCACGGCAAACATGGTCTCACCTGTCTTTTAATTCATTTATGGTGAACACTCACTCATGTCAATTTTGAGCGTTTCAGAGCGATAGAAGCCTCTTGCACTGTGCAGTAACTAAAGTTGTATTCCACGATAAAAAGGTTTTTCACTGAGGTTTCCTAGCCTGAACTGGTTGAATTTGGATCTTCTTGATGGCAAACAAGGTTTTTCCTGCACTTTCATTCATTAAAGGTGCAAACTGGCTTATGCCAATTTTGAGCGTTTCAGAGCGATAGGAGCACGTTTTGGCACTCTGCAGTAGAGTAAGCTGTATTTCACTGAAACAATGATTTTCAAACAAGTTTCCTAGCCTGAACTGGTTGAATTTGGATCTTCTTGATGGCAAACAAGGTTTTTCCTGCACTTTCATTCATTAAAGGTGCAAACTGGCTTATGTCAATTTTCAGCGTTTCAGAGCGATAGAAGCGTCTTTTTGCACTGTGCAGTAGAGAAAGCTGAATTTTACTGAAAAAAGGATTTTCAAACAAGTTTCCTAGCCTGGACTTGCTGAATTTGGATCTATTTCATGGCAAACATGGTCTCACCTGTCTTTTAATTCATTTATGGTGAACACTCACTCATGTCAATTTTGAGCGTTTCAGAGCGATAGAAGCCTCTTTTTGCACTGTGCAGTAACTAAAGTTGTATTTCACTATAAAAAGGTTTTTCACTGAGGTTTCCTAGCCTGAACTGGTTGAATTTGGATCTTCTTGATGGCAAACAAGGTTTTTCCTGTACTTTCATTCATTAAAGGTGAAAACTGGCTTATGTCAATTTTGAGCGTTTCAGAGCGATAGGAGCACGTTTTGGCACTCTGCAGTAGAGTAAGCTGTATTTCACTGAAACAATGATTTTCAAACAAGTTTCCTACCCTGAACTGGTTGAATTTGGATCTTCTTGATGGCAAACAAGGTTTTTCCTGCACTTTCATTCATTAAAGGTGCAAACTGGCTTATGTCAATTTTGAGCGTTTCAGAGCGATAGAAGCGTCTTTTTGCACTGTGCAGTAGAGAAAGCTGAATTTTACTGAAAAAAGGATTTTCAAACAAGTTTCCTAGCCTGGACTTGCTGAATTTGGATCTATTTCATGGCAAACATGTTTTTTCCTGCACTTTCATTCATTAGAGGTGCAAACTGGATTATGTCAATTTTGAGCGTTTCAGAGCGATAGAAGCGTCTTTTTGCACTGTGCAGTAGAGAAAGCTGAATTTTACTGAAAAAAGGATTTTCAAACAAGTTTCCTAGCCTGGACTTGCTGAATTTGGATCTATTTCATGGCAAACATGGTCTCACCTGTCTTTTAATTCATTTATGGTGAACACTCACTCATGTCAATTTTGAGCGTTTCAGAGCGATAGAAGCCTCTTTTTGCACTGTGCAGTAACTAAAGTTGTATTTCACTATAAAAAGGTTTTTCACTGAGGTTTCCTAGCCTGAACTGGTTGAATTTGGATCTTCTTGATGGCAAACAAGGTTTTTCCTGTACTTTCATTCATTAGAGGTGAAAACTGGCTTATGTCAATTTTGAGCGTTTCAGAGCGATAGGAGCAAGTTTTGGCACTCTGCAGTAGAGTAAGCTGTATTTCACTGAAAAAGGGATTTTCAAGCAAGTTTCCTAGCCTGAACTGGTTGAATTTGGATCTATATCATGGCAAACATGGTCTCACCTGTCTTTTAATTCATTTATGGTGAACACTCACTCATGTCAATTTTGAGCGTTTCAGAGCGATAGAAGCCTCTTTTTGCACTGTGCAGTAACTAAAGTTGTATTTCACTATAAAAAGGTTTTTCACTGAGGTTTCCTATCCTGAACTGGTTGAATTTGGATCTTCTGGATGGCAAATAAGGTTTTTCCTGCACTTTCATTCATTAAAGGTGCAAAGTGGCTTATGTCAATTTTGAGCGTTTCAGAGCGATAGAAGCCTCTTTTTGCACTGTGCAGTAACTAAAGTTGTATTTCACTATAAAAAGGTTTTTCACTGAGGTTTACTAGCCTGAACTGGTTGAATTTGGATCTTCTTGATGGCAAACAAGGTTTTTCCTGTACTTTCATTCATTAGAGGTGAAAACTGGCTTATGTCAATTTTGAGCGTTTCAGAGGATAGGAGCAAGTTTTGGCACTCTGCAGTAGAGTAAGCTGTATTTCACTGAAAAAGGGATTTTCAAGCAAGTTTCCTAGCCTGAACTGGTTGAATTTGGATCTTCTTGATGGCAAACAAGGTTTTTCCTGCCCTTTCATTCATTAAAGGTGCAAACTGGCTTATGTCAATTTTGAGCGTTTCAGAGCGATAGAAGCGTATTTTTGCACTGTGCAGTAGAGAAAGCTGAATTTTACTGAAAAAAGGATTTTCAAACAAGTTTCCTAGCCTGGACTTGCTGAATTTGGATCTATTTCATGGCAAACATGGTCTCACCTGTCTTTTAATTCATTTATGGTGAACACTCACTCATGTCAATTTTGAGCGTTTCAGAGCGATAGAAGCCTCTTTTTGCACTGTGCAGTAACTAAAGTTGTATTTCACTATAAAAAGGTTTTTCACTGAGGTTTCCTAGCCTGAACTGGTTGAATTTGGATCTTCTTGATGGCAAACAAGGTTTTTCCTGTACTTTAATTCATTAAAGGTGAAAACTGGCTTATGTCAATTTTGAGCGTTTCAGAGCGATAGAAGCGTCTTTTTGCACTGTGCAGTAGAGAAAGCTGAATTTTACTGAAAAAAGGATTTTCAAGCAAGTTTCCTAGCCTGGACTTGTTGAATTTGGATCTATTTCATGGCAAACATGGTCTCACCTGTCTTTTAATTCATTTATGGTGAACACTCACTCATGTCAATTTTGAGCGTTTCAGAGCGATAGAAGCCTCTTTTTGCACTGTGCAGTAACTAAAGTTGTATTTCACTATAAAAAGGTTTTTCACTGAGGTTTCCTAGCCTGAACTGGTTGAATTTGGATCTTCTTGATGGCAAACAAGGTTTTTCCTGTACTTTAATTCATTAAAGGTGAAAACTGGCTTATGTCAATTTTGAGCGTTTCAGAGCGATAGAAGCGTCTTTTTGCACTGTGCAGTAGAGGAAGCTGAATTTTACTGAAAAAAGGATTTTCAAGCAAGTTTCCTAGCCTGGACTTGTTGAATTTGGATCTATTTCATGGCAAACATGGTCTCACCTGTCTTTTAATTCATTTATGGTGAACACTCACTCATGTCAATTTTGAGCGTTTCAGAGCGATAGAAGCCTCTTTTTGCACTGTGCAGTAACTAAAGTTGTATTTCACTATAAAAAGGTTTTTCACTGAGGTTTACTAGCCTTAACTGGTTGAATTTGGATCTTCTTGATGGCAAACAAGGTTTTTCCTGCACTTTCATTCATTAAAGGTGCAAACTGGCTTATGTCAATTTTGAGCGTTTCAGAGCGATAGGAGCACGTTTTGGCACTCTGCAGTAGAGTAAGCTGTATTTCACTGAAAAAGGGATTTTCAAGCAAGTTTCCTAGCCTGAACTGGTTGAATTTGGATCTTCTTGATGGCAAACAAGGTTTTTCCTGCACTTTCATTCATTAAAGGTGCAAAGTGGCTTATGTCTATTTTGAGCGTTTCAGAGCGATAGAAGCGTCTTTTTGCACTGTGCAGTAGAGAAAGCTGAATTTTACTGAAAAAAGGATTTTCAAACAAGTTTCCTAGCCTGGACTTGCTGAATTTGGATCTATTTCATGGCAAACATGGTCTCACCTGTCTTTTAATTCATTTATGGTGAATACTCACTAATGTCAATTTTGAGCGTTTCAGAGCGATAGAAGGCCTCTTTTTGCACTGTGCAGTAACTAAAGTTGTATTTCACTATAAAAAGGTTTTTCCACTGAGGTTTCCTAGCCTGAACTGGTTGAATTTGGATCTTCTTGATGGCAAACAAGGTTTTTCCTGCACTTTCATTCATTAAAGGTGCAAACTGGCTTATGTCAATTTTGAGCGTTTCAGAGCGATAGAAGCGTCTTTTTGCACTGTGCAGTAGAGAAAGCTGAATTTTACTGAAAAAAGGATTTTCAAACAAGTTTCCTAGCCTGGACTTGCTGAATTTGGATCTATTTCACGGCAAACATGGTCTCACCTGTCTTTTAATTCATTTATGGTGAACACTCACTCATGTCAATTTTGAGCGTTTCAGAGCGATAGAAGCCTCTTGCACTGTGCAGTAACTAAAGTTGTATTTCACTATAAAAAGGTTTTTCCACTGAGGTTTCCTAGCCTGAACTGGTTGAATTTGGATCTTCTTGATGGCAAACAAGGTTTTTCCTGCACTTTCATTCATTAAAGGTGCAAACTGGCTTATGTCAATTTTGAGCGTTTCAGAGTGATAGAAGCGTCTTTTTGCACTGTGCAGTAGAGAAAGCTGAATTTTACTGAAAAAAGGATTTTCAAACAAGTTTCCTAGCCTGGACTTGCTGAATTTGGATCTATTTCATGGCAAACATGGTCTCACCTGTTTTTTAATTCATTTATGGTGAACACTCACTCATGTCAATTTTGAGCGTTTCAGAGCGATAGAAGCCTCTTTTTGCACTGTGCAGTAACTAAAGTTGTATTTCACTATAAAAAGGTTTTTCACTGAGGTTTCCTAGCCTGAACTGGTTGAATTTGGATCTTCTTGATGGCAAACAAGGTTTTTCCTGTACTTTCATTCATTAGAGGTGAAAACTGGCTTATGTCAATTTTGAGCGTTTCAGAGCGATAGGAGCAAGTTTTGGCACTCTGCGGTAGAGTAAGCTGTATTTCACTGAAAAAGGGATTTTCAAGCAAGTTTACTAGCCTGAACTGGTTGAATTTGGATCTTCTTGATGGCAAACAAGGTTTTTCCTGTACTTTAATTCATTAAAGGTGAAAACTGGCTTATGTCAATTTTGAGCGTTTCAGAGCGATAGAAGCGTCTTTTTGCACTGTGCAGTAGAGAAAGCTGAATTTTACTGAAAAAAGGATTTTCAAGCAAGTTTCCTAGCCTGGACTTGTTGAATTTGGATCTATTTCATGGCAAACATGGTCTCACCTGTCTTTTAATTCATTTATGGTGAACACTCACTCATGTCAATTTTGAGCGTTTCAGAGCGATAGAAGCCTCTTTTTGCACTGTGCAGTAACTAAAGTTGTATTTCATTATGAAAAGGTTTTTCACTGAGGTTTCCTAGCCTGAACTGGTTGAGTTTGGATCTTCTTGATGGCAAACAAGGTTTTTCCTGTACTTTAATTCATTAAAGGTGAAAACTGGCTTATGTCAATTTTGAGCGTTTCAGAGCGATAGAAGCCTCTTTTTGCACTGTGCAGTAACTGAAGTTGTATTTCACTATAAAAAGGTTTTTCACTGAGGTTTCCTAGCCTGAACTGGTTGAATTTGGATCTTCTTGATGGCAAACAAGGTTTTTCCTGCACTTTCATTCATTAAAGGTGCAAACTGGCTTATGTCAATTTTGAGCGTTTCAGAGCGATAGAAGCCTCTTTTTGCACTGTGCAGTAACTGAAGTTGTATTTCACTATAAAACGGTTTTTCACTGAGGTTTCCTAGCCTGAACTGGTTGAATTTGGATCTTCTTGATGGCAAACAAGGTTTTTCCTGTACTTTCATTCATTAGAGGTGAAAACTGGCTTATGTCAATTTTGAGCGTTTCAGAGCGATAGGAGCAAGTTTTGGCACTCTGCAGTAGAGTAAGCTGTATTTCACTGAAAAAGGGATTTTCAAGCAAGTTTCCTAGCCTGAACTGGTTGAATTTGGATCTTCTTGATGGCAAACAAGGTTTTTCCTGCACTTTCATTCATTAAAGGTGCAAACTGGCTTATGTCAATTTTGAGCGTTTCAGAGCGATAGAAGCGTCTTTTTGCACTGTGCAGTAGAGAAAGCTGAATTTTACTGAAAAAAGGATTTTCAAACAAGTTTCCTAGCCTGGACTTGCTGAATTTGGATCTATTTCATGGCAAACATGGTCTCACCTGTCTTTTAATTCATTTATGGTGAACACTCACTCATGTCAATTTTGAGCGTTTCAGAGCGATAGAAGCCTCTTTTTGCACTGTGCAGTAACTAAAGTTGTATTTCACTATAAAAAGGTTTTTCACTGAGGTTTCCTAGCCTGAACTGGTTGAATTTGGATCTTCTTGATGGCAAACAAGGTTTTTCCTGTACTTTCATTCATTAAAGGTGAAAACTGGCTTATGTCAATTTTGAGCGTTTCAGAGCGATAGGAGCAAGTTTTGGCACTCTGCAGTAGAGTAAGCTGTATTTCACTGAAAAAGGGATTTTCAAGCAAGTTTCCTAGCCTGAACTGGTTGAATTTGGATCTTCTTGATGGCAAACAAGGTTTTTCCTGCACTTTCATTCATTAAAGGTGCAAACTGGCTTATGTCAATTTTGAGCGTTTCAGAGCGATAGAAGCGTCTTTTTGCACTGTGCAGTAGAGAAAGCTGAATTTTACTGAAAAAAGGATTTTCAAGCAAGTTTCCTATCCTGGACTGCTGAATTTGGATCTATTTCACGGCAAACATGGTCTCACCTGTCTTTTAATTCATTTATGGTGAACACTCACTCATGTCAATTTTGAGCGTTTCAGAGCGATAGAAGCCTCTTTTTGCACTGTGCAGTAACTAAAGTTGTATTTCACTATAAAAAGGTTTTTCACTGAGGTTTCCTAGCCTGAACTGGTTGAATTTGGATCTTCTTGATGGCAAACAAGGTTTTTCCTGTACTTTCATTCATTAAAGGTGAAAACTGGCTTATGTCAATTTTGAGCGTTTCAGAGCGATAGGAGCACGTTTTGGCACTCTGCAGTAGAGTAAGCTGTATTTCACTGAAACAATGATTTTCAAACAAGTTTCCTACCCTGAACTGATTGAATTTGGATCTTCTTGATGGCAAACAAGGTTTTTCCTGCACTTTCATTCATTAAAGGTGCAAACTGGCTTATGTCAATTTTGAGCGTTTCAGAGCGATAGAAGCGTCTTTTTGCACTGTGCAGTAGAGAAAGCTGAATTTTACTGAAAAAAGGATTTTCAAACAAGTTTCCTAGCCTGGACTTGCTGAATTTGGATCTATTTCATGGCAAACATGTTTTTTCCTGCACTTTCATTCATTAGAGGTGCAAACTGGATTATGTCAATTTTGAGCGTTTCAGAGCGATAGAAGCGTCTTTTTGCACTGTGCAGTAGAGAAAGCTGAATTTTACTGAAAAAAGGATTTTCAAACAAGTTTCCTAGCCTGGACTTGCTGAATTTGGATCTATTTCATGGCAAACATGGTCTCACCTGTCTTTTAATTCATTTATGGTGAACACTCACTCATGTCAATTTTGAGCGTTTCAGAGCGATAGAAGCCTCTTTTTGCACTGTGCAGTAACTAAAGTTGTATTTCACTATAAAAAGGTTTTTCACTGAGGTTTCCTAGCCTGAACTGGTTGAATTTGGATCTTCTTGATGGCAAACAAGGTTTTTCCTGTACTTTCATTCATTAGAGGTGAAAACTGGCTTATGTCAATTTTGAGCGTTTCAGAGCGATAGGAGCAAGTTTTGGCACTCTGCAGTAGAGTAAGCTGTATTTCACTGAAAAAGGGATTTTCAAGCAAGTTTCCTACCCTGAACTGGTTGAATTTGGATCTTCTTGATGGCAAACAAGGTTTTTCCTGCACTTTCATTCATTAAAGGTGCAAACTGGCTTATGTCAATTTTGAGCGTTTCAGAGCGATAGAAGCGTCTTTTTGCACTGTGCAGTAGAGAAAGCTGAATTTTACTGAAAAAAGGATTTTCAAACAAGTTTCCTAGCCTGAACTGGTTGAATTTGGATCTTCTTGATGGCAAACAAGGTTTTTCCTCCACTTTCATTCATTAAAGGTGCAAACTGGCTTATGTCAATTTTGAGCGTTTCAGAGCGATAGAAGCGTCTTTTTGCACTGTGCAGTAGAGAAAGCTGAATTTTACTGAAAAAAGGATTTTCAAACAAGTTTCCTAGCCTGGACTTGCTGAATTTGGATCTATTTCATGGCAAACATGGTCTCACCTGTCTTTTAATTCATTTATGGTGAACACTCACTCATGTCAATTTTGAGCGTTTCAGAGCGATAGAAGCCTCTTTTTGCACTGTGCAGTAACTAAAGTTGTATTTCACTATAAAAAGGTTTTTCACTGAGGTTTCCTAGCCTGAACTGGTTGAATTTGGATCTTCTTGATGGCAAACAAGGTTTTTCCTGCACTTTCATTCATTAAAGGTGCAAACTGGCTTATGTCAATTTTGAGCGTTTCAGAGCGATAGGAGCAAGTTTTGGCACTCTGCAGTAGAGTAAGCTGTATTTCACTGAAAAAGGGATTTTCAAGCAAGTTTCCTAGCCTGAACTGGTTGAATTTGGATCTTCTTGATGGCAAACAAGGTTTTTCCTGCACTTTCATTCATTAAAGGTGCAAACTGGCTTATGTCAATTTTGAGCGTTTCAGAGCGATAGAAGCGTCTTTTTGCACTGTGCAGTAGAGAAAGCTGAATTTTACTGAAAAAAGGATTTTCAAACAAGTTTCCTAGCCTGAACTGGTTGAATTTGGATCTTCTTGATGGCAAACAAGGTTTTTCCTGCACTTTCATTCATTAAAGGTGCAAACTGGCTTATGTCAATTTTGAGCGTTTCAGAGCGATAGAAGCGTCTTTTTGCACTGTGCAGTAGAGAAAGCTGAATTTTACTGAAAAAAGGATTTTCAAACAAGTTTCCTAGCCTGGACTTGCTGAATTTGGATCTATTTCATGGCAAACATGGTCTCACCTGTCTTTTAATTCATTTATGGTGAACACTCACTCATGTCAATTTTGAGCGTTTCAGAGCGATAGAAGCCTCTTTTTGCACTGTGCAGTAACTAAAGTTGTATTTCACTATAAAAAGGTTTTTCACTGAGGTTTCCTAGCCTGAACTGGTTGAATTTGGATCTTCTTGATGACAAACAAGGTTTTTCCTGTACTTTCATTCATTAGAGGTGAAAACTGGCTTATGTCAATTTTGAGCGTTTCAGAGCGATAGGAGCAAGTTTTGGCACTCTGCAGTAGAGTAAGCTGTATTTCACTGAAAAAGGGATTTTCAAGCAAGTTTCCTAGCCTGAACTGGTTGAATTTGGATCTTCTTGATGGCAAACACGGTTTTTCCTGCACTTTCATTCATTAAAGGTGCAAACTGGCTTATGTCAATTTTGAGCGTTTCAGAGCGATAGAAGCGTCTTTTTGCACTGTGCAGTAGAGAAAGCTGAATTTTACTGAAAAAAGGATTTTCAAACAAGTTTCCTAGCCTGGACTTGCTGAATTTGGATCTATTTCATGGCAAACATGTTTTTTCCTGCACTTTCATTCATTAGAGGTGCAAACTGGCTTATGTCAATTTTGAGCGTTTCAGAGCGATAGAAGCGTCTTTTTGCACTGTGCAGTAGAGAAAGCTGAATTTTACTGAAAAAAGGATTTTCAAACAAGTTTCCTAGCCTGGACTTGCTGAATTTGGATCTATTTCATGGCAAACATGGTCTCACCTGTCTTTTAATTCATTTATGGTGAACACTCACTCATGTCAATTTTGAGCGTTTCAGAGCGATAGAAGCCTCTTTTTGCACTGTGCAGTAACTAAAGTTGTATTTCACTATAAAAAGGTTTTTCACTGAGGTTTCCTAGCCTGAACTGGTTGAATTTGGATCTTCTTGATGGCAAACAAGGTTTTTCCTGTACTTTCATTCATTAGAGGTGAAAACTGGCTTATGTCAATTTTGAGCGTTTCAGAGCGATAGGAGCACGTTTTGGCACTCTGCAGTAGAGTAAGCTGTATTTCACTGAAACAATGATTTTCAAACAAGTTTCCTACCCTGAACTGGTTGAATTTGGATCTTCTTGATGGCAAACAAGGTTTTTCCTGCACTTTCATTCATTAAAGGTGCAAACTGGCTTATGTCAATTTTGAGCGTTTCAGAGCGATAGAAGCGTCTTTTTGCACTGTGCAGTAGAGAAAGCTGAATTTTACTGAAAAAAGGATTTTCAAACAAGTTTCCTAGCCTGGACTTGCTGAATTTGGATCTATTTCATGGCAAACATGTTTTTTCCTGCACTTTCATTCATTAGAGGTGCAAACTGGATTATGTCAATTTTGAGCGTTTCAGAGCGATAGAAGCGTCTTTTTGCACTGTGCAGTAGAGAAAGCTGAATTTTACTGAAAAAAGGATTTTCAAACAAGTTTCTTAGCCTGAACTGGTTGAATTTGGATCTTCTTGATGGCAAACAAGGTTTTTCCTGCACTTTCATTCATTAAAGGTGCAAACTGGCTTATGTCAATTTTGAGCGTTTCAGAGCGATAGAAGCGTCTTTTTGCACTGTGCAGTAGAGAAAGCTGAATTTTACTGAAAAAAGGATTTTCAAACAAGTTTCCTAGCCTGGACTTGCTGAATTTGGATCTATTTCATGGCAAACATGGTCTCACCTGTCTTTTAATTCATTTATGGTGAACACTCACTCATGTCAATTTTGAGCGTTTCAGAGCGATAGAAGCCTCTTTTTGCACTGTGCAGTAACTAAAGTTGTATTTCACTATAAAAAGGTTTTTCACTGAGGTTTACTAGCCTGAACTGGTTGAATTTGGATCTTCTTGATGGCAAACAAGGTTTTTCCTGTACTTTCATTCATTAGAGGTGAAAACTGGCTTATGTCAATTTTGAGCGTTTCAGAGGATAGGAGCAAGTTTTGGCACTCTGCAGTAGAGTAAGCTGTATTTCACTGAAAAAGGGATTTTCAAGCAAGTTTCCTAGCCTGAACTGGTTGAATTTGGATCTTCTTGATGGCAAACAAGGTTTTTCCTGCCCTTTCATTCATTAAAGGTGCAAACTGGCTTATGTCAATTTTGAGCGTTTCAGAGCGATAGAAGCGTATTTTTGCACTGTGCAGTAGAGAAAGCTGAATTTTACTGAAAAAAGGATTTTCAAACAAGTTTCCTAGCCTGGACTTGCTGAATTTGGATCTATTTCATGGCAAACATGGTCTCACCTGTCTTTTAATTCATTTATGGTGAACACTCACTCATGTCAATTTTGAGCGTTTCAGAGCGATAGAAGCCTCTTTTTGCACTGTGCAGTAACTAAAGTTGTATTTCACTATAAAAAGGTTTTTCACTGAGGTTTCCTAGCCTGAACTGGTTGAATTTGGATCTTCTTGATGGCAAACAAGGTTTTTCCTGTACTTTAATTCATTAAAGGTGAAAACTGGCTTATGTCAATTTTGAGCGTTTCAGAGCGATAGAAGCGTCTTTTTGCACTGTGCAGTAGAGAAAGCTGAATTTTACTGAAAAAAGGATTTTCAAGCAAGTTTCCTAGCCTGGACTTGTTGAATTTGGATCTATTTCATGGCAAACATGGTCTCACCTGTCTTTTAATTCATTTATGGTGAACACTCACTCATGTCAATTTTGAGCGTTTCAGAGCGATAGAAGCCTCTTTTTGCACTGTGCAGTAACTAAAGTTGTATTTCACTATAAAAAGGTTTTTCACTGAGGTTTCCTAGCCTGAACTGGTTGAATTTGGATCTTCTTGATGGCAAACAAGGTTTTTCCTGTACTTTAATTCATTAAAGGTGAAAACTGGCTTATGTCAATTTTGAGCGTTTCAGAGCGATAGAAGCGTCTTTTTGCACTGTGCAGTAGAGGAAGCTGAATTTTACTGAAAAAAGGATTTTCAAGCAAGTTTCCTAGCCTGGACTTGTTGAATTTGGATCTATTTCATGGCAAACATGGTCTCACCTGTCTTTTAATTCATTTATGGTGAACACTCACTCATGTCAATTTTGAGCGTTTCAGAGCGATAGAAGCCTCTTTTTGCACTGTGCAGTAACTAAAGTTGTATTTCACTATAAAAAGGTTTTTCACTGAGGTTTACTAGCCTTAACTGGTTGAATTTGGATCTTCTTGATGGCAAACAAGGTTTTTCCTGCACTTTCATTCATTAAAGGTGCAAACTGGCTTATGTCAATTTTGAGCGTTTCAGAGCGATAGGAGCACGTTTTGGCACTCTGCAGTAGAGTAAGCTGTATTTCACTGAAAAAGGGATTTTCAAGCAAGTTTCCTAGCCTGAACTGGTTGAATTTGGATCTTCTTGATGGCAAACAAGGTTTTTCCTGCACTTTCATTCATTAAAGGTGCAAAGTGGCTTATGTCTATTTTGAGCGTTTCAGAGCGATAGAAGCGTCTTTTTGCACTGTGCAGTAGAGAAAGCTGAATTTTACTGAAAAAAGGATTTTCAAACAAGTTTCCTAGCCTGGACTTGCTGAATTTGGATCTATTTCATGGCAAACATGGTCTCACCTGTCTTTTAATTCATTTATGGTGAATACTCACTAATGTCAATTTTGAGCGTTTCAGAGCGATAGAAGGCCTCTTTTTGCACTGTGCAGTAACTAAAGTTGTATTTCACTATAAAAAGGTTTTTCCACTGAGGTTTCCTAGCCTGAACTGGTTGAATTTGGATCTTCTTGATGGCAAACAAGGTTTTTCCTGCACTTTCATTCATTAAAGGTGCAAACTGGCTTATGTCAATTTTGAGCGTTTCAGAGCGATAGAAGCGTCTTTTTGCACTGTGCAGTAGAGAAAGCTGAATTTTACTGAAAAAAGGATTTTCAAACAAGTTTCCTAGCCTGGACTTGCTGAATTTGGATCTATTTCACGGCAAACATGGTCTCACCTGTCTTTTAATTCATTTATGGTGAACACTCACTCATGTCAATTTTGAGCGTTTCAGAGCGATAGAAGCCTCTTGCACTGTGCAGTAACTAAAGTTGTATTTCACTATAAAAAGGTTTTTCCACTGAGGTTTCCTAGCCTGAACTGGTTGAATTTGGATCTTCTTGATGGCAAACAAGGTTTTTCCTGCACTTTCATTCATTAAAGGTGCAAACTGGCTTATGTCAATTTTGAGCGTTTCAGAGTGATAGAAGCGTCTTTTTGCACTGTGCAGTAGAGAAAGCTGAATTTTACTGAAAAAAGGATTTTCAAACAAGTTTCCTAGCCTGGACTTGCTGAATTTGGATCTATTTCATGGCAAACATGGTCTCACCTGTCTTTTAATTCATTTATGGTGAACACTCACTCATGTCAATTTTGAGCGTTTCAGAGCGATAGAAGCCTCTTTTTGCACTGTGCAGTAACTAAAGTTGTATTTCACTATAAAAAGGTTTTTCACTGAGGTTTCCTAGCCTGAACTGGTTGAATTTGGATCTTCTTGATGGCAAACAAGGTTTTTCCTGTACTTTCATTCATTAGAGGTGAAAACTGGCTTATGTCAATTTTGAGCGTTTCAGAGCGATAGGAGCAAGTTTTGGCACTCTGCGGTAGAGTAAGCTGTATTTCACTGAAAAAGGGATTTTCAAGCAAGTTTACTAGCCTGAACTGGTTGAATTTGGATCTTCTTGATGGCAAACAAGGTTTTTCCTGTACTTTAATTCATTAAAGGTGAAAACTGGCTTATGTCAATTTTGAGCGTTTCAGAGCGATAGAAGCGTCTTTTTGCACTGTGCAGTAGAGAAAGCTGAATTTTACTGAAAAAAGGATTTTCAAGCAAGTTTCCTAGCCTGGACTTGTTGAATTTGGATCTATTTCATGGCAAACATGGTCTCACCTGTCTTTTAATTCATTTATGGTGAACACTCACTCATGTCAATTTTGAGCGTTTCAGAGCGATAGAAGCCTCTTTTTGCACTGTGCAGTAACTAAAGTTGTATTTCATTATAAAAAGGTTTTTCACTGAGGTTTCCTAGCCTGAACTGGTTGAGTTTGGATCTTCTTGATGGCAAACAAGGTTTTTCCTGTACTTTAATTCATTAAAGGTGAAAACTGGCTTATGTCAATTTTGAGCGTTTCAGAGCGATAGAAGCCTCTTTTTGCACTGTGCAGTAACTGAAGTTGTATTTCACTATAAAAAGGTTTTTCACTGAGGTTTCCTAGCCTGAACTGGTTGAATTTGGATCTTCTTGATGGCAAACAAGGTTTTTCCTGCACTTTCATTCATTAAAGGTGCAAACTGGCTTATGTCAATTTTGAGCGTTTCAGAGCGATAGAAGCCTCTTTTTGCACTGTGCAGTAACTGAAGTTGTATTTCACTATAAAACGGTTTTTCACTGAGGTTTCCTAGCCTGAACTGGTTGAATTTGGATCTTCTTGATGGCAAACAAGGTTTTTCCTGTACTTTCATTCATTAGAGGTGAAAACTGGCTTATGTCAATTTTGAGCGTTTCAGAGCGATAGGAGCAAGTTTTGGCACTCTGCAGTAGAGTAAGCTGTATTTCACTGAAAAAGGGATTTTCAAGCAAGTTTCCTAGCCTGAACTGGTTGAATTTGGATCTTCTTGATGGCAAACAAGGTTTTTCCTGCACTTTCATTCATTAAAGGTGCAAACTGGCTTATGTCAATTTTGAGCGTTTCAGAGCGATAGAAGCGTCTTTTTGCACTGTGCAGTAGAGAAAGCTGAATTTTACTGAAAAAAGGATTTTCAAACAAGTTTCCTAGCCTGGACTTGCTGAATTTGGATCTATTTCATGGCAAACATGGTCTCACCTGTCTTTTAATTCATTTATGGTGAACACTCACTCATGTCAATTTTGAGCGTTTCAGAGCGATAGAAGCCTCTTTTTGCACTGTGCAGTAACTAAAGTTGTATTTCACTATAAAAAGGTTTTTCACTGAGGTTTCCTAGCCTGAACTGGTTGAATTTGGATCTTCTTGATGGCAAACAAGGTTTTTCCTGTACTTTCATTCATTAAAGGTGAAAACTGGCTTATGTCAATTTTGAGCGTTTCAGAGCGATAGGAGCAAGTTTTGGCACTCTGCAGTAGAGTAAGCTGTATTTCACTGAAAAAGGGATTTTCAAGCAAGTTTCCTAGCCTGAACTGGTTGAATTTGGATCTTCTTGATGGCAAACAAGGTTTTTCCTGCACTTTCATTCATTAAAGGTGCAAACTGGCTTATGTCAATTTTGAGCGTTTCAGAGCGATAGAAGCGTCTTTTTGCACTGTGCAGTAGAGAAAGCTGAATTTTACTGAAAAAAGGATTTTCAAGCAAGTTTCCTATCCTGGACTGCTGAATTTGGATCTATTTCACGGCAAACATGGTCTCACCTGTCTTTTAATTCATTTATGGTGAACACTCACTCATGTCAATTTTGAGCGTTTCAGAGCGATAGAAGCCTCTTTTTGCACTGTGCAGTAACTAAAGTTGTATTTCACTATAAAAAGGTTTTTCACTGAGGTTTCCTAGCCTGAACTGGTTGAATTTGGATCTTCTTGATGGCAAACAAGGTTTTTCCTGTACTTTCATTCATT
Source organism: Pagrus major (assembly GCF_040436345.1). Classification (NCBI taxonomy): domain Eukaryota; kingdom Metazoa; phylum Chordata; class Actinopteri; order Spariformes; family Sparidae; genus Pagrus; species Pagrus major. The sequence continues at coordinate 18,946,107 of NC_133227.1, read as the reverse complement.
AAAGGTGAAAACTGGCTTATGTCAATTTTGAGCGTTTCAGAGCGATAGGAGCACGTTTTGGCACTCTGCAGTAGAGTAAGCTGTATTTCACTGAAACAATGATTTTCAAACAAGTTTCCTACCCTGAACTGATTGAATTTGGATCTTCTTGATGGCAAACAAGGTTTTTCCTGCACTTTCATTCATTAAAGGTGCAAACTGGCTTATGTCAATTTTGAGCGTTTCAGAGCGATAGAAGCGTCTTTTTGCACTGTGCAGTAGAGAAAGCTGAATTTTACTGAAAAAAGGATTTTCAAACAAGTTTCCTAGCCTGGACTTGCTGAATTTGGATCTATTTCATGGCAAACATGTTTTTTCCTGCACTTTCATTCATTAGAGGTGCAAACTGGATTATGTCAATTTTGAGCGTTTCAGAGCGATAGAAGCGTCTTTTTGCACTGTGCAGTAGAGAAAGCTGAATTTTACTGAAAAAAGGATTTTCAAACAAGTTTCCTAGCCTGGACTTGCTGAATTTGGATCTATTTCATGGCAAACATGGTCTCACCTGTCTTTTAATTCATTTATGGTGAACACTCACTCATGTCAATTTTGAGCGTTTCAGAGCGATAGAAGCCTCTTTTTGCACTGTGCAGTAACTAAAGTTGTATTTCACTATAAAAAGGTTTTTCACTGAGGTTTCCTAGCCTGAACTGGTTGAATTTGGATCTTCTTGATGGCAAACAAGGTTTTTCCTGTACTTTCATTCATTAGAGGTGAAAACTGGCTTATGTCAATTTTGAGCGTTTCAGAGCGATAGGAGCAAGTTTTGGCACTCTGCAGTAGAGTAAGCTGTATTTCACTGAAAAAGGGATTTTCAAGCAAGTTTCCTACCCTGAACTGGTTGAATTTGGATCTTCTTGATGGCAAACAAGGTTTTTCCTGCACTTTCATTCATTAAAGGTGCAAACTGGCTTATGTCAATTTTGAGCGTTTCAGAGCGATAGAAGCGTCTTTTTGCACTGTGCAGTAGAGAAAGCTGAATTTTACTGAAAAAAGGATTTTCAAACAAGTTTCCTAGCCTGAACTGGTTGAATTTGGATCTTCTTGATGGCAAACAAGGTTTTTCCTCCACTTTCATTCATTAAAGGTGCAAACTGGCTTATGTCAATTTTGAGCGTTTCAGAGCGATAGAAGCGTCTTTTTGCACTGTGCAGTAGAGAAAGCTGAATTTTACTGAAAAAAGGATTTTCAAACAAGTTTCCTAGCCTGGACTTGCTGAATTTGGATCTATTTCATGGCAAACATGGTCTCACCTGTCTTTTAATTCATTTATGGTGAACACTCACTCATGTCAATTTTGAGCGTTTCAGAGCGATAGAAGCCTCTTTTTGCACTGTGCAGTAACTAAAGTTGTATTTCACTATAAAAAGGTTTTTCACTGAGGTTTCCTAGCCTGAACTGGTTGAATTTGGATCTTCTTGATGGCAAACAAGGTTTTTCCTGCACTTTCATTCATTAAAGGTGCAAACTGGCTTATGTCAATTTTGAGCGTTTCAGAGCGATAGGAGCAAGTTTTGGCACTCTGCAGTAGAGTAAGCTGTATTTCACTGAAAAAGGGATTTTCAAGCAAGTTTCCTAGCCTGAACTGGTTGAATTTGGATCTTCTTGATGGCAAACAAGGTTTTTCCTGCACTTTCATTCATTAAAGGTGCAAACTGGCTTATGTCAATTTTGAGCGTTTCAGAGCGATAGAAGCGTCTTTTTGCACTGTGCAGTAGAGAAAGCTGAATTTTACTGAAAAAAGGATTTTCAAACAAGTTTCCTAGCCTGAACTGGTTGAATTTGGATCTTCTTGATGGCAAACAAGGTTTTTCCTGCACTTTCATTCATTAAAGGTGCAAACTGGCTTATGTCAATTTTGAGCGTTTCAGAGCGATAGAAGCGTCTTTTTGCACTGTGCAGTAGAGAAAGCTGAATTTTACTGAAAAAAGGATTTTCAAACAAGTTTCCTAGCCTGGACTTGCTGAATTTGGATCTATTTCATGGCAAACATGGTCTCACCTGTCTTTTAATTCATTTATGGTGAACACTCACTCATGTCAATTTTGAGCGTTTCAGAGCGATAGAAGCCTCTTTTTGCACTGTGCAGTAACTAAAGTTGTATTTCACTATAAAAAGGTTTTTCACTGAGGTTTCCTAGCCTGAACTGGTTGAATTTGGATCTTCTTGATGACAAACAAGGTTTTTCCTGTACTTTCATTCATTAGAGGTGAAAACTGGCTTATGTCAATTTTGAGCGTTTCAGAGCGATAGGAGCAAGTTTTGGCACTCTGCAGTAGAGTAAGCTGTATTTCACTGAAAAAGGGATTTTCAAGCAAGTTTCCTAGCCTGAACTGGTTGAATTTGGATCTTCTTGATGGCAAACAAGGTTTTTCCTTCACTTTCATTCATTAAAGGTGCAAACTGGCTTATGTCAATTTTGAGCGTTTCAGAGCGATAGAAGCGTCTTTTTGCACTGTGCAGTAGAGAAAGCTGAATTTTACTGAAAAAAGGATTTTCAAACAAGTTTCCTAGCCTGGACTTGCTGAATTTGGATCTATTTCATGGCAAACATGGTCTCACCTGTCTTTTAATTCATTTATGGTGAACACTCACTCATGTCAATTTTGAGCGTTTCAGAGCGATAGAAGCCTCTTTTTGCACTGTGCAGTAACTAAAGTTGTATTTCACTATAAAAAGGTTTTTCACTGAGGTTTCCTAGCCTGAACTGGTTGAATTTGGATCTTCTTGATGGCAAACAAGGTTTTTCCTGTACTTTCATTCATTAAAGGTGAAAACTGGCTTATGTCAATTTTGAGCGTTTCAGAGCGATAGGAGCACGTTTTGGCACTCTGCAGTAGAGTAAGCTGTATTTCACTGAAACAATGATTTTCAAACAAGTTTCCTACCCTGAACTGGTTGAATTTGGATCTTCTTGATGGCAAACAAGGTTTTTCCTGCACTTTCATTCATTAAAGGTGCAAACTGGCTTATGTCAATTTTGAGCGTTTCAGAGCGATAGAAGCGTCTTTTTGCACTGTGCAGTAGAGAAAGCTGAATTTTACTGAAAAAAGGATTTTCAAACAAGTTTCCTAGCCTGGACTTGCTGAATTTGGATCTATTTCATGGCAAACATGTTTTTTCCTGCACTTTCATTCATTAGAGGTGCAAACTGGCTTATGTCAATTTTGAGCGTTTCAGAGCGATAGAAGCGTCTTTTTGCACTGTGCAGTAGAGAAAGCTGAATTTTACTGAAAAAAGGATTTTCAAACAAGTTTCCTAGCCTGGACTTGCTGAATTTGGATCTATTTCATGGCAAACATGAAATAGATCACCTGTCTTTTAATTCATTTATGGTGAACACTCACTCATGTCAATTTTGAGCGTTTCAGAGCGATAGAAGCCTCTTTTTGCACTGTGCAGTAACTAAAGTTGTATTTCACTATAAAAAGGTTTTTCACTGAGGTTTCCTAGCCTGAACTGGTTGAATTTGGATCTTCTTGATGGCAAACAAGGTTTTTCCTGTACTTTCATTCATTAGAGGTGAAAACTGGCTTATGTCAATTTTGAGCGTTTCAGAGCGATAGGAGCAAGTTTTGGCACTCTGCAGTAGAGTAAGCTGTATTTCACTGAAAAAGGGATTTTCAAGCAAGTTTCCTAGCCTGAACTGGTTGAATTTGGATCTTCTTGATGGCAAACAAGGTTTTTCCTGTACTTTCATTCATTAGAGGTGAAAACTGGCTTATGTCAATTTTGAGCGTTTCAGAGCGATAGAAGCGTCTTTTTGCACTGTGCAGTAGAGAAAGCTGAATTTTACTGAAAAAAGGATTTTCAAACAAGTTTCCTAGCCTGGACTTGCTGAATTTGGATCTATTTCATGGCAAACATGGTCTCACCTGTCTTTTAATTCATTTATGGTGAACACTCACTCATGTCAATTTTGAGCGTTTCAGAGCGATCGAAGCCTCTTTTTGCACTGTGCAGTCACTAAAGTTGTATTTCACTATAAAAAGGTTTTTCACTGAGGTTTCCTAGCCTGAACTGGTTGAATTTGGATCTTCTTGATGGCAAACAAGGTTTTTCCTGTACTTTCATTCATTAGAGGTGAAAACTGGCTTATGTCAATTTTGAGCGTTTCAGAGCGATAGGAGCACGTTTTGGCACTCTGCAGTAGAGTAAGCTGTATTTCACTGAAACAATGATTTTCAAACAAGTTTCCTACCCTGAACTGGTTGAATTTGGATCTTCTTGATGGCAAACAAGGTTTTTCCTGCACTTTCATTCATTAAAGGTGCAAACTGGCTTATGTCAATTTTGAGCGTTTCAGAGCGATAGAAGCGTCTTTTTGCACTGTGCAGTAGAGAAAGCTGAATTTTACTGAAAAAAGGATTTTCAAACAAGTTTCCTAGCCTGAACTGGTTGAATTTGGATCTTCTTGATGGCAAACAAGGTTTTTCCTCCACTTTCATTCATTAAAGGTGCAAACTGGCTTATGTCAATTTTGAGCGTTTCAGAGCGATAGAAGCGTCTTTTTGCACTGTGCAGTAGAGAAAGCTGAATTTTACTGAAAAAAGGATTTTCAAACAAGTTTCCTAGCCTGGACTTGCTGAATTTGGATCTATTTCATGGCAAACATGTTTTTTCCTGCACTTTCATTCATTAGAGGTGCAAACTGGATTATGTCAATTTTGAGCGTTTCAGAGCGATAGAAGCGTCTTTTTGCACTGTGCAGTAGAGAAAGCTGAATTTTACTGAAAAAAGGATTTTCAAACAAGTTTCTTAGCCTGAACTGGTTGAATTTGGATCTTCTTGATGGCAAACAAGGTTTTTCCTGCACTTTCATTCATTAAAGGTGCAAACTGGCTTATGTCAATTTTGAGCGTTTCAGAGCGATAGAAGCGTCTTTTTGCACTGTGCAGTAGAGAAAGCTGAATTTTACTGAAAAAAGGATTTTCAAACAAGTTTCCTAGCCTGGACTTGCTGAATTTGGATCTATTTCATGGCAAACATGTTTTTTCCTGCACTTTCATTCATTAGAGGTGCAACTGGATTATGTCAATTTTGAGCGTTTCAGAGCGATAGAAGCGTCTTTTTGCACTGTGCAGTAGAGAAAGCTGAATTTTACTGAAAAAAGGATTTTCAAACAAGTTTCCTAGCCTGAACTGGTTGAATTTGGATCTTCTTGATGGCAAACAAGGTTTTTCCTGCACTTTCATTCATTAAAGGTGCAAACTGGCTTATGTCAATTTTGAGCGTTTCAGAGCGATAGAAGCGTCTTTTTGCACTGTGCAGTAGAGAAAGCTGAATTTTACTGAAAAAAGGATTTTCAAACAAGTTTCCTAGCCTGGACTTGCTGAATTTGGATCTATTTCATGGCAAACATGGTCTCACCTGTCTTTTAATTCATTTATGGTGAACACTCACTCATGTCAATTTTGAGCGTTTCAGAGCGATAGAAGCCTCTTTTTGCACTGTGCAGTAACTAAAGTTGTATTTCACTATAAAAAGGTTTTTCACTGAGGTTTCCTAGCCTGAACTGGTTGAATTTGGATCTTCTTGATGGCAAACAAGGTTTTTCCTGTACTTTCATTCATTAGAGGTGAAAACTGGCTTATGTCAATTTTGAGCGTTTCAGAGCGATAGGAGCAAGTTTTGGCACTCTGCAGTAGAGTAAGCTGTATTTCACTGAAAAAGGGATTTTCAAGCAAGTTTCCTAGCCTGAACTGGTTGAATTTGGATCTTCTTGATGGCAAACAAGGTTTTTCCTGCACTTTCATTCATTAAAGGTGCAAACTGGCTTATGTCAATTTTGAGCGTTTCAGAGCGATAGAAGCGTCTTTTTGCACTGTGCAGTAGAGAAAGCTGAATTTTACTGAAAAAAGGATTTTCAAACAAGTTTCCTAGCCTGGACTTGCTGAATTTGGATCTATTTCATGGCAAACATGGTCTCACCTGTCTTTTAATTCATTTATGGTGAACACTCACTCATGTCAATTTTGAGCGTTTCAGAGCGATAGAAGCCTCTTTTTGCACTGTGCAGTAACTAAAGTTGTATTTCACTATAAAAAGGTTTTTCACTGAGGTTTCCTAGCCTGAACTGGTTGAATTTGGATCTTCTTGATGGCAAACAAGGTTTTTCCTGTACTTTCATTCATTAGAGGTGAAAACTGGCTTATGTCAATTTTGAGCGTTTCAGAGCGATAGGAGCAAGTTTTGGCACTCTGCAGTAGAGTAAGCTGTATTTCACTGAAAAAGGGATTTTCAAGCAAGTTTCCTAGCCTGAACTGGTTGAATTTGGATCTTCTTGATGGCAAACAAGGTTTTTCCTGCACTTTCATTCATTAAAGGTGCAAACTGGCTTATGTCAATTTTGAGCGTTTCAGAGCGATAGAAGCGTCTTTTTGCACTGTGCAGTAGAGAAAGCTGAATTTTACTGAAAAAAGGATTTTCAAACAAGTTTCCTAGCCTGGACTTGCTGAATTTGGATCTATTTCATGGCAAACATGGTCTCACCTGTCTTTTAATTCATTTATGGTGAACACTCACTCATGTCAATTTTGAGCGTTTCAGAGCGATAGAAGCCTCTTTTTGCACTGTGCAGTAACTAAAGTTGTATTTCACTATAAAAAGGTTTTTCACTGAGGTTTCCTAGCCTGAACTGGTTGAATTTGGATCTTCTTGATGGCAAACAAGGTTTTTCCTGTACTTTCATTCATTAGAGGTGAAAACTGGCTTATGTCAATTTTGAGCGTTTCAGAGCGATAGGAGCAAGTTTTGGCACTCTGCAGTAGAGTAAGCTGTATTTCACTGAAAAAGGGATTTTCAAGCAAGTTTCCTAGCCTGAACTGGTTGAATTTGGATCTTCTTGATGGCAAACAAGGTTTTTCCTGCACTTTCATTCATTAAAGGTGCAAACTGGCTTATGTCAATTTTGAGCGTTTCAGAGCGATAGAAGCGTCTTTTTGCACTGTGCAGTAGAGAAAGCTGAATTTTACTGAAAAAAGGATTTTCAAACAAGTTTCCTAGCCTGGACTTGCTGAATTTGGATCTATTTCATGGCAAACATGGTCTCACCTGTCTTTTAATTCATTTATGGTGAACACTCACTCATGTCAATTTTGAGCGTTTCAGAGCGATAGAAGCCTCTTTTTGCACTGTGCAGTAACTAAAGTTGTATTTCACTATAAAAAGGTTTTTCACTGAGGTTTCCTAGCCTGAACTGGTTGAATTTGGATCTTCTTGATGGCAAACAAGGTTTTTCCTGTACTTTCATTCATTAGAGGTGAAAACTGGCTTATGTCAATTTTGAGCGTTTCAGAGCGATAGGAGCAAGTTTTGGCACTCTGCAGTAGAGTAAGCTGTATTTCACTGAAAAAGGGATTTTCAAGCAAGTTTCCTAGCCTGAACTGGTTGAATTTGGATCTTCTTGATGGCAAACAAGGTTTTTCCTGCACTTTCATTCATTAAAGGTGCAAACTGGCTTATGTCAATTTTGAGCGTTTCAGAGCGATAGAAGCGTCTTTTTGCACTGTGCAGTAGAGAAAGCTGAATTTTACTGAAAAAAGGATTTTCAAACAAGTTTCCTAGCCTGGACTTGCTGAATTTGGATCTATTTCATGGCAAACATGGTCTCACCTGTCTTTTAATTCATTTATGGTGAACACTCACTCATGTCAATTTTGAGCGTTTCAGAGCGATAGAAGCCTCTTTTTGCACTGTGCAGTAACTAAAGTTGTATTTCACTATAAAAAGGTTTTTCACTGAGGTTTCCTAGCCTGAACTGGTTGAATTTGGATCTTCTTGATGGCAAACAAGGTTTTTCCTGTACTTTCATTCATTAGAGGTGAAAACTGGCTTATGTCAATTTTGAGCGTTTCAGAGCGATAGGAGCAAGTTTTGGCACTCTGCAGTAGAGTAAGCTGTATTTCACTGAAAAAGGGATTTTCAAGCAAGTTTCCTAGCCTGAACTGGTTGAATTTGGATCTTCTTGATGGCAAACAAGGTTTTTCCTGCACTTTCATTCATTAAAGGTGCAAACTGGCTTATGTCAATTTTGAGCGTTTCAGAGCGATAGAAGCGTCTTTTTGCACTGTGCAGTAGAGAAAGCTGAATTTTACTGAAAAAAGGATTTTCAAACAAGTTTCCTAGCCTGGACTTGCTGAATTTGGATCTATTTCATGGCAAACATGTTTTTTCCTGCACTTTCATTCATTAGAGGTGCAACTGGATTATGTCAATTTTGAGCGTTTCAGAGCGATAGAAGCGTCTTTTTGCACTGTGCAGTAGAGAAAGCTGAATTTTACTGAAAAAAGGATTTTCAAACAAGTTTCCTAGCCTGAACTGGTTGAATTTGGATCTTCTTGATGGCAAACAAGGTTTTTCCTGCACTTTCATTCATTAAAGGTGCAAACTGGCTTATGTCAATTTTGAGCGTTTCAGAGCGATAGAAGCGTCTTTTTGCACTGTGCAGTAGAGAAAGCTGAATTTTACTGAAAAAAGGATTTTCAAACAAGTTTCCTAGCCTGGACTTGCTGAATTTGGATCTATTTCATGGCAAACATGGTCTCACCTGTCTTTTAATTCATTTATGGTGAACACTCACTCATGTCAATTTTGAGCGTTTCAGAGCGATAGAAGCCTCTTTTTGCACTGTGCAGTAACTAAAGTTGTATTTCACTATAAAAAGGTTTTTCACTGAGGTTTCCTAGCCTGAACTGGTTGAATTTGGATCTTCTTGATGGCAAACAAGGTTTTTCCTGTACTTTCATTCATTAGAGGTGAAAACTGGCTTATGTCAATTTTGAGCGTTTCAGAGCGATAGGAGCAAGTTTTGGCACTCTGCAGTAGAGTAAGCTGTATTTCACTGAAAAAGGGATTTTCAAGCAAGTTTCCTAGCCTGAACTGGTTGAATTTGGATCTTCTTGATGGCAAACAAGGTTTTTCCTGCACTTTCATTCATTAAAGGTGCAAACTGGCTTATGTCAATTTTGAGCGTTTCAGAGCGATAGAAGCGTCTTTTTGCACTGTGCAGTAGAGAAAGCTGAATTTTACTGAAAAAAGGATTTTCAAACAAGTTTCCTAGCCTGGACTTGCTGAATTTGGATCTATTTCATGGCAAACATGGTCTCACCTGTCTTTTAATTCATTTATGGTGAACACTCACTCATGTCAATTTTGAGCGTTTCAGAGCGATAGAAGCCTCTTTTTGCACTGTGCAGTAACTAAAGTTGTATTTCACTATAAAAAGGTTTTTCACTGAGGTTTCCTAGCCTGAACTGGTTGAATTTGGATCTTCTTGATGGCAAACAAGGTTTTTCCTGTACTTTCATTCATTAGAGGTGAAAACTGGCTTATGTCAATTTTGAGCGTTTCAGAGCGATAGGAGCAAGTTTTGGCACTCTGCAGTAGAGTAAGCTGTATTTCACTGAAAAAGGGATTTTCAAGCAAGTTTCCTAGCCTGAACTGGTTGAATTTGGATCTTCTTGATGGCAAACAAGGTTTTTCCTGCACTTTCATTCATTAAAGGTGCAAACTGGCTTATGTCAATTTTGAGCGTTTCAGAGCGATAGAAGCGTCTTTTTGCACTGTGCAGTAGAGAAAGCTGAATTTTACTGAAAAAAGGATTTTCAAACAAGTTTCCTAGCCTGGACTTGCTGAATTTGGATCTATTTCAGGGCAAACATGTTTTTTCCTGCACTTTCATTCATTAGAGGTGCAACTGGATTATGTCAATTTTGAGCGTTTCAGAGCGATAGAAGCGTCTTTTTGCACTGTGCAGTAGAGAAAGCTGAATTTTACTGAAAAAAGGATTTTCAAACAAGTTTCCTAGCCTGAACTTGCTGAATTTGGATCTATTTCATGGCAAACATGGTCTCACCTGTCTTTTAATTCATTTATGGTGAACACTCACTCATGTCAATTTTGAGCGTTTCAGAGCGATAGAAGCCTCTTTTTGCACTGTGCAGTAACTAAAGTTGTATTTCACTATAAAAAGGTTTTTCACTGAGGTTTCCTAGCCTGAACTGGTTGAATTTGGATCTTCTTGATGGCAAACAAGGTTTTTCCTGTACTTTCATTCATTAGAGGTGAAAACTGGCTTATGTCAATTTTGAGCGTTTCAGAGCGATAGGAGCAAGTTTTGGCACTCTGCAGTAGAGTAAGCTGTATTTCACTGAAAAAGGGATTTTCAAGCAAGTTTCCTAGCCTGAACTGGTTGAATTTGGATCTTCTTGATGGCAAACAAGGTTTTTCCTGCACTTTCATTCATTAAAGGTGCAAACTGGCTTATGTCAATTTTGAGCGTTTCAGAGCGATAGAAGCGTCTTTTTGCACTGTGCAGTAGAGAAAGCTGAATTTTACTGAAAAAAGGATTTTCAAACAAGTTTCCTAGCCTGGACTTGCTGAATTTGGATCTATTTCATGGCAAACATGGTCTCACCTGTCTTTTAATTCATTTATGGTGAACACTCACTCATGTCAATTTTGAGCGTTTCAGAGCGATAGAAGCCTCTTTTTGCACTGTGCAGTAACTAAAGTTGTATTTCACTATAAAAAGGTTTTTCACTGAGGTTTCCTAGCCTGAACTGGTTGAATTTGGATCTTCTTGATGGCAAACAAGGTTTTTCCTGTACTTTCATTCATTAGAGGTGAAAACTGGCTTATGTCAATTTTGAGCGTTTCAGAGCGATAGGAGCAAGTTTTGGCACTCTGCAGTAGAGTAAGCTGTATTTCACTGAAAAAGGGATTTTCAAGCAAGTTTCCTAGCCTGAACTGGTTGAATTTGGATCTTCTTGATGGCAAACAAGGTTTTTCCTGCACTTTCATTCATTAAAGGTGCAAACTGGCTTATGTCAATTTTGAGCGTTTCAGAGCGATAGAAGCGTCTTTTTGCACTGTGCAGTAGAGAAAGCTGAATTTTACTGAAAAAAGGATTTTCAAACAAGTTTCCTAGCCTGGACTTGCTGAATTTGGATCTATTTCATGGCAAACATGGTCTCACCTGTCTTTTAATTCATTTATGGTGAACACTCACTCATGTCAATTTTGAGCGTTTCAGAGCGATAGAAGCCTCTTTTTGCACTGTGCAGTAACTAAAGTTGTATTTCACTATAAAAAGGTTTTTCACTGAGGTTTCCTAGCCTGAACTGGTTGAATTTGGATCTTCTTGATGGCAAACAAGGTTTTTCCTGTACTTTCATTCATTAGAGGTGAAAACTGGCTTATGTCAATTTTGAGCGTTTCAGAGCGATAGGAGCAAGTTTTGGCACTCTGCAGTAGAGTAAGCTGTATTTCACTGAAAAAGGGATTTTCAAGCAAGTTTCCTAGCCTGAACTGGTTGAATTTGGATCTTCTTGATGGCAAACAAGGTTTTTCCTGCACTTTCATTCATTAAAGGTGCAAACTGGCTTATGTCAATTTTGAGCGTTTCAGAGCGATAGAAGCGTCTTTTTGCACTGTGCAGTAGAGAAAGCTGAATTTTACTGAAAAAAGGATTTTCAAACAAGTTTCCTAGCCTGGACTTGCTGAATTTGGATCTATTTCATGGCAAACATGGTCTCACCTGTCTTTTAATTCATTTATGGTGAACACTCACTCATGTCAATTTTGAGCGTTTCAGAGCGATAGAAGCCTCTTTTTGCACTGTGCAGTAACTAAAGTTGTATTTCACTATAAAAAGGTTTTTCACTGAGGTTTCCTAGCCTGAACTGGTTGAATTTGGATCTTCTTGATGGCAAACAAGGTTTTTCCTGTACTTTCATTCATTAGAGGTGAAAACTGGCTTATGTCAATTTTGAGCGTTTCAGAGCGATAGGAGCAAGTTTTGGCACTCTGCAGTAGAGTAAGCTGTATTTCACTGAAAAAGGGATTTTCAAGCAAGTTTCCTAGCCTGAACTGGTTGAATTTGGATCTTCTTGATGGCAAACAAGGTTTTTCCTGCACTTTCATTCATTAAAGGTGCAAACTGGCTTATGTCAATTTTGAGCGTTTCAGAGCGATAGAAGCGTCTTTTTGCACTGTGCAGTAGAGAAAGCTGAATTTTACTGAAAAAAGGATTTTCAAACAAGTTTCCTAGCCTGGACTTGCTGAATTTGGATCTATTTCATGGCAAACATGGTCTCACCTGTCTTTTAATTCATTTATGGTGAACACTCACTCATGTCAATTTTGAGCGTTTCAGAGCGATAGAAGCCTCTTTTTGCACTGTGCAGTAACTAAAGTTGTATTTCACTATAAAAAGGTTTTTCACTGAGGTTTCCTAGCCTGAACTGGTTGAATTTGGATCTTCTTGATGGCAAACAAGGTTTTTCCTGTACTTTCATTCATTAGAGGTGAAAACTGGCTTATGTCAATTTTGAGCGTTTCAGAGCGATAGGAGCAAGTTTTGGCACTCTGCAGTAGAGTAAGCTGTATTTCACTGAAAAAGGGATTTTCAAGCAAGTTTCCTAGCCTGAACTGGTTGAATTTGGATCTTCTTGATGGCAAACAAGGTTTTTCCTGCACTTTCATTCATTAAAGGTGCAAACTGGCTTATGTCAATTTTGAGCGTTTCAGAGCGATAGAAGCGTCTTTTTGCACTGTGCAGTAGAGAAAGCTGAATTTTACTGAAAAAAGGATTTTCAAACAAGTTTCCTAGCCTGGACTTGCTGAATTTGGATCTATTTCATGGCAAACATGGTCTCACCTGTCTTTTAATTCATTTATGGTGAACACTCACTCATGTCAATTTTGAGCGTTTCAGAGCGATAGAAGCCTCTTTTTGCACTGTGCAGTAACTAAAGTTGTATTTCACTATAAAAAGGTTTTTCACTGAGGTTTCCTAGCCTGAACTGGTTGAATTTGGATCTTCTTGATGGCAAACAAGGTTTTTCCTGTACTTTCATTCATTAGAGGTGAAAACTGGCTTATGTCAATTTTGAGCGTTTCAGAGCGATAGGAGCAAGTTTTGGCACTCTGCAGTAGAGTAAGCTGTATTTCACTGAAAAAGGGATTTTCAAGCAAGTTTCCTAGCCTGAACTGGTTGAATTTGGATCTTCTTGATGGCAAACAAGGTTTTTCCTGCACTTTCATTCATTAAAGGTGCAAACTGGCTTATGTCAATTTTGAGCGTTTCAGAGCGATAGAAGCGTCTTTTTGCACTGTGCAGTAGAGAAAGCTGAATTTTACTGAAAAAAGGATTTTCAAACAAGTTTCCTAGCCTGGACTTGCTGAATTTGGATCTATTTCATGGCAAACATGGTCTCACCTGTCTTTTAATTCATTTATGGTGAACACTCACTCATGTCAATTTTGAGCGTTTCAGAGCGATAGAAGCCTCTTTTTGCACTGTGCAGTAACTAAAGTTGTATTTCACTATAAAAAGGTTTTTCACTGAGGTTTCCTAGCCTGAACTGGTTGAATTTGGATCTTCTTGATGGCAAACAAGGTTTTTCCTGTACTTTCATTCATTAGAGGTGAAAACTGGCTTATGTCAATTTTGAGCGTTTCAGAGCGATAGGAGCAAGTTTTGGCACTCTGCAGTAGAGTAAGCTGTATTTCACTGAAAAAGGGATTTTCAAGCAAGTTTCCTAGCCTGAACTGGTTGAATTTGGATCTTCTTGATGGCAAACAAGGTTTTTCCTGCACTTTCATTCATTAAAGGTGCAAACTGGCTTATGTCAATTTTGAGCGTTTCAGAGCGATAGAAGCGTCTTTTTGCACTGTGCAGTAGAGAAAGCTGAATTTTACTGAAAAAAGGATTTTCAAACAAGTTTCCTAGCCTGGACTTGCTGAATTTGGATCTATTTCATGGCAAACATGGTCTCACCTGTCTTTTAATTCATTTATGGTGAACACTCACTCATGTCAATTTTGAGCGTTTCAGAGCGATAGAAGCCTCTTTTTGCACTGTGCAGTAACTAAAGTTGTATTTCACTATAAAAAGGTTTTTCACTGAGGTTTCCTAGCCTGAACTGGTTGAATTTGGATCTTCTTGATGGCAAACAAGGTTTTTCCTGTACTTTCATTCATTAGAGGTGAAAACTGGCTTATGTCAATTTTGAGCGTTTCAGAGCGATAGGAGCAAGTTTTGGCACTCTGCAGTAGAGTAAGCTGTATTTCACTGAAAAAGGGATTTTCAAGCAAGTTTCCTAGCCTGAACTGGTTGAATTTGGATCTTCTTGATGGCAAACAAGGTTTTTCCTGCACTTTCATTCATTAAAGGTGCAAACTGGCTTATGTCAATTTTGAGCGTTTCAGAGCGATAGAAGCGTCTTTTTGCACTGTGCAGTAGAGAAAGCTGAATTTTACTGAAAAAAGGATTTTCAAACAAGTTTCCTAGCCTGGACTTGCTGAATTTGGATCTATTTCATGGCAAACATGGTCTCACCTGTCTTTTAATTCATTTATGGTGAACACTCACTCATGTCAATTTTGAGCGTTTCAGAGCGATAGAAGCCTCTTTTTGCACTGTGCAGTAACTAAAGTTGTATTTCACTATAAAAAGGTTTTTCACTGAGGTTTCCTAGCCTGAACTGGTTGAATTTGGATCTTCTTGATGGCAAACAAGGTTTTTCCTGTACTTTCATTCATTAGAGGTGAAAACTGGCTTATGTCAATTTTGAGCGTTTCAGAGCGATAGGAGCAAGTTTTGGCACTCTGCAGTAGAGTAAGCTGTATTTCACTGAAAAAGGGATTTTCAAGCAAGTTTCCTAGCCTGAACTAGTTGAATTTGGATCTTCTTGATGGCAAACAAGGTTTTTCCTGCACTTTCATTCATTAAAGGTGCAAACTGGCTTATGTCAATTTTGAGCGTTTCAGAGCGATAGAAGCGTCTTTTTGCACTGTGCAGTAGAGAAAGCTGAATTTTACTGAAAAAAGGATTTTCAAACAAGTTTCCTAGCCTGGACTTGCTGAATTTGGATCTATTTCATGGCAAACATGGTCTCACCTGTCTTTTAATTCATTTATGGTGAACACTCACTCATGTCAATTTTGAGCGTTTCAGAGCGATAGAAGCCTCTTTTTGCACTGTGCAGTAACTAAAGTTGTATTTCACTATAAAAAGGTTTTTCACTGAGGTTTCCTAGCCTGAACTGGTTGAATTTGGATCTTCTTGATGGCAAACAAGGTTTTTCCTGTACTTTCATTCATTAGAGGTGAAAACTGGCTTATGTCAATTTTGAGCGTTTCAGAGCGATAGGAGCAAGTTTTGGCACTCTGCAGTAGAGTAAGCTGTATTTCACTGAAAAAGGGATTTTCAAGCAAGTTTCCTAGCCTGAACTGGTTGAATTTGGATCTTCTTGATGGCAAACAAGGTTTTTCCTGCACTTTCATTCATTAAAGGTGCAAACTGGCTTATGTCAATTTTGAGCGTTTCAGAGCGATAGAAGCGTCTTTTTGCACTGTGCAGTAGAGAAAGCTGAATTTTACTGAAAAAAGGATTTTCAAACAAGTTTCCTAGCCTGGACTTGCTGAATTTGGATCTATTTCATGGCAAACATGGTCTCACCTGTCTTTTAATTCATTTATGGTGAACACTCACTCATGTCAATTTTGAGCGTTTCAGAGCGATAGAAGCCTCTTTTTGCACTGTGCAGTAACTAAAGTTGTATTTCACTATAAAAAGGTTTTTCACTGAGGTTTCCTAGCCTGAACTGGTTGAATTTGGATCTTCTTGATGGCAAACAAGGTTTTTCCTGTACTTTCATTCATTAGAGGTGAAAACTGGCTTATGTCAATTTTGAGCGTTTCAGAGCGATAGGAGCAAGTTTTGGCACTCTGCAGTAGAGTAAGCTGTATTTCACTGAAAAAGGGATTTTCAAGCAAGTTTCCTAGCCTGAACTGGTTGAATTTGGATCTTCTTGATGGCAAACAAGGTTTTTCCTGCACTTTCATTCATTAAAGGTGCAAACTGGCTTATGTCAATTTTGAGCGTTTCAGAGCGATAGAAGCGTCTTTTTGCACTGTGCAGTAGAGAAAGCTGAATTTTACTGAAAAAAGGATTTTCAAACAAGTTTCCTAGCCTGGACTTGCTGAATTTGGATCTATTTCATGGCAAACATGGTCTCACCTGTCTTTTAATTCATTTATGGTGAACACTCACTCATGTCAATTTTGAGCGTTTCAGAGCGATAGAAGCCTCTTTTTGCACTGTGCAGTAACTAAAGTTGTATTTCACTATAAAAAGGTTTTTCACTGAGGTTTCCTAGCCTGAACTGGTTGAATTTGGATCTTCTTGATGGCAAACAAGGTTTTTCCTGTACTTTCATTCATTAGAGGTGAAAACTGGCTTATGTCAATTTTGAGCGTTTCAGAGCGATAGGAGCAAGTTTTGGCACTCTGCAGTAGAGTAAGCTGTATTTCACTGAAAAAGGGATTTTCAAGCAAGTTTCCTAGCCTGAACTGGTTGAATTTGGATCTTCTTGATGGCAAACAAGGTTTTTCCTGCACTTTCATTCATTAAAGGTGCAAACTGGCTTATGTCAATTTTGAGCGTTTCAGAGCGATAGAAGCGTCTTTTTGCACTGTGCAGTAGAGAAAGCTGAATTTTACTGAAAAAAGGATTTTCAAACAAGTTTCCTAGCCTGGACTTGCTGAATTTGGATCTATTTCATGGCAAACATGGTCTCACCTGTCTTTTAATTCATTTATGGTGAACACTCACTCATGTCAATTTTGAGCGTTTCAGAGCGATAGAAGCCTCTTTTTGCACTGTGCAGTAACTAAAGTTGTATTTCACTATAAAAAGGTTTTTCACTGAGGTTTCCTAGCCTGAACTGGTTGAATTTGGATCTTCTTGATGGCAAACAAGGTTTTTCCTGTACTTTCATTCATTAGAGGTGAAAACTGGCTTATGTCAATTTTGAGCGTTTCAGAGCGATAGGAGCAAGTTTTGGCACTCTGCAGTAGAGTAAGCTGTATTTCACTGAAAAAGGGATTTTCAAGCAAGTTTCCTAGCCTGAACTGGTTGAATTTGGATCTTCTTGATGGCAAACAAGGTTTTTCCTGCACTTTCATTCATTAAAGGTGCAAACTGGCTTATGTCAATTTTGAGCGTTTCAGAGCGATAGAAGCGTCTTTTTGCACTGTGCAGTAGAGAAAGCTGAATTTTACTGAAAAAAGGATTTTCAAACAAGTTTCCTAGCCTGGACTTGCTGAATTTGGATCTATTTCATGGCAAACATGGTCTCACCTGTCTTTTAATTCATTTATGGTGAACACTCACTCATGTCAATTTTGAGCGTTTCAGAGCGATAGAAGCCTCTTTTTGCACTGTGCAGTAACTAAAGTTGTATTTCACTATAAAAAGGTTTTTCACTGAGGTTTCCTAGCCTGAACTGGTTGAATTTGGATCTTCTTGATGGCAAACAAGGTTTTTCCTGTACTTTCATTCATTAGAGGTGAAAACTGGCTTATGTCAATTTTGAGCGTTTCAGAGCGATAGGAGCAAGTTTTGGCACTCTGCAGTAGAGTAAGCTGTATTTCACTGAAAAAGGGATTTTCAAGCAAGTTTCCTAGCCTGAACTGGTTGAATTTGGATCTTCTTGATGGCAAACAAGGTTTTTCCTGCACTTTCATTCATTAAAGGTGCAAACTGGCTTATGTCAATTTTGAGCGTTTCAGAGCGATAGAAGCGTCTTTTTGCACTGTGCAGTAGAGAAAGCTGAATTTTACTGAAAAAAGGATTTTCAAACAAGTTTCCTAGCCTGGACTTGCTGAATTTGGATCTATTTCATGGCAAACATGGTCTCACCTGTCTTTTAATTCATTTATGGTGAACACTCACTCATGTCAATTTTGAGCGTTTCAGAGCGATAGAAGCCTCTTTTTGCACTGTGCAGTAACTAAAGTTGTATTTCACTATAAAAAGGTTTTTCACTGAGGTTTCCTAGCCTGAACTGGTTGAATTTGGATCTTCTTGATGGCAAACAAGGTTTTTCCTGTACTTTCATTCATTAGAGGTGAAAACTGGCTTATGTCAATTTTGAGCGTTTCAGAGCGATAGGAGCAAGTTTTGGCACTCTGCAGTAGAGTAAGCTGTATTTCACTGAAAAAGGGATTTTCAAGCAAGTTTCCTAGCCTGAACTGGTTGAATTTGGATCTTCTTGATGGCAAACAAGGTTTTTCCTGCACTTTCATTCATTAAAGGTGCAAACTGGCTTATGTCAATTTTGAGCGTTTCAGAGCGATAGAAGCGTCTTTTTGCACTGTGCAGTAGAGAAAGCTGAATTTTACTGAAAAAAGGATTTTCAAACAAGTTTCCTAGCCTGGACTTGCTGAATTTGGATCTATTTCATGGCAAACATGGTCTCACCTGTCTTTTAATTCATTTATGGTGAACACTCACTCATGTCAATTTTGAGCGTTTCAGAGCGATAGAAGCCTCTTTTTGCACTGTGCAGTAACTAAAGTTGTATTTCACTATAAAAAGGTTTTTCACTGAGGTTTCCTAGCCTGAACTGGTTGAATTTGGATCTTCTTGATGGCAAACAAGGTTTTTCCTGTACTTTCATTCATTAGAGGTGAAAACTGGCTTATGTCAATTTTGAGCGTTTCAGAGCGATAGGAGCAAGTTTTGGCACTCTGCAGTAGAGTAAGCTGTATTTCACTGAAAAAGGGATTTTCAAGCAAGTTTCCTAGCCTGAACTGGTTGAATTTGGATCTTCTTGATGGCAAACAAGGTTTTTCCTGCACTTTCATTCATTAAAGGTGCAAACTGGCTTATGTCAATTTTGAGCGTTTCAGAGCGATAGAAGCGTCTTTTTGCACTGTGCAGTAGAGAAAGCTGAATTTTACTGAAAAAAGGATTTTCAAACAAGTTTCCTAGCCTGGACTTGCTGAATTTGGATCTATTTCATGGCAAACATGGTCTCACCTGTCTTTTAATTCATTTATGGTGAACACTCACTCATGTCAATTTTGAGCGTTTCAGAGCGATAGAAGCCTCTTTTTGCACTGTGCAGTAACTAAAGTTGTATTTCACTATAAAAAGGTTTTTCACTGAGGTTTCCTAGCCTGAACTGGTTGAATTTGGATCTTCTTGATGGCAAACAAGGTTTTTCCTGTACTTTCATTCATTAGAGGTGAAAACTGGCTTATGTCAATTTTGAGCGTTTCAGAGCGATAGGAGCAAGTTTTGGCACTCTGCAGTAGAGTAAGCTGTATTTCACTGAAAAAGGGATTTTCAAGCAAGTTTCCTAGCCTGAACTGGTTGAATTTGGATCTTCTTGATGGCAAACAAGGTTTTTCCTGTACTTTCATTCATTAGAGGTGAAAACTGGCTTATGTCAATTTTGAGCGTTTCAGAGCGATAGGAGCAAGTTTTGGCACTCTGCAGTAGAGTAAGCTGTATTTCACTGAAAAAGGGATTTTCAAGCAAGTTTCCTAGCCTGAACTGGTTGAATTTGGATCTTCTTGATGGCAAACAAGGTTTTTCCTGCACTTTCATTCATTAAAGGTGCAAACTGGCTTATGTCAATTTTGAGCGTTTCAGAGCGATAGAAGCGTCTTTTTGCACTGTGCAGTAGAGAAAGCTGAATTTTACTGAAAAAAGGATTTTCAAACAAGTTTCCTAGCCTGGACTTGCTGAATTTGGATCTATTTCATGGCAAACATGGTCTCACCTGTCTTTTAATTCATTTATGGTGAACACTCACTCATGTCAATTTTGAGCGTTTCAGAGCGATAGAAGCCTCTTTTTGCACTGTGCAGTAACTAAAGTTGTATTTCACTATAAAAAGGTTTTTCACTGAGGTTTCCTAGCCTGAACTGGTTGAATTTGGATCTTCTTGATGGCAAACAAGGTTTTTCCTGTACTTTCATTCATTAGAGGTGAAAACTGGCTTATGTCAATTTTGAGCGTTTCAGAGCGATAGGAGCAAGTTTTGGCACTCTGCAGTAGAGTAAGCTGTATTTCACTGAAAAAGGGATTTTCAAGCAAGTTTCCTAGCCTGAACTGGTTGAATTTGGATCTTCTTGATGGCAAACAAGGTTTTTCCTGCACTTTCATTCATTAAAGGTGCAAACTGGCTTATGTCAATTTTGAGCGTTTCAGAGCGATAGAAGCGTCTTTTTGCACTGTGCAGTAGAGAAAGCTGAATTTTACTGAAAAAAGGATTTTCAAACAAGTTTCCTAGCCTGGACTTGCTGAATTTGGATCTATTTCATGGCAAACATGGTCTCACCTGTCTTTTAATTCATTTATGGTGAACACTCACTCATGTCAATTTTGAGCGTTTCAGAGCGATAGAAGCCTCTTTTTGCACTGTGCAGTAACTAAAGTTGTATTTCACTATAAAAAGGTTTTTCACTGAGGTTTCCTAGCCTGAACTGGTTGAATTTGGATCTTCTTGATGGCAAACAAGGTTTTTCCTGTACTTTCATTCATTAGAGGTGAAAACTGGCTTATGTCAATTTTGAGCGTTTCAGAGCGATAGGAGCAAGTTTTGGCACTCTGCAGTAGAGTAAGCTGTATTTCACTGAAAAAGGGATTTTCAAGCAAGTTTCCTAGCCTGAACTGGTTGAATTTGGATCTTCTTGATGGCAAACAAGGTTTTTCCTGCACTTTCATTCATTAAAGGTGCAAACTGGCTTATGTCAATTTTGAGCGTTTCAGAGCGATAGAAGCGTCTTTTTGCACTGTGCAGTAGAGAAAGCTGAATTTTACTGAAAAAAGGATTTTCAAACAAGTTTCCTAGCCTGGACTTGCTGAATTTGGATCTATTTCATGGCAAACATGGTCTCACCTGTCTTTTAATTCATTTATGGTGAACACTCACTCATGTCAATTTTGAGCGTTTCAGAGCGATAGAAGCCTCTTTTTGCACTGTGCAGTAACTAAAGTTGTATTTCACTATAAAAAGGTTTTTCACTGAGGTTTCCTAGCCTGAACTGGTTGAATTTGGATCTTCTTGATGGCAAACAAGGTTTTTCCTGTACTTTCATTCATTAGAGGTGAAAACTGGCTTATGTCAATTTTGAGCGTTTCAGAGCGATAGGAGCAAGTTTTGGCACTCTGCAGTAGAGTAAGCTGTATTTCACTGAAAAAGGGATTTTCAAGCAAGTTTCCTAGCCTGAACTGGTTGAATTTGGATCTTCTTGATGGCAAACAAGGTTTTTCCTGCACTTTCATTCATTAAAGGTGCAAACTGGCTTATGTCAATTTTGAGCGTTTCAGAGCGATAGAAGCGTCTTTTTGCACTGTGCAGTAGAGAAAGCTGAATTTTACTGAAAAAAGGATTTTCAAACAAGTTTCCTAGCCTGGACTTGCTGAATTTGGATCTATTTCATGGCAAACATGGTCTCACCTGTCTTTTAATTCATTTATGGTGAACACTCACTCATGTCAATTTTGAGCGTTTCAGAGCGATAGAAGCCTCTTTTTGCACTGTGCAGTAACTAAAGTTGTATTTCACTATAAAAAGGTTTTTCACTGAGGTTTCCTAGCCTGAACTGGTTGAATTTGGATCTTCTTGATGGCAAACAAGGTTTTTCCTGTACTTTCATTCATTAGAGGTGAAAACTGGCTTATGTCAATTTTGAGCGTTTCAGAGCGATAGGAGCAAGTTTTGGCACTCTGCAGTAGAGTAAGCTGTATTTCACTGAAAAAGGGATTTTCAAGCAAGTTTCCTAGCCTGAACTGGTTGAATTTGGATCTTCTTGATGGCAAACAAGGTTTTTCCTGCACTTTCATTCATTAAAGGTGCAAACTGGCTTATGTCAATTTTGAGCGTTTCAGAGCGATAGAAGCGTCTTTTTGCACTGTGCAGTAGAGAAAGCTGAATTTTACTGAAAAAAGGATTTTCAAACAAGTTTCCTAGCCTGGACTTGCTGAATTTGGATCTATTTCATGGCAAACATGGTCTCACCTGTCTTTTAATTCATTTATGGTGAACACTCACTCATGTCAATTTTGAGCGTTTCAGAGCGATAGAAGCCTCTTTTTGCACTGTGCAGTAACTAAAGTTGTATTTCACTATAAAAAGGTTTTTCACTGAGGTTTCCTAGCCTGAACTGGTTGAATTTGGATCTTCTTGATGGCAAACAAGGTTTTTCCTGTACTTTCATTCATTAGAGGTGAAAACTGGCTTATGTCAATTTTGAGCGTTTCAGAGCGATAGGAGCAAGTTTTGGCACTCTGCAGTAGAGTAAGCTGTATTTCACTGAAAAAGGGATTTTCAAGCAAGTTTCCTAGCCTGAACTGGTTGAATTTGGATCTTCTTGATGGCAAACAAGGTTTTTCCTGCACTTTCATTCATTAAAGGTGCAAACTGGCTTATGTCAATTTTGAGCGTTTCAGAGCGATAGAAGCGTCTTTTTGCACTGTGCAGTAGAGAAAGCTGAATTTTACTGAAAAAAGGATTTTCAAACAAGTTTCCTAGCCTGGACTTGCTGAATTTGGATCTATTTCATGGCAAACATGGTCTCACCTGTCTTTTAATTCATTTATGGTGAACACTCACTCATGTCAATTTTGAGCGTTTCAGAGCGATAGAAGCCTCTTTTTGCACTGTGCAGTAACTAAAGTTGTATTTCACTATAAAAAGGTTTTTCACTGAGGTTTCCTAGCCTGAACTGGTTGAATTTGGATCTTCTTGATGGCAAACAAGGTTTTTCCTGTACTTTCATTCATTAGAGGTGAAAACTGGCTTATGTCAATTTTGAGCGTTTCAGAGCGATAGGAGCAAGTTTTGGCACTCTGCAGTAGAGTAAGCTGTATTTCACTGAAAAAGGGATTTTCAAGCAAGTTTCCTAGCCTGAACTGGTT
Organism: Pagrus major; assembly: GCF_040436345.1. Taxonomy (NCBI): domain Eukaryota; kingdom Metazoa; phylum Chordata; class Actinopteri; order Spariformes; family Sparidae; genus Pagrus; species Pagrus major. The sequence goes on along the minus strand of NC_133227.1, from coordinate 18,923,345 downwards.
GAATTTGGATCTTCTTGATGGCAAACAAGGTTTTTCCTGCACTTTCATTCATTAAAGGTGCAAACTGGCTTATGTCAATTTTGAGCGTTTCAGAGCGATAGAAGCGTCTTTTTGCACTGTGCAGTAGAGAAAGCTGAATTTTACTGAAAAAAGGATTTTCAAACAAGTTTCCTAGCCTGGACTTGCTGAATTTGGATCTATTTCATGGCAAACATGGTCTCACCTGTCTTTTAATTCATTTATGGTGAACACTCACTCATGTCAATTTTGAGCGTTTCAGAGCGATAGAAGCCTCTTTTTGCACTGTGCAGTAACTAAAGTTGTATTTCACTATAAAAAGGTTTTTCACTGAGGTTTCCTAGCCTGAACTGGTTGAATTTGGATCTTCTTGATGGCAAACAAGGTTTTTCCTGTACTTTCATTCATTAGAGGTGAAAACTGGCTTATGTCAATTTTGAGCGTTTCAGAGCGATAGGAGCAAGTTTTGGCACTCTGCAGTAGAGTAAGCTGTATTTCACTGAAAAAGGGATTTTCAAGCAAGTTTCCTAGCCTGAACTGGTTGAATTTGGATCTTCTTGATGGCAAACAAGGTTTTTCCTGCACTTTCATTCATTAAAGGTGCAAACTGGCTTATGTCAATTTTGAGCGTTTCAGAGCGATAGAAGCGTCTTTTTGCACTGTGCAGTAGAGAAAGCTGAATTTTACTGAAAAAAGGATTTTCAAACAAGTTTCCTAGCCTGGACTTGCTGAATTTGGATCTATTTCATGGCAAACATGGTCTCACCTGTCTTTTAATTCATTTATGGTGAACACTCACTCATGTCAATTTTGAGCGTTTCAGAGCGATAGAAGCCTCTTTTTGCACTGTGCAGTAACTAAAGTTGTATTTCACTATAAAAAGGTTTTTCACTGAGGTTTCCTAGCCTGAACTGGTTGAATTTGGATCTTCTTGATGGCAAACAAGGTTTTTCCTGTACTTTCATTCATTAGAGGTGAAAACTGGCTTATGTCAATTTTGAGCGTTTCAGAGCGATAGGAGCAAGTTTTGGCACTCTGCAGTAGAGTAAGCTGTATTTCACTGAAAAAGGGATTTTCAAGCAAGTTTCCTAGCCTGAACTGGTTGAATTTGGATCTTCTTGATGGCAAACAAGGTTTTTCCTGCACTTTCATTCATTAAAGGTGCAAACTGGCTTATGTCAATTTTGAGCGTTTCAGAGCGATAGAAGCGTCTTTTTGCACTGTGCAGTAGAGAAAGCTGAATTTTACTGAAAAAAGGATTTTCAAACAAGTTTCCTAGCCTGGACTTGCTGAATTTGGATCTATTTCATGGCAAACATGGTCTCACCTGTCTTTTAATTCATTTATGGTGAACACTCACTCATGTCAATTTTGAGCGTTTCAGAGCGATAGAAGCCTCTTTTTGCACTGTGCAGTAACTAAAGTTGTATTTCACTATAAAAAGGTTTTTCACTGAGGTTTCCTAGCCTGAACTGGTTGAATTTGGATCTTCTTGATGGCAAACAAGGTTTTTCCTGTACTTTCATTCATTAGAGGTGAAAACTGGCTTATGTCAATTTTGAGCGTTTCAGAGCGATAGGAGCAAGTTTTGGCACTCTGCAGTAGAGTAAGCTGTATTTCACTGAAAAAGGGATTTTCAAGCAAGTTTCCTAGCCTGAACTGGTTGAATTTGGATCTTCTTGATGGCAAACAAGGTTTTTCCTGCACTTTCATTCATTAAAGGTGCAAACTGGCTTATGTCAATTTTGAGCGTTTCAGAGCGATAGAAGCGTCTTTTTGCACTGTGCAGTAGAGAAAGCTGAATTTTACTGAAAAAAGGATTTTCAAACAAGTTTCCTAGCCTGGACTTGCTGAATTTGGATCTATTTCATGGCAAACATGTTTTTTCCTGCACTTTCATTCATTAGAGGTGCAACTGGATTATGTCAATTTTGAGCGTTTCAGAGCGATAGAAGCGTCTTTTTGCACTGTGCAGTAGAGAAAGCTGAATTTTACTGAAAAAAGGATTTTCAAACAAGTTTCCTAGCCTGAACTGGTTGAATTTGGATCTTCTTGATGGCAAACAAGGTTTTTCCTGCACTTTCATTCATTAAAGGTGCAAACTGGCTTATGTCAATTTTGAGCGTTTCAGAGCGATAGAAGCGTCTTTTTGCACTGTGCAGTAGAGAAAGCTGAATTTTACTGAAAAAAGGATTTTCAAACAAGTTTCCTAGCCTGGACTTGCTGAATTTGGATCTATTTCATGGCAAACATGGTCTCACCTGTCTTTTAATTCATTTATGGTGAACACTCACTCATGTCAATTTTGAGCGTTTCAGAGCGATAGAAGCCTCTTTTTGCACTGTGCAGTAACTAAAGTTGTATTTCACTATAAAAAGGTTTTTCACTGAGGTTTCCTAGCCTGAACTGGTTGAATTTGGATCTTCTTGATGGCAAACAAGGTTTTTCCTGTACTTTCATTCATTAGAGGTGAAAACTGGCTTATGTCAATTTTGAGCGTTTCAGAGCGATAGGAGCAAGTTTTGGCACTCTGCAGTAGAGTAAGCTGTATTTCACTGAAAAAGGGATTTTCAAGCAAGTTTCCTAGCCTGAACTGGTTGAATTTGGATCTTCTTGATGGCAAACAAGGTTTTTCCTGCACTTTCATTCATTAAAGGTGCAAACTGGCTTATGTCAATTTTGAGCGTTTCAGAGCGATAGAAGCGTCTTTTTGCACTGTGCAGTAGAGAAAGCTGAATTTTACTGAAAAAAGGATTTTCAAACAAGTTTCCTAGCCTGGACTTGCTGAATTTGGATCTATTTCATGGCAAACATGGTCTCACCTGTCTTTTAATTCATTTATGGTGAACACTCACTCATGTCAATTTTGAGCGTTTCAGAGCGATAGAAGCCTCTTTTTGCACTGTGCAGTAACTAAAGTTGTATTTCACTATAAAAAGGTTTTTCACTGAGGTTTCCTAGCCTGAACTGGTTGAATTTGGATCTTCTTGATGACAAACAAGGTTTTTCCTGTACTTTCATTCATTAGAGGTGAAAACTGGCTTATGTCAATTTTGAGCGTTTCAGAGCGATAGGAGCAAGTTTTGGCACTCTGCAGTAGAGTAAGCTGTATTTCACTGAAAAAGGGATTTTCAAGCAAGTTTCCTAGCCTGAACTGGTTGAATTTGGATCTTCTTGATGGCAAACAAGGTTTTTCCTGCACTTTCATTCATTAAAGGTGCAAACTGGCTTATGTCAATTTTGAGCGTTTCAGAGCGATAGAAGCGTCTTTTTGCACTGTGCAGTAGAGAAAGCTGAATTTTACTGAAAAAAGGATTTTCAAACAAGTTTCCTAGCCTGGACTTGCTGAATTTGGATCTATTTCATGGCAAACATGGTCTCACCTGTCTTTTAATTCATTTATGGTGAACACTCACTCATGTCAATTTTGAGCGTTTCATAGCGATAGAAGCCTCTTTTTGCACTGTGCAGTAACTAAAGTTGTATTTCACTATAAAAAGGTTTTTCACTGAGGTTTCCTAGCCTGAACTGGTTGAATTTGGATCTTCTTGATGGCAAACAAGGTTTTTCCTGTACTTTCATTCATTAGAGGTGAAAACTGGCTTATGTCAATTTTGAGCGTTTCAGAGCGATAGGAGCAAGTTTTGGCACTCTGCAGTAGAGTAAGCTGTATTTCACTGAAAAAGGGATTTTCAAGCAAGTTTCCTAGCCTGAACTGGTTGAATTTGGATCTTCTTGATGGCAAACAAGGTTTTTCCTGCACTTTCATTCATTAAAGGTGCAAACTGGCTTATGTCAATTTTGAGCGTTTCAGAGCGATAGAAGCGTCTTTTTGCACTGTGCAGTAGAGAAAGCTGAATTTTACTGAAAAAAGGATTTTCAAACAAGTTTCCTAGCCTGGACTTGCTGAATTTGGATCTATTTCATGGCAAACATGGTCTCACCTGTCTTTTAATTCATTTATGGTGAACACTCACTCATGTCAATTTTGAGCGTTTCAGAGCGATAGAAGCCTCTTTTTGCACTGTGCAGTAACTAAAGTTGTATTTCACTATAAAAAGGTTTTTCACTGAGGTTTCCTAGCCTGAACTGGTTGAATTTGGATCTTCTTGATGGCAAACAAGGTTTTTCCTGTACTTTCATTCATTAGAGGTGAAAACTGGCTTATGTCAATTTTGAGCGTTTCAGAGCGATAGGAGCAAGTTTTGGCACTCTGCAGTAGAGTAAGCTGTATTTCACTGAAAAAGGGATTTTCAAGCAAGTTTCCTAGCCTGAACTGGTTGAATTTGGATCTTCTTGATGGCAAACAAGGTTTTTCCTGCACTTTCATTCATTAAAGGTGCAAACTGGCTTATGTCAATTTTGAGCGTTTCAGAGCGATAGAAGCGTCTTTTTGCACTGTGCAGTAGAGAAAGCTGAATTTTACTGAAAAAAGGATTTTCAAACAAGTTTCCTAGCCTGGACTTGCTGAATTTGGATCTATTTCATGGCAAACATGGTCTCACCTGTCTTTTAATTCATTTATGGTGAACACTCACTCATGTCAATTTTGAGCGTTTCAGAGCGATAGAAGCCTCTTTTTGCACTGTGCAGTAACTAAAGTTGTATTTCACTATAAAAAGGTTTTTCACTGAGGTTTCCTAGCCTGAACTGGTTGAATTTGGATCTTCTTGATGGCAAACAAGGTTTTTCCTGTACTTTCATTCATTAGAGGTGAAAACTGGCTTATGTCAATTTTGAGCGTTTCAGAGCGATAGGAGCAAGTTTTGGCACTCTGCAGTAGAGTAAGCTGTATTTCACTGAAAAAGGGATTTTCAAGCAAGTTTCCTAGCCTGAACTGGTTGAATTTGGATCTTCTTGATGGCAAACAAGGTTTTTCCTGCACTTTCATTCATTAAAGGTGCAAACTGGCTTATGTCAATTTTGAGCGTTTCAGAGCGATAGAAGCGTCTTTTTGCACTGTGCAGTAGAGAAAGCTGAATTTTACTGAAAAAAGGATTTTCAAACAAGTTTCCTAGCCTGGACTTGCTGAATTTGGATCTATTTCATGGCAAACATGGTCTCACCTGTCTTTTAATTCATTTATGGTGAACACTCACTCATGTCAATTTTGAGCGTTTCAGAGCGATAGAAGCCTCTTTTTGCACTGTGCAGTAACTAAAGTTGTATTTCACTATAAAAAGGTTTTTCACTGAGGTTTCCTAGCCTGAACTGGTTGAATTTGGATCTTCTTGATGGCAAACAAGGTTTTTCCTGTACTTTCATTCATTAGAGGTGAAAACTGGCTTATGTCAATTTTGAGCGTTTCAGAGCGATAGGAGCAAGTTTTGGCACTCTGCAGTAGAGTAAGCTGTATTTCACTGAAAAAGGGATTTTCAAGCAAGTTTCCTAGCCTGAACTGGTTGAATTTGGATCTTCTTGATGGCAAACAAGGTTTTTCCTGCACTTTCATTCATTAAAGGTGCAAACTGGCTTATGTCAATTTTGAGCGTTTCAGAGCGATAGAAGCGTCTTTTTGCACTGTGCAGTAGAGAAAGCTGAATTTTACTGAAAAAAGGATTTTCAAACAAGTTTCCTAGCCTGGACTTGCTGAATTTGGATCTATTTCATGGCAAACATGGTCTCACCTGTCTTTTAATTCATTTATGGTGAACACTCACTCATGTCAATTTTGAGCGTTTCAGAGCGATAGAAGCCTCTTTTTGCACTGTGCAGTAACTAAAGTTGTATTTCACTATAAAAAGGTTTTTCACTGAGGTTTCCTAGCCTGAACTGGTTGAATTTGGATCTTCTTGATGACAAACAAGGTTTTTCCTGTACTTTCATTCATTAGAGGTGAAAACTGGCTTATGTCAATTTTGAGCGTTTCAGAGCGATAGGAGCAAGTTTTGGCACTCTGCAGTAGAGTAAGCTGTATTTCACTGAAAAAGGGATTTTCAAGCAAGTTTCCTAGCCTGAACTGGTTGAATTTGGATCTTCTTGATGGCAAACAAGGTTTTTCCTGCACTTTCATTCATTAAAGGTGCAAACTGGCTTATGTCAATTTTGAGCGTTTCAGAGCGATAGAAGCGTCTTTTTGCACTGTGCAGTAGAGAAAGCTGAATTTTACTGAAAAAAGGATTTTCAAACAAGTTTCCTAGCCTGGACTTGCTGAATTTGGATCTATTTCATGGCAAACATGGTCTCACCTGTCTTTTAATTCATTTATGGTGAACACTCACTCATGTCAATTTTGAGCGTTTCATAGCGATAGAAGCCTCTTTTTGCACTGTGCAGTAACTAAAGTTGTATTTCACTATAAAAAGGTTTTTCACTGAGGTTTCCTAGCCTGAACTGGTTGAATTTGGATCTTCTTGATGGCAAACAAGGTTTTTCCTGTACTTTCATTCATTAGAGGTGAAAACTGGCTTATGTCAATTTTGAGCGTTTCAGAGCGATAGGAGCAAGTTTTGGCACTCTGCAGTAGAGTAAGCTGTATTTCACTGAAAAAGGGATTTTCAAGCAAGTTTCCTAGCCTGAACTGGTTGAATTTGGATCTTCTTGATGGCAAACAAGGTTTTTCCTGCACTTTCATTCATTAAAGGTGCAAACTGGCTTATGTCAATTTTGAGCGTTTCAGAGCGATAGAAGCGTCTTTTTGCACTGTGCAGTAGAGAAAGCTGAATTTTACTGAAAAAAGGATTTTCAAACAAGTTTCCTAGCCTGGACTTGCTGAATTTGGATCTATTTCATGGCAAACATGGTCTCACCTGTCTTTTAATTCATTTATGGTGAACACTCACTCATGTCAATTTTGAGCGTTTCAGAGCGATAGAAGCCTCTTTTTGCACTGTGCAGTAACTAAAGTTGTATTTCACTATAAAAAGGTTTTTCACTGAGGTTTCCTAGCCTGAACTGGTTGAATTTGGATCTTCTTGATGGCAAACAAGGTTTTTCCTGTACTTTCATTCATTAGAGGTGAAAACTGGCTTATGTCAATTTTGAGCGTTTCAGAGCGATAGGAGCAAGTTTTGGCACTCTGCAGTAGAGTAAGCTGTATTTCACTGAAAAAGGGATTTTCAAGCAAGTTTCCTAGCCTGAACTGGTTGAATTTGGATCTTCTTGATGGCAAACAAGGTTTTTCCTGCACTTTCATTCATTAAAGGTGCAAACTGGCTTATGTCAATTTTGAGCGTTTCAGAGCGATAGAAGCGTCTTTTTGCACTGTGCAGTAGAGAAAGCTGAATTTTACTGAAAAAAGGATTTTCAAACAAGTTTCCTAGCCTGGACTTGCTGAATTTGGATCTATTTCATGGCAAACATGGTCTCACCTGTCTTTTAATTCATTTATGGTGAACACTCACTCATGTCAATTTTGAGCGTTTCAGAGCGATAGAAGCCTCTTTTTGCACTGTGCAGTAACTAAAGTTGTATTTCACTATAAAAAGGTTTTTCACTGAGGTTTCCTAGCCTGAACTGGTTGAATTTGGATCTTCTTGATGGCAAACAAGGTTTTTCCTGTACTTTCATTCATTAGAGGTGAAAACTGGCTTATGTCAATTTTGAGCGTTTCAGAGCGATAGGAGCAAGTTTTGGCACTCTGCAGTAGAGTAAGCTGTATTTCACTGAAAAAGGGATTTTCAAGCAAGTTTCCTAGCCTGAACTGGTTGAATTTGGATCTTCTTGATGGCAAACAAGGTTTTTCCTGCACTTTCATTCATTAAAGGTGCAAACTGGCTTATGTCAATTTTGAGCGTTTCAGAGCGATAGAAGCGTCTTTTTGCACTGTGCAGTAGAGAAAGCTGAATTTTACTGAAAAAAGGATTTTCAAACAAGTTTCCTAGCCTGGACTTGCTGAATTTGGATCTATTTCATGGCAAACATGGTCTCACCTGTCTTTTAATTCATTTATGGTGAACACTCACTCATGTCAATTTTGAGCGTTTCAGAGCGATAGAAGCCTCTTTTTGCACTGTGCAGTAACTAAAGTTGTATTTCACTATAAAAAGGTTTTTCACTGAGGTTTCCTAGCCTGAACTGGTTGAATTTGGATCTTCTTGATGGCAAACAAGGTTTTTCCTGTACTTTCATTCATTAGAGGTGAAAACTGGCTTATGTCAATTTTGAGCGTTTCAGAGCGATAGGAGCAAGTTTTGGCACTCTGCAGTAGAGTAAGCTGTATTTCACTGAAAAAGGGATTTTCAAGCAAGTTTCCTAGCCTGAACTGGTTGAATTTGGATCTTCTTGATGGCAAACAAGGTTTTTCCTGCACTTTCATTCATTAAAGGTGCAAACTGGCTTATGTCAATTTTGAGCGTTTCAGAGCGATAGAAGCGTCTTTTTGCACTGTGCAGTAGAGAAAGCTGAATTTTACTGAAAAAAGGATTTTCAAACAAGTTTCCTAGCCTGGACTTGCTGAATTTGGATCTATTTCATGGCAAACATGGTCTCACCTGTCTTTTAATTCATTTATGGTGAACACTCACTCATGTCAATTTTGAGCGTTTCAGAGCGATAGAAGCCTCTTTTTGCACTGTGCAGTAACTAAAGTTGTATTTCACTATAAAAAGGTTTTTCACTGAGGTTTCCTAGCCTGAACTGGTTGAATTTGGATCTTCTTGATGGCAAACAAGGTTTTTCCTGTACTTTCATTCATTAGAGGTGAAAACTGGCTTATGTCAATTTTGAGCGTTTCAGAGCGATAGGAGCAAGTTTTGGCACTCTGCAGTAGAGTAAGCTGTATTTCACTGAAAAAGGGATTTTCAAGCAAGTTTCCTAGCCTGAACTGGTTGAATTTGGATCTTCTTGATGGCAAACAAGGTTTTTCCTGCACTTTCATTCATTAAAGGTGCAAACTGGCTTATGTCAATTTTGAGCGTTTCAGAGCGATAGAAGCGTCTTTTTGCACTGTGCAGTAGAGAAAGCTGAATTTTACTGAAAAAAGGATTTTCAAACAAGTTTCCTAGCCTGGACTTGCTGAATTTGGATCTATTTCATGGCAAACATGGTCTCACCTGTCTTTTAATTCATTTATGGTGAACACTCACTCATGTCAATTTTGAGCGTTTCAGAGCGATAGAAGCCTCTTTTTGCACTGTGCAGTAACTAAAGTTGTATTTCACTATAAAAAGGTTTTTCACTGAGGTTTCCTAGCCTGAACTGGTTGAATTTGGATCTTCTTGATGGCAAACAAGGTTTTTCCTGTACTTTCATTCATTAGAGGTGAAAACTGGCTTATGTAAATTTTGAGCGTTTCAGAGCGATAGGAGCAAGTTTTGGCACTCTGCAGTAGAGTAAGCTGTATTTCACTGAAAAAGGGATTTTCAAGCAAGTTTCCTAGCCTGAACTGGTTGAATTTGGATCTTCTTGATGGCAAACAAGGTTTTTCCTGCACTTTCATTCATTAAAGGTGCAAACTGGCTTATGTCAATTTTGAGCGTTTCAGAGCGATAGAAGCGTCTTTTTGCACTGTGCAGTAGAGAAAGCTGAATTTTACTGAAAAAAGGATTTTCAAACAAGTTTCCTAGCCTGGACTTGCTGAATTTGGATCTATTTCATGGCAAACATGGTCTCACCTGTCTTTTAATTCATTTATGGTGAACACTCACTCATGTCAATTTTGAGCGTTTCAGAGCGATAGAAGCCTCTTTTTGCACTGTGCAGTAACTAAAGTTGTATTTCACTATAAAAAGGTTTTTCACTGAGGTTTCCTAGCCTGAACTGGTTGAATTTGGATCTTCTTGATGGCAAACAAGGTTTTTCCTGTACTTTCATTCATTAGAGGTGAAAACTGGCTTATGTCAATTTTGAGCGTTTCAGAGCGATAGGAGCAAGTTTTGGCACTCTGCAGTAGAGTAAGCTGTATTTCACTGAAAAAGGGATTTTCAAGCAAGTTTCCTAGCCTGAACTGGTTGAATTTGGATCTTCTTGATGGCAAACAAGGTTTTTCCTGCACTTTCATTCATTAAAGGTGCAAACTGGCTTATGTCAATTTTGAGCGTTTCAGAGCGATAGAAGCGTCTTTTTGCACTGTGCAGTAGAGAAAGCTGAATTTTACTGAAAAAAGGATTTTCAAACAAGTTTCCTAGCCTGGACTTGCTGAATTTGGATCTATTTCATGGCAAACATGGTCTCACCTGTCTTTTAATTCATTTATGGTGAACACTCACTCATGTCAATTTTGAGCGTTTCAGAGCGATAGAAGCCTCTTTTTGCACTGTGCAGTAACTAAAGTTGTATTTCACTATAAAAAGGTTTTTCACTGAGGTTTCCTAGCCTGAACTGGTTGAATTTGGATCTTCTTGATGGCAAACAAGGTTTTTCCTGTACTTTCATTCATTAGAGGTGAAAACTGGCTTATGTCAATTTTGAGCGTTTCAGAGCGATAGGAGCAAGTTTTGGCACTCTGCAGTAGAGTAAGCTGTATTTCACTGAAAAAGGGATTTTCAAGCAAGTTTCCTAGCCTGAACTGGTTGAATTTGGATCTTCTTGATGGCAAACAAGGTTTTTCCTGCACTTTCATTCATTAAAGGTGCAAACTGGCTTATGTCAATTTTGAGCGTTTCAGAGCGATAGAAGCGTCTTTTTGCACTGTGCAGTAGAGAAAGCTGAATTTTACTGAAAAAAGGATTTTCAAACAAGTTTCCTAGCCTGGACTTGCTGAATTTGGATCTATTTCATGGCAAACATGGTCTCACCTGTCTTTTAATTCATTTATGGTGAACACTCACTCATGTCAATTTTGAGCGTTTCAGAGCGATAGAAGCCTCTTTTTGCACTGTGCAGTAACTAAAGTTGTATTTCACTATAAAAAGGTTTTTCACTGAGGTTTCCTAGCCTGAACTGGTTGAATTTGGATCTTCTTGATGGCAAACAAGGTTTTTCCTGTACTTTCATTCATTAGAGGTGAAAACTGGCTTATGTCAATTTTGAGCGTTTCAGAGCGATAGGAGCAAGTTTTGGCACTCTGCAGTAGAGTAAGCTGTATTTCACTGAAAAAGGGATTTTCAAGCAAGTTTCCTAGCCTGAACTGGTTGAATTTGGATCTTCTTGATGGCAAACAAGGTTTTTCCTGCACTTTCATTCATTAAAGGTGCAAACTGGCTTATGTCAATTTTGAGCGTTTCAGAGCGATAGAAGCGTCTTTTTGCACTGTGCAGTAGAGAAAGCTGAATTTTACTGAAAAAAGGATTTTCAAACAAGTTTCCTAGCCTGGACTTGCTGAATTTGGATCTATTTCATGGCAAACATGGTCTCACCTGTCTTTTAATTCATTTATGGTGAACACTCACTCATGTCAATTTTGAGCGTTTCAGAGCGATAGAAGCCTCTTTTTGCACTGTGCAGTAACTAAAGTTGTATTTCACTATAAAAAGGTTTTTCACTGAGGTTTCCTAGCCTGAACTGGTTGAATTTGGATCTTCTTGATGGCAAACAAGGTTTTTCCTGTACTTTCATTCATTAGAGGTGAAAACTGGCTTATGTCAATTTTGAGCGTTTCAGAGCGATAGGAGCAAGTTTTGGCACTCTGCAGTAGAGTAAGCTGTATTTCACTGAAAAAGGGATTTTCAAGCAAGTTTCCTAGCCTGAACTGGTTGAATTTGGATCTTCTTGATGGCAAACAAGGTTTTTCCTGCACTTTCATTCATTAAAGGTGCAAACTGGCTTATGTCAATTTTGAGCGTTTCAGAGCGATAGAAGCGTCTTTTTGCACTGTGCAGTAGAGAAAGCTGAATTTTACTGAAAAAAGGATTTTCAAACAAGTTTCCTAGCCTGGACTTGCTGAATTTGGATCTATTTCATGGCAAACATGGTCTCACCTGTCTTTTAATTCATTTATGGTGAACACTCACTCATGTCAATTTTGAGCGTTTCAGAGCGATAGAAGCCTCTTTTTGCACTGTGCAGTAACTAAAGTTGTATTTCACTATAAAAAGGTTTTTCACTGAGGTTTCCTAGCCTGAACTGGTTGAATTTGGATCTTCTTGATGGCAAACAAGGTTTTTCCTGTACTTTCATTCATTAGAGGTGAAAACTGGCTTATGTCAATTTTGAGCGTTTCAGAGCGATAGGAGCAAGTTTTGGCACTCTGCAGTAGAGTAAGCTGTATTTCACTGAAAAAGGGATTTTCAAGCAAGTTTCCTAGCCTGAACTGGTTGAATTTGGATCTTCTTGATGGCAAACAAGGTTTTTCCTGCACTTTCATTCATTAAAGGTGCAAACTGGCTTATGTCAATTTTGAGCGTTTCAGAGCGATAGAAGCGTCTTTTTGCACTGTGCAGTAGAGAAAGCTGAATTTTACTGAAAAAAGGATTTTCAAACAAGTTTCCTAGCCTGGACTTGCTGAATTTGGATCTATTTCATGGCAAACATGGTCTCACCTGTCTTTTAATTCATTTATGGTGAACACTCACTCATGTCAATTTTGAGCGTTTCAGAGCGATAGAAGCCTCTTTTTGCACTGTGCAGTAACTAAAGTTGTATTTCACTATAAAAAGGTTTTTCACTGAGGTTTCCTAGCCTGAACTGGTTGAATTTGGATCTTCTTGATGGCAAACAAGGTTTTTCCTGTACTTTCATTCATTAGAGGTGAAAACTGGCTTATGTCAATTTTGAGCGTTTCAGAGCGATAGGAGCAAGTTTTGGCACTCTGCAGTAGAGTAAGCTGTATTTCACTGAAAAAGGGATTTTCAAGCAAGTTTCCTAGCCTGAACTGGTTGAATTTGGATCTTCTTGATGGCAAACAAGGTTTTTCCTGCACTTTCATTCATTAAAGGTGCAAACTGGCTTATGTCAATTTTGAGCGTTTCAGAGCGATAGAAGCGTCTTTTTGCACTGTGCAGTAGAGAAAGCTGAATTTTACTGAAAAAAGGATTTTCAAACAAGTTTCCTAGCCTGGACTTGCTGAATTTGGATCTATTTCATGGCAAACATGGTCTCACCTGTCTTTTAATTCATTTATGGTGAACACTCACTCATGTCAATTTTGAGCGTTTCAGAGCGATAGAAGCCTCTTTTTGCACTGTGCAGTAACTAAAGTTGTATTTCACTATAAAAAGGTTTTTCACTGAGGTTTCCTAGCCTGAACTGGTTGAATTTGGATCTTCTTGATGGCAAACAAGGTTTTTCCTGTACTTTCATTCATTAGAGGTGAAAACTGGCTTATGTCAATTTTGAGCGTTTCAGAGCGATAGGAGCAAGTTTTGGCACTCTGCAGTAGAGTAAGCTGTATTTCACTGAAAAAGGGATTTTCAAGCAAGTTTCCTAGCCTGAACTGGTTGAATTTGGATCTTCTTGATGGCAAACAAGGTTTTTCCTGCACTTTCATTCATTAAAGGTGCAAACTGGCTTATGTCAATTTTGAGCGTTTCAGAGCGATAGAAGCGTCTTTTTGCACTGTGCAGTAGAGAAAGCTGAATTTTACTGAAAAAAGGATTTTCAAACAAGTTTCCTAGCCTGGACTTGCTGAATTTGGATCTATTTCATGGCAAACATGGTCTCACCTGTCTTTTAATTCATTTATGGTGAACACTCACTCATGTCAATTTTGAGCGTTTCAGAGCGATAGAAGCCTCTTTTTGCACTGTGCAGTAACTAAAGTTGTATTTCACTATAAAAAGGTTTTTCACTGAGGTTTCCTAGCCTGAACTGGTTGAATTTGGATCTTCTTGATGGCAAACAAGGTTTTTCCTGTACTTTCATTCATTAGAGGTGAAAACTGGCTTATGTCAATTTTGAGCGTTTCAGAGCGATAGGAGCAAGTTTTGGCACTCTGCAGTAGAGTAAGCTGTATTTCACTGAAAAAGGGATTTTCAAGCAAGTTTCCTAGCCTGAACTGGTTGAATTTGGATCTTCTTGATGGCAAACAAGGTTTTTCCTGCACTTTCATTCATTAAAGGTGCAAACTGGCTTATGTCAATTTTGAGCGTTTCAGAGCGATAGAAGCGTCTTTTTGCACTGTGCAGTAGAGAAAGCTGAATTTTACTGAAAAAAGGATTTTCAAACAAGTTTCCTAGCCTGGACTTGCTGAATTTGGATCTATTTCATGGCAAACATGGTCTCACCTGTCTTTTAATTCATTTATGGTGAACACTCACTCATGTCAATTTTGAGCGTTTCAGAGCGACAGAAGCCTCTTTTTGCACTGTGCAGTAACTAAAGTTGTATTTCACTATAAAAAGGTTTTTCACTGAGGTTTCCTAGCCTGAACTGGTTGAATTTGGATCTTCTTGATGGCAAACAAGGTTTTTCCTGCACTTTCATTCATTAAAGGTGCAAACTGGCTTATGTCAATTTTGAGCGTTTCAGAGCGATAGAAGCGTCTTTTTGCACTGTGCAGTAGAGAAAGCTGAATTTTACTGAAAAAAGGATTTTCAAACAAGTTTCCTAGCCTGGACTTGCTGAATTTGGATCTATTTCATGGCAAACATGGTCTCACCTGTCTTTTAATTCATTTATGGTGAACACTCACTCATGTCAATTTTGAGCGTTTCAGAGCGATAGAAGCCTCTTTTTGCACTGTGCAGTAACTAAAGTTGTATTTCACTATAAAAAGGTTTTTCACTGAGGTTTCCTAGCCTGAACTGGTTGAATTTGGATCTTCTTGATGGCAAACAAGGTTTTTCCTGTACTTTCATTCATTAGAGGTGAAAACTGGCTTATGTCAATTTTGAGCGTTTCAGAGCGATAGGAGCAAGTTTTGGCACTCTGCAGTAGAGTAAGCTGTATTTCACTGAAAAAGGGATTTTCAAGCAAGTTTCCTAGCCTGAACTGGTTGAATTTGGATCTTCTTGATGGCAAACAAGGTTTTTCCTGCACTTTCATTCATTAAAGGTGCAAACTGGCTTATGTCAATTTTGAGCGTTTCAGAGCGATAGAAGCGTCTTTTTGCACTGTGCAGTAGAGAAAGCTGAATTTTACTGAAAAAAGGATTTTCAAACAAGTTTCCTAGCCTGGACTTGCTGAATTTGGATCTATTTCATGGCAAACATGGTCTCACCTGTCTTTTAATTCATTTATGGTGAACACTCACTCATGTCAATTTTGAGCGTTTCAGAGCGATAGAAGCCTCTTTTTGCACTGTGCAGTAACTAAAGTTGTATTTCACTATAAAAAGGTTTTTCACTGAGGTTTCCTAGCCTGAACTGGTTGAATTTGGATCTTCTTGATGGCAAACAAGGTTTTTCCTGTACTTTCATTCATTAGAGGTGAAAACTGGCTTATGTCAATTTTGAGCGTTTCAGAGCGATAGGAGCAAGTTTTGGCACTCTGCAGTAGAGTAAGCTGTATTTCACTGAAAAAGGGATTTTCAAGCAAGTTTCCTAGCCTGAACTGGTTGAATTTGGATCTTCTTGATGGCAAACAAGGTTTTTCCTGCACTTTCATTCATTAAAGGTGCAAACTGGCTTATGTCAATTTTGAGCGTTTCAGAGCGATAGAAGCGTCTTTTTGCACTGTGCAGTAGAGAAAGCTGAATTTTACTGAAAAAAGGATTTTCAAACAAGTTTCCTAGCCTGGACTTGCTGAATTTGGATCTATTTCATGGCAAACATGGTCTCACCTGTCTTTTAATTCATTTATGGTGAACACTCACTCATGTCAATTTTGAGCGTTTCAGAGCGATAGAAGCCTCTTTTTGCACTGTGCAGTAACTAAAGTTGTATTTCACTATAAAAAGGTTTTTCACTGAGGTTTCCTAGCCTGAACTGGTTGAATTTGGATCTTCTTGATGGCAAACAAGGTTTTTCCTGTACTTTCATTCATTAGAGGTGAAAACTGGCTTATGTCAATTTTGAGCGTTTCAGAGCGATAGGAGCAAGTTTTGGCACTCTGCAGTAGAGTAAGCTGTATTTCACTGAAAAAGGGATTTTCAAGCAAGTTTCCTAGCCTGAACTGGTTGAATTTGGATCTTCTTGATGGCAAACAAGGTTTTTCCTGCACTTTCATTCATTAAAGGTGCAAACTGGCTTATGTCAATTTTGAGCGTTTCAGAGCGATAGAAGCGTCTTTTTGCACTGTGCAGTAGAGAAAGCTGAATTTTACTGAAAAAAGGATTTTCAAACAAGTTTCCTAGCCTGGACTTGCTGAATTTGGATCTATTTCATGGCAAACATGGTCTCACCTGTCTTTTAATTCATTTATGGTGAACACTCACTCATGTCAATTTTGAGCGTTTCAGAGCGATAGAAGCCTCTTTTTGCACTGTGCAGTAACTAAAGTTGTATTTCACTATAAAAAGGTTTTTCACTGAGGTTTCCTAGCCTGAACTGGTTGAATTTGGATCTTCTTGATGGCAAACAAGGTTTTTCCTGTACTTTCATTCATTAGAGGTGAAAACTGGCTTATGTCAATTTTGAGCGTTTCAGAGCGATAGGAGCAAGTTTTGGCACTCTGCAGTAGAGTAAGCTGTATTTCACTGAAAAAGGGATTTTCAAGCAAGTTTCCTAGCCTGAACTGGTTGAATTTGGATCTTCTTGATGGCAAACAAGGTTTTTCCTGCACTTTCATTCATTAAAGGTGCAAACTGGCTTATGTCAATTTTGAGCGTTTCAGAGCGATAGAAGCGTCTTTTTGCACTGTGCAGTAGAGAAAGCTGAATTTTACTGAAAAAAGGATTTTCAAACAAGTTTCCTAGCCTGGACTTGCTGAATTTGGATCTATTTCATGGCAAACATGGTCTCACCTGTCTTTTAATTCATTTATGGTGAACACTCACTCATGTCAATTTTGAGCGTTTCAGAGCGATAGAAGCCTCTTTTTGCACTGTGCAGTAACTAAAGTTGTATTTCACTATAAAAAGGTTTTTCACTGAGGTTTCCTAGCCTGAACTGGTTGAATTTGGATCTTCTTGATGGCAAACAAGGTTTTTCCTGTACTTTCATTCATTAGAGGTGAAAACTGGCTTATGTCAATTTTGAGCGTTTCAGAGCGATAGGAGCAAGTTTTGGCACTCTGCAGTAGAGTAAGCTGTATTTCACTGAAAAAGGGATTTTCAAGCAAGTTTCCTAGCCTGAACTGGTTGAATTTGGATCTTCTTGATGGCAAACAAGGTTTTTCCTGCACTTTCATTCATTAAAGGTGCAAACTGGCTTATGTCAATTTTGAGCGTTTCAGAGCGATAGAAGCGTCTTTTTGCACTGTGCAGTAGAGAAAGCTGAATTTTACTGAAAAAAGGATTTTCAAACAAGTTTCCTAGCCTGGACTTGCTGAATTTGGATCTATTTCATGGCAAACATGGTCTCACCTGTCTTTTAATTCATTTATGGTGAACACTCACTCATGTCAATTTTGAGCGTTTCAGAGCGATAGAAGCCTCTTTTTGCACTGTGCAGTAACTAAAGTTGTATTTCACTATAAAAAGGTTTTTCACTGAGGTTTCCTAGCCTGAACTGGTTGAATTTGGATCTTCTTGATGGCAAACAAGGTTTTTCCTGTACTTTCATTCATTAGAGGTGAAAACTGGCTTATGTCAATTTTGAGCGTTTCAGAGCGATAGGAGCAAGTTTTGGCACTCTGCAGTAGAGTAAGCTGTATTTCACTGAAAAAGGGATTTTCAAGCAAGTTTCCTAGCCTGAACTGGTTGAATTTGGATCTTCTTGATGGCAAACAAGGTTTTTCCTGCACTTTCATTCATTAAAGGTGCAAACTGGCTTATGTCAATTTTGAGCGTTTCAGAGCGATAGAAGCGTCTTTTTGCACTGTGCAGTAGAGAAAGCTGAATTTTACTGAAAAAAGGATTTTCAAACAAGTTTCCTAGCCTGGACTTGCTGAATTTGGATCTATTTCATGGCAAACATGGTCTCACCTGTCTTTTAATTCATTTATGGTGAACACTCACTCATGTCAATTTTGAGCGTTTCAGAGCGATAGAAGCCTCTTTTTGCACTGTGCAGTAACTAAAGTTGTATTTCACTATAAAAAGGTTTTTCACTGAGGTTTCCTAGCCTGAACTGGTTGAATTTGGATCTTCTTGATGGCAAACAAGGTTTTTCCTGTACTTTCATTCATTAGAGGTGAAAACTGGCTTATGTCAATTTTGAGCGTTTCAGAGCGATAGGAGCAAGTTTTGGCACTCTGCAGTAGAGTAAGCTGTATTTCACTGAAAAAGGGATTTTCAAGCAAGTTTCCTAGCCTGAACTGGTTGAATTTGGATCTTCTTGATGGCAAACAAGGTTTTTCCTGCACTTTCATTCATTAAAGGTGCAAACTGGCTTATGTCAATTTTGAGCGTTTCAGAGCGATAGAAGCGTCTTTTTGCACTGTGCAGTAGAGAAAGCTGAATTTTACTGAAAAAAGGATTTTCAAACAAGTTTCCTAGCCTGGACTTGCTGAATTTGGATCTATTTCATGGCAAACATGGTCTCACCTGTCTTTTAATTCATTTATGGTGAACACTCACTCATGTCAATTTTGAGCGTTTCAGAGCGATAGAAGCCTCTTTTTGCACTGTGCAGTAACTAAAGTTGTATTTCACTATAAAAAGGTTTTTCACTGAGGTTTCCTAGCCTGAACTGGTTGAATTTGGATCTTCTTGATGGCAAACAAGGTTTTTCCTGTACTTTCATTCATTAGAGGTGAAAACTGGCTTATGTCAATTTTGAGCGTTTCAGAGCGATAGGAGCAAGTTTTGGCACTCTGCAGTAGAGTAAGCTGTATTTCACTGAAAAAGGGATTTTCAAGCAAGTTTCCTAGCCTGAACTGGTTGAATTTGGATCTTCTTGATGGCAAACAAGGTTTTTCCTGCACTTTCATTCATTAAAGGTGCAAACTGGCTTATGTCAATTTTGAGCGTTTCAGAGCGATAGAAGCGTCTTTTTGCACTGTGCAGTAGAGAAAGCTGAATTTTACTGAAAAAAGGATTTTCAAACAAGTTTCCTAGCCTGGACTTGCTGAATTTGGATCTATTTCATGGCAAACATGGTCTCACCTGTCTTTTAATTCATTTATGGTGAACACTCACTCATGTCAATTTTGAGCGTTTCAGAGCGATAGAAGCCTCTTTTTGCACTGTGCAGTAACTAAAGTTGTATTTCACTATAAAAAGGTTTTTCACTGAGGTTTCCTAGCCTGAACTGGTTGAATTTGGATCTTCTTGATGGCAAACAAGGTTTTTCCTGTACTTTCATTCATTAGAGGTGAAAACTGGCTTATGTCAATTTTGAGCGTTTCAGAGCGATAGGAGCAAGTTTTGGCACTCTGCAGTAGAGTAAGCTGTATTTCACTGAAAAAGGGATTTTCAAGCAAGTTTCCTAGCCTGAACTGGTTGAATTTGGATCTTCTTGATGGCAAACAAGGTTTTTCCTGCACTTTCATTCATTAAAGGTGCAAACTGGCTTATGTCAATTTTGAGCGTTTCAGAGCGATAGAAGCGTCTTTTTGCACTGTGCAGTAGAGAAAGCTGAATTTTACTGAAAAAAGGATTTTCAAACAAGTTTCCTAGCCTGGACTTGCTGAATTTGGATCTATTTCATGGCAAACATGGTCTCACCTGTCTTTTAATTCATTTATGGTGAACACTCACTCATGTCAATTTTGAGCGTTTCAGAGCGATAGAAGCCTCTTTTTGCACTGTGCAGTAACTAAAGTTGTATTTCACTATAAAAAGGTTTTTCACTGAGGTTTCCTAGCCTGAACTGGTTGAATTTGGATCTTCTTGATGGCAAACAAGGTTTTTCCTGTACTTTCATTCATTAGAGGTGAAAACTGGCTTATGTCAATTTTGAGCGTTTCAGAGCGATAGGAGCAAGTTTTGGCACTCTGCAGTAGAGTAAGCTGTATTTCACTGAAAAAGGGATTTTCAAGCAAGTTTCCTAGCCTGAACTGGTTGAATTTGGATCTTCTTGATGGCAAACAAGGTTTTTCCTGCACTTTCATTCATTAAAGGTGCAAACTGGCTTATGTCAATTTTGAGCGTTTCAGAGCGATAGAAGCGTCTTTTTGCACTGTGCAGTAGAGAAAGCTGAATTTTACTGAAAAAAGGATTTTCAAACAAGTTTCCTAGCCTGGACTTGCTGAATTTGGATCTATTTCATGGCAAACATGGTCTCACCTGTCTTTTAATTCATTTATGGTGAACACTCACTCATGTCAATTTTGAGCGTTTCAGAGCGATAGAAGCCTCTTTTTGCACTGTGCAGTAACTAAAGTTGTATTTCACTATAAAAAGGTTTTTCACTGAGGTTTCCTAGCCTGAACTGGTTGAATTTGGATCTTCTTGATGGCAAACAAGGTTTTTCCTGTACTTTCATTCATTAGAGGTGAAAACTGGCTTATGTCAATTTTGAGCGTTTCAGAGCGATAGGAGCAAGTTTTGGCACTCTGCAGTAGAGTAAGCTGTATTTCACTGAAAAAGGGATTTTCAAGCAAGTTTCCTAGCCTGAACTGGTTGAATTTGGATCTTCTTGATGGCAAACAAGGTTTTTCCTGCACTTTCATTCATTAAAGGTGCAAACTGGCTTATGTCAATTTTGAGCGTTTCAGAGCGATAGAAGCGTCTTTTTGCACTGTGCAGTAGAGAAAGCTGAATTTTACTGAAAAAAGGATTTTCAAACAAGTTTCCTAGCCTGGACTTGCTGAATTTGGATCTATTTCATGGCAAACATGGTCTCACCTGTCTTTTAATTCATTTATGGTGAACACTCACTCATGTCAATTTTGAGCGTTTCAGAGCGATAGAAGCCTCTTTTTGCACTGTGCAGTAACTAAAGTTGTATTTCACTATAAAAAGGTTTTTCACTGAGGTTTCCTAGCCTGAACTGGTTGAATTTGGATCTTCTTGATGGCAAACAAGGTTTTTCCTGTACTTTCATTCATTAGAGGTGAAAACTGGCTTATGTCAATTTTGAGCGTTTCAGAGCGATAGGAGCAAGTTTTGGCACTCTGCAGTAGAGTAAGCTGTATTTCACTGAAAAAGGGATTTTCAAGCAAGTTTCCTAGCCTGAACTGGTTGAATTTGGATCTTCTTGATGGCAAACAAGGTTTTTCCTGCACTTTCATTCATTAAAGGTGCAAACTGGCTTATGTCAATTTTGAGCGTTTCAGAGCGATAGAAGCGTCTTTTTGCACTGTGCAGTAGAGAAAGCTGAATTTTACTGAAAAAAGGATTTTCAAACAAGTTTCCTAGCCTGGACTTGCTGAATTTGGATCTATTTCATGGCAAACATGGTCTCACCTGTCTTTTAATTCATTTATGGTGAACACTCACTCATGTCAATTTTGAGCGTTTCAGAGCGATAGAAGCCTCTTTTTGCACTGTGCAGTAACTAAAGTTGTATTTCACTATAAAAAGGTTTTTCACTGAGGTTTCCTAGCCTGAACTGGTTGAATTTGGATCTTCTTGATGGCAAACAAGGTTTTTCCTGTACTTTCATTCATTAGAGGTGAAAACTGGCTTATGTCAATTTTGAGCGTTTCAGAGCGATAGGAGCAAGTTTTGGCACTCTGCAGTAGAGTAAGCTGTATTTCACTGAAAAAGGGATTTTCAAGCAAGTTTCCTAGCCTGAACTGGTTGAATTTGGATCTTCTTGATGGCAAACAAGGTTTTTCCTGCACTTTCATTCATTAAAGGTGCAAACTGGCTTATGTCAATTTTGAGCGTTTCAGAGCGATAGAAGCGTCTTTTTGCACTGTGCAGTAGAGAAAGCTGAATTTTACTGAAAAAAGGATTTTCAAACAAGTTTCCTAGCCTGGACTTGCTGAATTTGGATCTATTTCATGGCAAACATGGTCTCACCTGTCTTTTAATTCATTTATGGTGAACACTCACTCATGTCAATTTTGAGCGTTTCAGAGCGATAGAAGCCTCTTTTTGCACTGTGCAGTAACTAAAGTTGTATTTCACTATAAAAAGGTTTTTCACTGAGGTTTCCTAGCCTGAACTGGTTGAATTTGGATCTTCTTGATGGCAAACAAGGTTTTTCCTGTACTTTCATTCATTAGAGGTGAAAACTGGCTTATGTCAATTTTGAGCGTTTCAGAGCGATAGGAGCAAGTTTTGGCACTCTGCAGTAGAGTAAGCTGTATTTCACTGAAAAAGGGATTTTCAAGCAAGTTTCCTAGCCTGAACTGGTTGAATTTGGATCTTCTTGATGGCAAACAAGGTTTTTCCTGCACTTTCATTCATTAAAGGTGCAAACTGGCTTATGTCAATTTTGAGCGTTTCAGAGCGATAGAAGCGTCTTTTTGCACTGTGCAGTAGAGAAAGCTGAATTTTACTGAAAAAAGGATTTTCAAACAAGTTTCCTAGCCTGGACTTGCTGAATTTGGATCTATTTCATGGCAAACATGGTCTCACCTGTCTTTTAATTCATTTATGGTGAACACTCACTCATGTCAATTTTGAGCGTTTCAGAGCGATAGAAGCCTCTTTTTGCACTGTGCAGTAACTAAAGTTGTATTTCACTATAAAAAGGTTTTTCACTGAGGTTTCCTAGCCTGAACTGGTTGAATTTGGATCTTCTTGATGGCAAACAAGGTTTTTCCTGTACTTTCATTCATTAGAGGTGAAAACTGGCTTATGTCAATTTTGAGCGTTTCAGAGCGATAGGAGCAAGTTTTGGCACTCTGCAGTAGAGTAAGCTGTATTTCACTGAAAAAGGGATTTTCAAGCAAGTTTCCTAGCCTGAACTGGTTGAATTTGGATCTTCTTGATGGCAAACAAGGTTTTTCCTGCACTTTCATTCATTAAAGGTGCAAACTGGCTTATGTCAATTTTGAGCGTTTCAGAGCGATAGAAGCGTCTTTTTGCACTGTGCAGTAGAGAAAGCTGAATTTTACTGAAAAAAGGATTTTCAAACAAGTTTCCTAGCCTGGACTTGCTGAATTTGGATCTATTTCATGGCAAACATGGTCTCACCTGTCTTTTAATTCATTTATGGTGAACACTCACTCATGTCAATTTTGAGCGTTTCAGAGCGATAGAAGCCTCTTTTTGCACTGTGCAGTAACTAAAGTTGTATTTCACTATAAAAAGGTTTTTCACTGAGGTTTCCTAGCCTGAACTGGTTGAATTTGGATCTTCTTGATGGCAAACAAGGTTTTTCCTGTACTTTCATTCATTAGAGGTGAAAACTGGCTTATGTCAATTTTGAGCGTTTCAGAGCGATAGGAGCAAGTTTTGGCACTCTGCAGTAGAGTAAGCTGTATTTCACTGAAAAAGGGATTTTCAAGCAAGTTTCCTAGCCTGAACTGGTTGAATTTGGATCTTCTTGATGGCAAACAAGGTTTTTCCTGCACTTTCATTCATTAAAGGTGCAAACTGGCTTATGTCAATTTTGAGCGTTTCAGAGCGACAGGAGCAAGTTTTGGCACTCTGCAGTAGAGTAAGCTGTATTTCACTGAAAAAGGGATTTTCAAGCAAGTTTCCTAGCCTGAACTGGTTGAATTTGGATCTTCTTGATGGCAAACAAGGTTTTTCCTGCACTTTCATTCATTAAAGGTGCAAACTGGCTTATGTCAATTTTGAGCGTTTCAGAGCGATAGAAGCGTCTTTTTGCACTGTGCAGTAGAGAAAGCTGAATTTTACTGAAAAAAGGATTTTCAAACAAGTTTCCTAGCCTGGACTTGCTGAATTTGGATCTATTTCATGGCAAACATGGTCTCACCTGTCTTTTAATTCATTTATGGTGAACACTCACTCATGTCAATTTTGAGCGTTTCAGAGCGATAGAAGCCTCTTTTTGCACTGTGCAGTAACTAAAGTTGTATTTCACTATAAAAAGGTTTTTCACTGAGGTTTCCTAGCCTGAACTGGTTGAATTTGGATCTTCTTGATGGCAAACAAGGTTTTTCCTGTACTTTCATTCATTAGAGGTGAAAACTGGCTTATGTCAATTTTGAGCGTTTCAGAGCGATAGGAGCAAGTTTTGGCACTCTGCAGTAGAGTAAGCTGTATTTCACTGAAAAAGGGATTTTCAAGCAAGTTTCCTAGCCTGAACTGGTTGAATTTGGATCTTCTTGATGGCAAACAAGGTTTTTCCTGCACTTTCATTCATTAAAGGTGCAAACTGGCTTATGTCAATTTTGAGCGTTTCAGAGCGATAGAAGCGTCTTTTTGCACTGTGCAGTAGAGAAAGCTGAATTTTACTGAAAAAAGGATTTTCAAACAAGTTTCCTAGCCTGGACTTGCTGAATTTGGATCTATTTCATGGCAAACATGGTCTCACCTGTCTTTTAATTCATTTATGGTGAACACTCACTCATGTCAATTTTGAGCGTTTCAGAGCGATAGAAGCCTCTTTTTGCACTGTGCAGTAACTAAAGTTGTATTTCACTATAAAAAGGTTTTTCACTGAGGTTTCCTAGCCTGAACTGGTTGAATTTGGATCTTCTTGATGGCAAACAAGGTTTTTCCTGTACTTTCATTCATTAGAGGTGAAAACTGGCTTATGTCAATTTTGAGCGTTTCAGAGCGATAGGAGCAAGTTTTGGCACTCTGCAGTAGAGTAAGCTGTATTTCACTGAAAAAGGGATTTTCAAGCAAGTTTCCTAGCCTGAACTGGTTGAATTTGGATCTTCTTGATGGCAAACAAGGTTTTTCCTGCACTTTCATTCATTAAAGGTGCAAACTGGCTTATGTCAATTTTGAGCGTTTCAGAGCGATAGAAGCGTCTTTTTGCACTGTGCAGTAGAGAAAGCTGAATTTTACTGAAAAAAGGATTTTCAAACAAGTTTCCTAGCCTGGACTTGCTGAATTTGGATCTATTTCATGGCAAACATGGTCTCACCTGTCTTTTAATTCATTTATGGTGAACACTCACTCATGTCAATTTTGAGCGTTTCAGAGCGATAGAAGCCTCTTTTTGCACTGTGCAGTAACTAAAGTTGTATTTCACTATAAAAAGGTTTTTCACTGAGGTTTCCTAGCCTGAACTGGTTGAATTTGGATCTTCTTGATGGCAAACAAGGTTTTTCCTGTACTTTCATTCATTAGAGGTGAAAACTGGCTTATGTCAATTTTGAGCGTTTCAGAGCGATAGGAGCAAGTTTTGGCACTCTGCAGTAGAGTAAGCTGTATTTCACTGAAAAAGGGATTTTCAAGCAAGTTTCCTAGCCTGAACTGGTTGAATTTGGATCTTCTTGATGGCAAACAAGGTTTTTCCTGCACTTTCATTCATTAAAGGTGCAAACTGGCTTATGTCAATTTTGAGCGTTTCAGAGCGATAGAAGCGTCTTTTTGCACTGTGCAGTAGAGAAAGCTGAATTTTACTGAAAAAAGGATTTTCAAACAAGTTTCCTAGCCTGGACTTGCTGAATTTGGATCTATTTCATGGCAAACATGGTCTCACCTGTCTTTTAATTCATTTATGGTGAACACTCACTCATGTCAATTTTGAGCGTTTCAGAGCGATAGAAGCCTCTTTTTGCACTGTGCAGTAACTAAAGTTGTATTTCACTATAAAAAGGTTTTTCACTGAGGTTTCCTAGCCTGAACTGGTTGAATTTGGATCTTCTTGATGGCAAACAAGGTTTTTCCTGTACTTTCATTCATTAGAGGTGAAAACTGGCTTATGTCAATTTTGAGCGTTTCAGAGCGATAGGAGCAAGTTTTGGCACTCTGCAGTAGAGTAAGCTGTATTTCACTGAAAAAGGGATTTTCAAGCAAGTTTCCTAGCCTGAACTGGTTGAATTTGGATCTTCTTGATGGCAAACAAGGTTTTTCCTGCACTTTCATTCATTAAAGGTGCAAACTGGCTTATGTCAATTTTGAGCGTTTCAGAGCGATAGAAGCGTCTTTTTGCACTGTGCAGTAGAGAAAGCTGAATTTTACTGAAAAAAGGATTTTCAAACAAGTTTCCTAGCCTGGACTTGCTGAATTTGGATCTATTTCATGGCAAACATGGTCTCACCTGTCTTTTAATTCATTTATGGTGAACACTCACTCATGTCAATTTTGAGCGTTTCAGAGCGATAGAAGCCTCTTTTTGCACTGTGCAGTAACTAAAGTTGTATTTCACTATAAAAAGGTTTTTCACTGAGGTTTCCTAGCCTGAACTGGTTGAATTTGGATCTTCTTGATGGCAAACAAGGTTTTTCCTGTACTTTCATTCATTAGAGGTGAAAACTGGCTTATGTCAATTTTGAGCGTTTCAGAGCGATAGGAGCAAGTTTTGGCACTCTGCAGTAGAGTAAGCTGTATTTCACTGAAAAAGGGATTTTCAAGCAAGTTTCCTAGCCTGAACTGGTTGAATTTGGATCTTCTTGATGGCAAACAAGGTTTTTCCTGTACTTTCATTCATTAGAGGTGAAAACTGGCTTATGTCAATTTTGAGCGTTTCAGAGCGATAGGAGCAAGTTTTGGCACTCTGCAGTAGAGTAAGCTGTATTTCACTGAAAAAGGGATTTTCAAGCAAGTTTCCTAGCCTGAACTGGTTGAATTTGGATCTTCTTGATGGCAAACAAGGTTTTTCCTGCACTTTCATTCATTAAAGGTGCAAACTGGCTTATGTCAATTTTGAGCGTTTCAGAGCGATAGAAGCGTCTTTTTGCACTGTGCAGTAGAGAAAGCTGAATTTTACTGAAAAAAGGATTTTCAAACAAGTTTCCTAGCCTGGACTTGCTGAATTTGGATCTATTTCATGGCAAACATGGTCTCACCTGTCTTTTAATTCATTTATGGTGAACACTCACTCATGTCAATTTTGAGCGTTTCAGAGCGATAGAAGCCTCTTTTTGCACTGTGCAGTAACTAAAGTTGTATTTCACTATAAAAAGGTTTTTCACTGAGGTTTCCTAGCCTGAACTGGTTGAATTTGGATCTTCTTGATGGCAAACAAGGTTTTTCCTGTACTTTCATTCATTAGAGGTGAAAACTGGCTTATGTCAATTTTGAGCGTTTCAGAGCGATAGGAGCAAGTTTTGGCACTCTGCAGTAGAGTAAGCTGTATTTCACTGAAAAAGGGATTTTCAAGCAAGTTTCCTAGCCTGAACTGGTTGAATTTGGATCTTCTTGATGGCAAACAAGGTTTTTCCTGCACTTTCATTCATTAAAGGTGCAAACTGGCTTATGTCAATTTTGAGCGTTTCAGAGCGATAGAAGCGTCTTTTTGCACTGTGCAGTAGAGAAAGCTGAATTTTACTGAAAAAAGGATTTTCAAACAAGTTTCCTAGCCTGGACTTGCTGAATTTGGATCTATTTCATGGCAAACATGGTCTCACCTGTCTTTTAATTCATTTATGGTGAACACTCACTCATGTCAATTTTGAGCGTTTCAGAGCGACAGAAGCCTCTTTTTGCACTGTGCAGTAACTAAAGTTGTATTTCACTATAAAAAGGTTTTTCACTGAGGTTTCCTAGCCTGAACTGGTTGAATTTGGATCTTCTTGATGGCAAACAAGGTTTTTCCTGCACTTTCATTCATTAAAGGTGCAAACTGGCTTATGTCAATTTTGAGCGTTTCAGAGCGATAGAAGCGTCTTTTTGCACTGTGCAGTAGAGAAAGCTGAATTTTACTGAAAAAAGGATTTTCAAACAAGTTTCCTAGCCTGGACTTGCTGAATTTGGATCTATTTCATGGCAAACATGGTCTCACCTGTCTTTTAATTCATTTATGGTGAACACTCACTCATGTCAATTTTGAGCGTTTCAGAGCGATAGAAGCCTCTTTTTGCACTGTGCAGTAACTAAAGTTGTATTTCACTATAAAAAGGTTTTTCACTGAGGTTTCCTAGCCTGAACTGGTTGAATTTGGATCTTCTTGATGGCAAACAAGGTTTTTCCTGTACTTTCATTCATTAGAGGTGAAAACTGGCTTATGTCAATTTTGAGCGTTTCAGAGCGATAGGAGCAAGTTTTGGCACTCTGCAGTAGAGTAAGCTGTATTTCACTGAAAAAGGGATTTTCAAGCAAGTTTCCTAGCCTGAACTGGTTGAATTTGGATCTTCTTGATGGCAAACAAGGTTTTTCCTGCACTTTCATTCATTAAAGGTGCAAACTGGCTTATGTCAATTTTGAGCGTTTCAGAGCGATAGAAGCGTCTTTTTGCACTGTGCAGTAGAGAAAGCTGAATTTTACTGAAAAAAGGATTTTCAAACAAGTTTCCTAGCCTGGACTTGCTGAATTTGGATCTATTTCATGGCAAACATGGTCTCACCTGTCTTTTAATTCATTTATGGTGAACACTCACTCATGTCAATTTTGAGCGTTTCAGAGCGATAGAAGCCTCTTTTTGCACTGTGCAGTAACTAAAGTTGTATTTCACTATAAAAAGGTTTTTCACTGAGGTTTCCTAGCCTGAACTGGTTGAATTTGGATCTTCTTGATGGCAAACAAGGTTTTTCCTGTACTTTCATTCATTAGAGGTGAAAACTGGCTTATGTCAATTTTGAGCGTTTCAGAGCGATAGGAGCAAGTTTTGGCACTCTGCAGTAGAGTAAGCTGTATTTCACTGAAAAAGGGATTTTCAAGCAAGTTTCCTAGCCTGAACTGGTTGAATTTGGATCTTCTTGATGGCAAACAAGGTTTTTCCTGCACTTTCATTCATTAAAGGTGCAAACTGGCTTATGTCAATTTTGAGCGTTTCAGAGCGATAGAAGCGTCTTTTTGCACTGTGCAGTAGAGAAAGCTGAATTTTACTGAAAAAAGGATTTTCAAACAAGTTTCCTAGCCTGGACTTGCTGAATTTGGATCTATTTCATGGCAAACATGGTCTCACCTGTCTTTTAATTCATTTATGGTGAACACTCACTCATGTCAATTTTGAGCGTTTCAGAGCGATAGAAGCCTCTTTTTGCACTGTGCAGTAACTAAAGTTGTATTTCACTATAAAAAGGTTTTTCACTGAGGTTTCCTAGCCTGAACTGGTTGAATTTGGATCTTCTTGATGGCAAACAAGGTTTTTCCTGTACTTTCATTCATTAGAGGTGAAAACTGGCTTATGTCAATTTTGAGCGTTTCAGAGCGATAGGAGCAAGTTTTGGCACTCTGCAGTAGAGAAAGCTGAATTTTACTGAAAAAAGGATTTTCAAACAAGTTTCCTAGCCTGGACTTGCTGAATTTTGATCTATTTCATGGCAAACATGGTCTCACCTGTCTTTAATTCATTTATGGTGAACACTCACTCATGTCAATTTTGAGCGTTTCAGAGCGATAGAAGCGTCTTTTTGCATTGTGTAATAGCATAAGCTGTATTGGACTGAAAAAAGGTTTTTCACTGAGGTTTCCTAGCCTGAACTGGTTGAATTTGGATCTTCTTGATGGCAAACAAGGTTTTTCCTGCACTTTCATTCATTAAAGGTGCAAACTGGCTTATGTCAATTTTGAGCTTTTTAGAGCGATAGAAGCGTCTTTTTGCACTGTGCAGTAACTAAAGTTGTATTTCACTATAAAAAGGTTTTTCACTGAGGTTTCCTAGCCTGAACTGGTTGAATTTGGATCTTCTTGATGGCAAACAAGGTTTTTCCTGCACTTTCATTCATTAAAGGTGCAAACTGGCTTATGTCAATTTTGAGCGTTTCAGAGCGATAGAAGCGTCTTTTTGCACTTTGCAGTAGAGAAAGCTGAATTTTATTGAAAAAAGGATTTTCAAACAAGTTTCCTAGCCTGGACTTGCTGAATTTGGATCTATTTCATGGCAAACGTGGTCTCACCTGTCTTTTAATTCATTTATGGTGAACACTCACTCATGTCAATTTTGAGCGTTTCAGAGCGATAGAAGCCTCTTTTTGCACTGTGCAGTAACTAAAGTTGTATTTCACTATAAAAAGGTTTTTCACTGAGGTTTCCTAGCCTGAACTGGTTGAATTTGGATCTTCTTGATGGCAAACAAGGTTTTTCCTGCACTTTCATTCATTAAAGGTGCAAACTGGCTTATGTCAATTTTGAGCGTTTCAGAGCGAGAGAAGCGTCTTTTTGCATTGTGTAATAGCATAAGCTGTATTTGACTGAAAAAAGGTTTTTCACTGAGGTTTCCTAGCCTGAACTGGTTCAATTTGGATCTTGTTCAAGGCAAAGAGCATTTCACCTGTCTTTCAATTCATATATTGTGAAAACTGGCTCACGTCAAACATGGTTTCACTTGTACTTTTTGCCAGTTATATTATGCCACCCTCTGACTATTAGCCGACCCGAAGAGTTTTCATGTGTGTGTGTGTGTGTGTGTGTGTGTGTGTGTGTGTGTGTGTGTGTGTTTGCGTGCCTGTGCGTGTGTGTGTGTGAGAGAGAGAGACTGTGTGTGAATCTCTAACCACGTATTGATCTTTTAGGGGTCAAAAAATGGCATTTTTTGAAAGATGTCTTTCATGTGTCTTTGAAGAGCCGCTTGAGTAAAAACATGGCCTCTTGCCTTTGCTGTACTCAAAAACAAAAATAAAAACAACTGTCACTGTGTTTATGCACCTGGCTGCTTTCACAGCCAAAGATAAACATGCAGCTTGGCTGAGGGGTCATTTCATCAGTGGGCAGAGAAGGAGAAAGACCTGCAGCCTTTATCCGCCAGCAAGCTGCAGGACTCATCTGAAGAAGACACAATCCCGAGGGGAAGTCTGACACAGAATGCTCACTGGACCACTTCTGTGAATGCCTCTGACTCGTCCTCTGAAAGTGGAGAAGACACTGGAGATCCTGCCGATCCTTACAGTGAGTGGACAGCGAATAACAGGCAAGTCTAGTCTCCATCTCATGCCGAGACGCTGCGCTACAAACTCACTTATGTCAATTTTGAGCGTTTCCTAGCCTGGACTGGCTGAATGTGGATCTATTGTATGGCAAAGATGGTTTCACCTGTCCTTTAATTCATTCATGGTGAAAACTCACTCATGTCAATTTTGAGCGTTTCAGAGGGATACAAGCTTCTTTAGGCACTGTCCAGTATTTCTACTGTGTATTTATAATGTGATCTGTATTGCTACTGTGTATTTCTACAGTGTGTTTGGACTGTGTGATGTGTATTTCTACAATGTATTTCTACTGTGTGCTATGTATTTCTAGTGTATGTGTACTGTGTGCTGTGTATTTCTACTGTATATTTCTATTGTGATGTGCATTTCTACTGTGTATTTCTATTGTCTGCTGTTTTCTACTGTGTATTTCTATTGTGATGTGTATTTCTACTGTGATGTGTATTTCTACTGTGTATTTCTATTGTCTTCTCTGTATTTCTGCTTTGTATTTCGACTCTGTGCTGTGAATTTCTACTGTGTATGTGTACTGTGTGCTGTGTATTTCTACTGTGTATTTCTATTGTTTGCTGTTTTCTACTGTGTATTTCTATTGTGATGTGTATTTCTACTGTGATGTGTATTTCTACTGTGTATTTCTATTGTCTTCTCTGTATTTCTGCTGTGTATTTCTACTGTGTGCTATGTATTTCTAGTGTATGTGTACTGTGGCTATGTATTTCTACTGTGCATTTCTATTGTGATGTGCATTTCTACTGTGTATTTCTATTGTGATGTGTATTTCTACTGTGATGTGTATTTCTACTGTGTATTTCTATTGTCTTCTCTGTATTTCTGCTGTGTATTTTGACTGTGCTGTGTATTTCTACTGTGTATTTCTACTGTGTATTTCTATTGTGATGTGTATTTCTACTGTGATGTGTATTTCTACTGTGTATTTCTATTGTCTTCTCTGTATTTCTGCTGTGTATTTCGACACTGTGCTGTGTATTTCTACTGTGAATTTCTATTGTCTTCTCTGTATTTCTGCTGTGTATTTTGACTGTGTGCTATGTATTTCTACTGTGTATTTCTACTGTGTGCTATGTATTTCTAGTGTATGTGTACTGTGTGCTGTGTATTTCTACTGTGCATTTCTATTGTGATGTGTATTTCTACTGTGTATTTCTAGTGTCTTCTCTGTATTTCTGCTGTGTATTTCGACTCTGTGCTGTGTATTTCTACTGTGTGATGTTTATTTCTACTGTGTATTTCTATTGTGATGTGTATTTCTACTGTGATGTGTATTTCTGCTGTGTATTTCTATTGTCTTCTCTGTATTTCTGCTGTGTATTTCGACTCTGTGCTGTGTATTTCTACTGTGTATTTCTACTGTTTGTTATGTATTTCTTGTGTATGTTTACTGTGTGCTGTGTATTTCTATTGTCTGCTGTTTTCTACTGTGTATTTCTATTGTGATGTGTATTTCTCCTGTGATGTGTATTTCTACTGTGTATTTCTATTGTCTTCTCTGTATTTCTGCTGTGTATTTTGACTGTGCTGTGTATTTCTACTGTGTATTTCTACTGTGTATTTCTATTGTGATGTGTATTTCTACTGTGATGTGTATTTCTACTGTGTATTTCTATTGTCTTCTCTGTATTTCTGCTGTGTATTTCGACTCTGTGCTGTGTATTTCTACTGTGAATTTCTATTGTCCTCTCTGTATTTCTGCTGTGTATTTTGACTGTGTGCTATGTATTTCTACTGTGTATTTCTACTGTGTGCTATGTATTTCTAGTGTATGTGTACTGTGTGCTGTGTATTTCTACTGTGCATTTCTATTGTGATGTGTATTTCTACTGTGGATTTCTATTGTCTTCTCTGTATTTCTGCTGTGTATTTCGACTCTGTGCTGTGTATTTCTACTGTGTATTTCTATTGTCTTCTCTGTATTTCTGCTGTGTATTTTGACTCTGTGCTGTGTATTTCTACTGTGTATTTCGACTGTGTGATGTTTATTTCTACTGTGTATTTTTACTGTGTATCTCTATTGTGATGTGTATTTCTACTGTGTATTTCGACTGTGTGGTGTTTATTTCTACTGTGTATGTCTATTGTGATGTGTATTTCTACTGTTACGTGTATTTCTACTGTGTATTTCTATTGTCTTCTCTGTATTTCTGCTGTGTATTTCGACTCTGTGCTGTGTATTTCTACTGTGTGCTATGTATTTCTTGTGTATGTTTACTGTGTGCTGTGTATTTCTATTGTCTGCTGTTTTCTACTGTGTATTTCTATTGTCTTCTCTGTATTTCTGCTGTGCATTTCGACTCTGTGCTGTGTATTTCTACTGTGTATTTCTATTGTCTTCTCTGTATTTCTGCTGTGCATTTCGACTCAGTGCTGTGTATTTCTACTGTGTATTTCTATTGTCTTCTCTGTATTTCTGCTGTGTATTTCGACTCTGTGCTGCGTATTTCTACTGTGTATTTCTACTGTGTGCTATGTATTTCTTGTGTATGTTTACTGTGTGCTGTGTATTTCTATTGTCTGCTGTTTTCTACTGTGTATTTCTATTGTGATGTGTATTTCTACTGTGATGTGTATTTCTACTGTGTATTTCTATTGTCTTCTCTGTATTTCTGCTGTGTATTTCGACTCTGTGCTGTGTATTTCTACTGTGTGCTATGTATTTCTTGTGTATGTTTACTGTGTGCTGTGTATTTCTATTGTCTGCTGTTTTCTACTGTGTATTTCTATTGTGATGTGTATTTCTACTGTGTATTTCTATTGTCTTCTCTGTATTTCTGCTGTGTATTTCGACTGTGCTGTGTATTTCTACTGTGTATTTCGACTGTGTGATGTTTTTTTCTACTGTGTATTTCTACTGTGTATCTCTATTGTGATGTGTATTTCTACTGTGTATTTCTACTGTGTATCTCTATTGTGATGTGTATTTCTATTGTGATGTGTATTTCTACTGTGATGTGTATTTCTACTGTGTATTTTTATTGTGCGCTTAATATTTCTCCTGTGTATTTCGACTGTGTGCTATGTATTTCTAGTGTATTTGTACTGTCTGCTTTGTATTTCTTCTGTGTATTTCTATTGTCTGCTCTGTATTTCTACTGTCTATTTCGACTGTGTGATGTTTATTTCTACTGTGTATTTCGACTGTGATATGTATTTCTAGTGTATTTGTACTGTGTGCTATGTATTTCTACTGTGCATTTCTATTGTGATGTGTATTTCTACTGTGTATTTCTATTGTCTTTTCTGTATTTCTGCTATGTAATTCGACTCTGTGCTGTGTAGTTCTACTGTGTTTTTCGATTGTGTGATGTTTATTTCTACTCGGTATTCCTACTGTGTGCTGTGTATTCCTACAATATATTTCTACTGTTTTCTGTGTATTTAT
This sequence comes from Pagrus major, assembly GCF_040436345.1. Taxonomy (NCBI): domain Eukaryota; kingdom Metazoa; phylum Chordata; class Actinopteri; order Spariformes; family Sparidae; genus Pagrus; species Pagrus major. The sequence goes on along the minus strand of NC_133227.1, from coordinate 18,889,336 downwards.
ACTGTGTTATGTGTAATTCTACTTCGTGCTCTGTATTTCTACTGTGTATTTCTAATGTGTGATGTGTGTTACTACAGTGTTTTTGTACTGTGTGCTATGTATTTCACTGAAAAAAGGTTTTTCGAGTAAGTTTTCTAGCCTGAACTGGTTGAATTTGGATCTTCTTGATGGCAAACAAGGTTTTTCCTGCACTTTCTTTCATTAAAGGTGCAAACTGGCTTATGTCAATTTTGAGCGTTTCAGAGCGAGAGAAGCGTCTTTTTGCATTGTGTAATAGCATAAGCTGTATTGGACTGAAAAAAGGTTTTTCTCTGAGGTTTTCTAGCCTGAAGTGGTTGAATTTGGGTCTTCTTGATGGCAAACAAGGTTTTTCCTGCACTTTCATTCATTAAAGGTGCAAACTGGCTTATGTCAATTTTGAGCGTTTCAGAGCGAGACAAGCGTCTTTTTGCATTGTGTAATAGCATAAGCTGTATTGGACTGAAAAAAGGTTTTTCGAGTAAGTTTTCTAGCCTGAACTGGTTGAATTTGGATCTTATTGATGGCAAACAAGGTTTTTCCTGCACTTTCTTTCATTAAAGGTGCAAACTGGCTTATGTCAATTTTGAGCGTTTCAGAGCGAGAGAAGCGTCTTTTTGCATTGTGTAATAGCATAAGCTGTATTTGACTGAAAAAAGATTTTTCACTGAGGTTTCCTAGCCTGAAGTGGTTGAATTTGGGTCTTCTTGATGGCAAACAAGGTTTTTCCTGCACTTTCATTCATTAAAGGTGCAAACTGGCTTATGTCAATTTTGAGCGTTTCAGAGCGAGACAAGCGTCTTTTTGCATTGTGTAATAGCATAAGCTGTATAGAACTGAAAAAAGGTTTTTCCAGTAAGTTTTCTAGCCTGAAATGGATAAATTTGGGTCTTCTTGATGGCAAACAAGGGTTTTCCTGCACTTTCATTCAATAAAGGTGCAAACTGGCTTATGTCAATTTTGAGCGTTTCAGAGCGAGACAAGCGTCTTTTTGCATTGTGTAATAGCATAAGCTGTATTGGACTGAAAAAAGGTTTTTCACTGAGGTTTCCTAGCCTGAACTGGTTGAATTTGGGTCTTCTTGATGGCAAACAAGGTTTTTCCTGCACTTTCATTCATTGAAGGTGCAAACTGGCTTATGTCAATTTTGAGCGTTTCAGAGCGAGAGAAGCGTCTTTTTGCATTGTGTAATAGCATAAGCTGTATTGGACTGAAAAAAGGTTTTTCTCTGAGGTTTTCTAGCCTGAAGTGGTTGAATTTGGGTCTTCTTGATGGCAAACAAGGTTTTTCCTGCACTTTCATTCATTAAAGGTGCAAACTGGCTTATGTCAATTTTGAGCGTTTCAGAGCGAGACAAGCGTCTTTTTGCATTGTGTAATAGCATAAGCTGTATTGGACTGAAAAAAGGTTTTTCGAGTAAGTTTTCTAGCCTGAACTGGTTGAATTTGGATCTTCTTGATGGCAAAAAAGGTTTTTCCTGCACTTTCTTTCATTAAAGGTGCAAACTGGCTTATGTCAATTTTGAGCGTTTCAGAGCGAGAGAAGCGTCTTTTTGCATTGTGTAATAGCATAAGCTGTCTTTGACTGAAAAAAGATTTTTCACTGAGGTTTCCTAGCCTGAAGTGGTTGACTTTGGGTCTTCTTGATGGCAAACAAGGGTTTTCCTGCACTTTCATTCATTAAAGGTGCAAACTGGCTTATGTCAATTTTGAGCTTTTCAGAGCGAGACAAGCGTCTTTTTGCATTGTGTAATAGCATAAGCTGTATTGGACTGAAAAAAGGTTTTTCACTGAGGTTTCCTAGCCTGAACTGGTTGAATTTGGGTCTTCTTGATGGCAAACAAGGGTTTTCCTGCACTTTCATTCATTAAAGGTGCAAACTGGCTTATGTCAATTTTGAGCGTTTCAGAGCGAGACAAGCGTCTTTTTGCATTGTGTAATAGCATAAGCTGTATTGGACTGAAAAAAGGTTTTTCACTGAGGTTTTCTAGCCTGAAGTTGTTGAATTTGGGTCTTCTTGATGGCAAACAAGGGTTTTCCTGCACTTTCATTCATTAAAGGTGCAAACTGGCTTATGTCAATTTTGAGCGTTTCAGAGCGAGAGAAGCGTCTTTTTGCATTGTGTAATAGCATAAGCTGTATTTGACTGAAAAAAGATTTTTCACTGAGGTTTCCTAGCCTGAAGTGGTTGAATTTGGGTCTTCTTGATGGCAAACAAGGTTTTTCCTGCACTTTCATTCATTAAAGGTGCAAACTGGCTTATGTCAATTTTGAGCGTTTCAGAGCGAGACAAGCGTCTTTTTGCATTGTGTAATAGCATAAGCTGTATAGAACTGAAAAAAGGTTTTTCCAGTAAGTTTTCTAGCCTGAAATGGATAAATTTGGGTCTTCTTGATGGCAAACAAGGGTTTTCCTGCACTTTCATTCAATAAAGGTGCAAACTGGCTTATGTCAATTTTGAGCGTTTCAGAGCGAGACAAGCGTCTTTTTGCATTGTGTAATAGCATAAGCTGTATTGGACTGAAAAAAGGTTTTTCACTGAGGTTTCCTAGCCTGAACTGGTTGAATTTGGGTCTTCTTGATGGCAAACAAGGTTTTTCCTGCACTTTCATTCATTGAAGGTGCAAACTGGCTTATGTCAATTTTGAGCGTTTCAGAGCGAGAGAAGCGTCTTTTTGCATTGTGTAATAGCATAAGCTGTATTGGACTGAAAAAAGGTTTTTCTCTGAGGTTTTCTAGCCTGAAGTGGTTGAATTTGGGTCTTCTTGATGGCAAACAAGGTTTTTCCTGCACTTTCATTCATTAAAGGTGCAAACTGGCTTATGTCAATTTTGAGCGTTTCAGAGCGAGACAAGCGTCTTTTTGCATTGTGTAATAGCATAAGCTGTATTGGACTGAAAAAAGGTTTTTCACTGAGGTTTTCTAGCCTGAAGTGGTTGAATTTGGTTCTTCTTGATGGCAAACAAGGTTTTTCCTGCACTTTCTTTCATTAAAGGTGCAAACTGGCTTATGTCAATTTTGAGCGTTTCAGAGCGAGAGAAGCGTCTTTTTGCATTGTGTAATAGCATAAGCTGTATTGGACTGAAAAAAGGTTTTTCACTGAGGTTTCCTAGCCTGAACTGGTTGAATTTGGATCTTCTTGATGGCAAACAAGGTTTTTCCTGCACTTTCATTCATTAAAGGTGCAAACTGGCTTATGTCAATTTTGAGCGTTTCAGAGCGAGACAAGCGTCTTTTTGCATTGTGTAATAGCATAAGCTGTATTGGACTGAAAAAAGGTTTTTCGAGTAAGTTTTCTAGCCTGAACTGGTTGAATTTGGATCTTCTTGATGGCAAAAAAGGTTTTTCCTGCACTTTCTTTCATTAAAGGTGCAAACTGGCTTATGTCAATTTTGAGCGTTTCAGAGCGAGAGAAGCGTCTTTTTGCATTGTGTAATAGCATAAGCTGTCTTTGACTGAAAAAAGATTTTTCACTGAGGTTTCCTAGCCTGAAGTGGTTGACTTTGGGTCTTCTTGATGGCAAACAAGGGTTTTCCTGCACTTTCATTCATTAAAGGTGCAAACTGGCTTATGTCAATTTTGAGCTTTTCAGAGCGAGACAAGCGTCTTTTTGCATTGTGTAATAGCATAAGCTGTATTGGACTGAAAAAAGGTTTTTCACTGAGGTTTCCTAGCCTGAACTGGTTGAATTTGGGTCTTCTTGATGGCAAACAAGGGTTTTCCTGCACTTTCATTCATTAAAGGTGCAAACTGGCTTATGTCAATTTTGAGCGTTTCAGAGCGAGACAAGCGTCTTTTTGCATTGTGTAATAGCATAAGCTGTATTGGACTGAAAAAAGGTTTTTCACTGAGGTTTTCTAGCCTGAAGTTGTTGAATTTGGGTCTTCTTGATGGCAAACAAGGGTTTTCCTGCACTTTCATTCATTAAAGGTGCAAACTGGCTTATGTCAATTTTGAGCGTTTCAGAGCGAGAGAAGCGTCTTTTTGCATTGTGTAATAGCATAAGCTGTATTGGACTGAAAAAAGGTTTTTCGAGTAAGTTTTCTAGCCTGAACTGGTTGAATTTGGATCTTCTTGATGGCAAACAAGGTTTTTCCTGCACTTTCTTTCATTAAAGGTGCAAACTGGCTTATGTCAATTTTGAGCGTTTCAGAGCGAGACACGCGTCTTTTTGCATTGTGTAATAGCATAAGCTGTATTGGACTGAAAAAAGGTTTTTCACTGAGGTTTCCTAGCCTGAACTGGTTGAATTTGGATCTTATTGATGGCAAACAAGGTTTTTCCTGCACTTTCATTCATTAAAGGTGCAAACTGGCTTATGTCAATTTTGAGCGTTTCAGAGCGAGAGAAGCGTCTTTTTGCATTGTGTAATAGCATAAGCTGTATGTGACTGAAAAAAGGTTTTTCACTGAGGTTTCCTAGCCTGAACTGGTTAAATGTGGGTCTTCTTGATGGCAAACAAGGTTTTTCCTGCACTTTCTTTCATTAAAGGTGCAAACTGGCTTATGTCAATTTTGAGCGTTTCAGAGCGAGACAAGCGTCTTTTTGCATTGTGTAATAGCATAAGCTGTATTGGACTGAAAAAAGGTTTTTCACTGAGGTTTCCTAGCCTGAACTGGTTGAATTTGGATCTTATTGATGGCAAACAAGGTTTTTCCTGCACTTTCATTCATTAAAGGTGCAAACTGGCTTATGTCAATTTTGAGCGTTTCAGAGCGAGACAAGCGTCTTTTTGCATTGTGTAATAGCATAAGCTGTATTGGACTGAAAAAAGGTTTTTCGAGTAAGTTTTCTAGCCTGAACTGGTTGAATTTGGATCTTCTTGATGGCAAACAAGGTTTTTCCTGCACTTTCTTTCATTAAAGGTGCAAACTGGCTTATGTCAATTTTGAGCGTTTCAGAGCGAGACAAGCGTCTTTTTGCATTGTGTAATAGCATAAGCTGTATTGGACTGAAAAAAGGTTTTTCACTGAGGTTTCCTAGCCTGAACTGGTTGAATTTGGGTCTTCTTGATGGCAAACAAGGTTTTTCCTGCACTTTCATTCATTGAAGGTGCAAACTGGCTTATGTCAATTTTGAGCGTTTCAGAGCGAGAGAAGCGTCTTTTTGCATTGTGTAATAGCATAAGCTGTATTGGACTGAAAAAAGGTTTTTCTCTGAGGTTTTCTAGCCTGAAGTGGTTGAATTTGGGTCTTCTTGATGGCAAACAAGGTTTTTCCTGCACTTTCATTCATTAAAGGTGCAAACTGGCTTATGTCAATTTTGAGCGTTTCAGAGCGAGACAAGCGTCTTTTTGCATTGTGTAATAGCATAAGCTGTATTGGACTGAAAAAAGGTTTTTCGAGTAAGTTTTCTAGCCTGAACTGGTTGAATTTGGATCTTCTTGATGGCAAACAAGGTTTTTCCTGCACTTTCTTTCATTAAAGGTGCAAACTGGCTTATGTCAATTTTGAGCGTTTCAGAGCGAGAGAAGCGTCTTTTTGCATTGTGTAATAGCATAAGCTGTATTGGACTGAAAAAAGGTTTTTCACTGAGGTTTCCTAGCCTGAACTGGTTGAATTTGGGTCTTCTTGATGGCAAACAAGGGTTTTCCTGCACTTTCATTCATTAAAGGTGCAAACTGGCTTATGTCAATTTTGAGCGTTTCAGAGCGAGACAAGCGTCTTTTTGCATTGTGTAATAGCATAAGCTGTATTGGACTGAAAAAAGGTTTTTCACTGAGGTTTTCTAGCCTGAAGTTGTTGAATTTGGGTCTTCTTGATGGCAAACAAGGTTTTTCCTGCACTTTCATTCATTAAAGGTGCAAACTGGCTTATGTCAATTTTGAGCGTTTCAGAGCGAGAGAAGCGTCTTTTTGCATTGTGTAATAGCATAAGCTGTATGTGACTGAAAAAAGGTTTTTCACTGAGGTTTCCTAGCCTGAACTGGTTAAATGTGGGTCTTCTTGATGGCAAACAAGGTTTTTCCTGCACTTTCTTTCATTAAAGGTGCAAACTGGCTTATGTCAATTTTGAGCTTTTCAGAGCGAGACAAGCGTCTTTTTGCATTGTGTAATAGCATAAGCTGTATTGGACTGAAAAAAGGTTTTTCACTGAGGTTTCCTAGCCTGAACTGGTTGAATTTGGGTCTTCTTGATGGCAAACAAGGGTTTTCCTGCACTTTCATTCATTAAAGGTGCAAACTGGCTTATGTCAATTTTGAGCGTTTCAGAGCGAGACAAGCGTCTTTTTGCATTGTGTAATAGCATAAGCTGTATTGGACTGAAAAAAGGTTTTTCACTGAGGTTTTCTAGCCTGAAGTTGTTGAATTTGGGTCTTCTTGATGGCAAACAAGGGTTTTCCTGCACTTTCATTCATTAAAGGTGCAAACTGGCTTATGTCAATTTTGAGCGTTTCAGAGCGAGAGAAGCGTCTTTTTGCATTGTGTAATAGCATAAGCTGTATTGGACTGAAAAAAGGTTTTTCGAGTAAGTTTTCTAGCCTGAACTGGTTGAATTTGGATCTTCTTGATGGCAAACAAGGTTTTTCCTGCACTTTCTTTCATTAAAGGTGCAAACTGGCTTATGTCAATTTTGAGCGTTTCAGAGCGAGACAAGCGTCTTTTTGCATTGTGTAATAGCATAAGCTGTATTGGACTGAAAAAAGGTGTTTTCACTGAGGTTTCCTAGCCTGAACTGGTTGAATTTGGATCTTATTGATGGCAAACAAGGTTTTTCCTGCACTTTCATTCATTAAAGGTGCAAACTGGCTTATGTCAATTTTGAGCGTTTCAGAGCGAGAGAAGCGTCTTTTTGCATTGTGTAATAGCATAAGCTGTATGTGACTGAAAAAAGGTTTTTCACTGAGGTTTCCTAGCCTGAACTGGTTAAATGTGGGTCTTCTTGATGGCAAACAAGGTTTTTCCTGCACTTTCTTTCATTAAAGGTGCAAACTGGCTTATGTCAATTTTGAGCGTTTCAGAGCGAGAGAAGCGTCTTTTTGCATTGTGTAATAGCATAAGCTGTATTGGACTGAAAAAAGGTTTTTCACTGAGGTTTTCTAGCCTGAAGTGGTTGAATTTGGGTCTTCTTGATGGCAAACAAGGTTTTTCCTGCACTTTCATTCATTAAAGGTGCAAACTGGCTTATGTCAATTTTGAGCGTTTCAGAGCGAGACAAGCGTCTTTTTGCATTGTGTAATAGCATAAGCTGTATTGGACTGAAAAAAGGTTTTTCACTGAGGTTTCCTAGCCTGAACTGGTTGAATTTGGATCTTATTGATGGCAAACAAGGTTTTTCCTGCACTTTCATTCATTAAAGGTGCAAACTGGCTTATGTCAATTTTGAGCGTTTCAGAGCAAGACAAGCGTCTTTTTGCATTGTTCAATAGCATAAGCTGTATTGGACTGAAAAAAGGTTTTTCACTGAGGTTTTCTAGCCTGAAGTGGTTGAATTTGGGTCTTCTTGATGGCAAACAAGGTTTTTCCTGCACTTTCATTCATTAAAGGTGCAAACTGGCTTATGTCAATTTTGAGCGTTTCAGAGCAAGACAAGCGTCTTTTTGCATTGTGTAATAGCATAAGCTGTATTGGACTGAAAAAAGGTTTTTCGAGTAAGTTTTCTAGCCTGAACTGGTTGAATTTGGATCTTCTTGATGGCAAACAAGGTTTTTCCTGCACTTTCTTTCATTAAAGGTGCAAACTGGCTTATGTCAATTTTCAGCGTTTCAGAGCGAGACAAGCGTCTTTTTGCATTGTGTAATAGCATAAGCTGTATGTGACTGAAAAAAGGTTTTTCACTGAGGTTTCCTAGCCTTAACTGGTTAAATGTGGGTCTTCTTGATGGCAAACAAGGTTTTTCCTGCACTTTCTTTCATTAAAGGTGCAAACTGGCTTATGTCAATTTTGAGCGTTTCAGAGCGAGACAAGCGTCTTTTTGCATTGTGTAATAGCATAAGCTGTATTGGACTGAAAAAAGGTTTTTCGAGTAAGTTTTCTAGCTTGAACTGGTTGAATTTGGATTTTCTTAATGGCAAACAAGGTTTTTCCTGCACTTTCATTTTTTAAAGGTGCAAACTGGCTTATGTCAATTTTGAGCGTTTCAGATCGAGACAAGCGTCTTTTTGCATTGTGTAATAGCATAAGCTGTATTTGTCTGAAAAGAGGTTTTTCACTGAGGTTTCTTAGCCTGAACAGGTTGAATTTGGATCTTCTTGATGGCAAACAAGGTTTTTCCTGTCCTTTCATTCATTAAGGGTGAAAAGTGGCTTATGTCAATTTTGAGCGTTTCAGAGCGAGAGAAGCGTCTTTTTGCATTGTACAATAGCATAAGCTGTATTTGTCTGAAAAAAGGTTTTTCACTGAGGTTTCTTAGCCTGAACAGGTTGAATTTGGATCTTGTTCAAGGCAAAGAGCATTTCACCTGTCTTTCAATTCATTCATGGCGAAAACTGGCTCACGTCAAACATGGTTTCACTTCTACTTTTTGCCAGTTATACTTTGCACCCCTGTTACTATTAGCCGACCCCAAGAGTTTTCGTGTGTGTGTGTGCGTGTGTTTGCGCGCCTGTACGTGTGTGTGAGAGAGAGAGTGTGTGAATCTGTAACCACGTATTGATCTTTTAAGGGTGAAAAAATGGCATTTTTTGAAAGATGTCTTTCATGTGTCTTTGAAGAGCCGCTTGAGTAAAAACATGGCCTCTTGCCTTTGCTGTACTCAAAAACAAAAACAAAAACAACTGTCACTGTGTTTATGCACCTGGCTGCTTCCCACAACCAAAGATAAACATGCAGCTTGGCTGAGGGGTCATTTCATTAGTGGGCAGAGAAGGAGAAAGACCTGCAGCCTTTATCCGCCAGCAAGCTGCAGGACTCATCTGAAGAAGACACAATCTCGAGGGGAAGTCTGACACAGAATGCTTACTGGAGCCCACTTCTGTGAGTGCCTCTGACTCGTCCTCTGAAAGTGGAGAAGACACTGGAGATCCTGCCAATCCTTACAGAGAGTGGACAGCGAATAACAGGCAAGTCTAGTCTCCATCTCATGCCGAGACGCTGCGCTACAAACTCACTTATGTCAATTTTGAGCGTTTCAGATCGAGAGAAGCGTATTTTTTCACTGTGAAGTTCCTTAATCTGTATTTCACTGAAAAAGGGTTATTCAAGGAATTTTCTTTGCCAGGAATAGTTGAATTTGGATAAATATCATGGCAAACATGGTTTAACGTGTTCTTTAATCCATTTATGGTGATAACTCACTTCTGTCAACTTTGAGCATTTCAGAGCGAGAGACGTGTGTTTTTGAACTGTGAAGTAGACTATGTTGTATTTCACTGAAAAAGGGTTTTTCAAGTAAGTTTCCTAGCCTGAACAGGTTGAATTTGGATCTTCTTGATGGCAAACAAGGTTTTTCCTGCACTTTCTTTCATTAAAGGTGCAAACTGGCTTATGTCAATTTTGAGCGTTTCAGAGCGAGAGAAGCCTCTTATTGCATTGTACAATAGCATAAGCTGTATTTGTCTGACAAAAGCTTTTTCACTGAGCTTTCTTAGCCTGAGCAGGTTGAATTTGGATCTTCTTGATGGCAAACAAGGTTTTTCCTGTGCTTTCATTCATTAAGGGTGAAAAGTGGCTTATGTCAATTTTGAGCGTTTCAGAGCGAGAGAAGCGTCTTTTTGCATTGTACAATAGCATAAGCTGTATTTGTCTGAAAAAAGGTTTTTCGAGTAAGTTTTCTAGCTTGAACTGGTTGAATTTGGATCTTCTTGATGGCAAACAAGGTTTTTCCTGTGCTTTCATTCATTAAGGGTGAAAAGTGGCTTATGTCAATTTTGAGCGTTTCAGAGCGAGAGAAGCGTCTTTTTGCATTGTACAATAGCATAAGCTGTATTTGTCTGAAAAAAGGTTTTTCACTGAGGTTTCTTAGCCTGAACATGTTGAATTTGGATCTTCTTGATGGCAAACAAGGTTTTTCCTGCACTTTCATTCATAAAGGGTGAAAAGTGGCTTATGTCAATTTTGAGCGTTTCAGAGCGAGAGAAGCGTCTTTTTGCATTGTACAATAGCATTAGCTGTATTTGTCTGAAAAAAGGTTTTTCGAGTAAGTTTTCTAGCTTGAACTGGTTGAATTTGGATCTTCTTGATGGCAAACAAGGTTTTTCCTGCACTTTCATTCATTAAAGGTGCAAACTGGCTTATGTCAATTTTGAGCGTTTCAGAGCGAGACAAGCGTCTTTTTGCATTGTGTAATAGCATAAGGTGTATTTGTCTGAAAAAAGGTTTTTCACTGAGGTTTCTTAGCCTGAACATGTTGAATTTGGATCTTCTTGATGGCAAACAAGGTTTTTCCTGTGCTTTCATTCATTAAGGGTGAAAAGTGGCTTATGTCAATTTTGAGCGTTTCAGAGCGAGAGAAGCCTCTTTTTGCATTGTACAATAGCATAAGCTGTATTTGTCTGAAAAAAGCTTTTTCACTGAGGTTTCTTAGCCTGAACAGGTTGAATTTGGATCTTCTTGATGGCAAACAAGGTTTTCCTGTGCTTTCATTCATTAAGGGTGAAAAGTGGCTTATGTCAATTTTGAGCGTTTCAGAGCGAGACAAGCGTCTTTTTGCATTGTACAATAGCATAAGCTGTATTTGTCTGAAAAAAGGTTTTTCACTGAGGTTTCTTAGCCTGAACATGTTGAATTTCGATCTTCTTGATGGCAAACAAGGTTTTTCCTGTGCTTTCATTCATTAAGGGTGAAAAGTGGCTTATGTCAATTTTGAGCGTTTCAGAGCGAGAGAAGCGTCTTTTTGCATTGTACAATAGCATAAGCTGTATTTGTCTGAAAAAAGGTTTTTCACTGAGGTTTCTTAGCCTGAACATGTTGAATTTGGATCTTCTTGATGGCAAACAAGGTTTTTCCTGCACTTTCATTCATAAAGGGTGAAAAGTGGCTTATGTCAATTTTGAGCGTTTCAGAGCGAGAGAAGCGTCTTTTTGCATTGTACAATAGCATAAGCTGTATTTGTCTGAAAAAAGGTTTTTCGAGTAAGTTTTCTATCTTGAACTGGTTGAATTTGGATCTTCTTGATGGCAAACAAGGTTTTTCCTGCACTTTCATTCATTAAAGGTGCAAACTGGCTTATGTCAATTTTGAGCGTTTCAGAGCGAGACAAGCGTCTTTTTGCATTGTGTAATAGCATAAGCTGTATTGGACTGAAAAAAGGTTTTTCACTGAGGTTTCCTAGCCTGAACTGGTTGAATTTGGGTCTTCTTGATGGCAAACAAGGTTTTTCCTGTGCTTTCATTCATTAAAGGTGCAAACTGGCTTATGTCAATTTTGAGCGTTTCAGAGCGAGAGAAGCGTCTTTTTGCATTGTACAATAGCATAAGCTGTATTTGTCTGAAAAAAGGTTTTTCACTGAGGTTTCTTAGCCTGAACATGTTGAATTTGGATCTTCTTGATGACAAACAAGGTTTTTCCTGCACTTTCATTCATAAAGGGTGAAAAGTGGCTTATGTCAATTTTGAGCGTTTCAGAGCGAGAGAAGCGTCTTTTTGCATTGTACAATAGCATAAGCTGTATTTGTCTGAAAAAAGGTTTTTCACTGAGGTTTCCTAGCCTGAGCAGGTTGAATTTGGATCTTCTTGATGGCAAACAAGGTTTTTCCTGCACTTTCATTCATTAAGGGTGAAAAGTGGCTTATGTCAATTTTGAGCGTTTCAGAGCGAGAGAAGCGTCTTTTTGCATTGTACAATAGCATAAGCTGTATTTGTCTGAAAAAAGGTTTTTCACGGAGGTTTCCTAGCCTGAGCAGGTTGAATTTGGATCTTCTTGATGGCAAACAAAGTTTTTCCTGCGCTTTCATTCATTAAGGGTGAAAAGTGGCTTATGTCAATTTTGAGCGTTTCAGAGCGAGAGAAGCGTCTTTTTGCATTGTACAAGAGCATAAGCTGTATTTGTCTGAAAAAAGGTTTTTCGAGTAAGTTTTCTAGCTTGAACTGGTTGAATTTGGATCTTCTTGATGGCAAACAAGGTTTTTCCTGTGCTTTCATTCATTAAGGGTGAAAAGTGGCTTATGTCAATTTTAAGCGTTTCAGAGCGAGAGAAGCGTCTTTTTGCATTGTACAATAGCATAAGCTGTATTTGTCTGAAAAAAGGTTTTTCACTGAGGTTTCTTAGCCTGAACATGTTGAATTTGGATCTTCTTGATGGCAAACAAGGTTTTTCCTGCACTTTCATTCATTAAGGGTGAAAAGTGGCTTATGTCAATTTTGAGCGTTTCAGAGCGAGAGAAGCGTCTTTTTGCATTGTACAATAGCATAAGCTGTATTTGTCTGAAAAAAGCTTTTTCACTGAGGTTTCCTAGCCTGAGCAGGTTGAATTTGGATCTTCTTGATGGCAAACAAGGTTTTTCCTGCGCTTTCATTCATTAAGGCTGAAAAGTGGCTTATGTCAATTTTGAGCGTTTCAGAGCGAGAGAAGCGTCTTTTTGCATTGTAAAATAGCATAAGCTGTATTTGTCAGAAAAAAGGTTTTTCACTGAGGTTTCTTAGCCTGAACAGGTTGAATTTGGATCTTCTTGATGGCAAACAAGGTTTTTCCTGTGCTTTCATTCATTAAGGGTGAAAAGTGGCTTATGTCAATTTTGAGCGTTTCAGAGCGAGAGAAGCGTCTTTTTGCATTGTACAATAGCATAAGCTGTATTTGTCTGAAAAAAGCTTTTTCGAGTAAGTTTTCTAGCTTGAACTGGTTGAATTTGGATCTTCTTGATGGCAAACAAGGTTTTTCCTGTGCTTTCATTCATTAAGGGTGAAAAGTGGCTTATGTCAATTTTGAGCGTTTCAGAGCGAGACAAGCGTCTTTTTGCATTGTGTAATAGCATAAGCTGTATTGGACTGAAAAAAGGTTTTTCACTGAGGTTTCCTAGCCTGAACTGGTTGAATTTGGGTCTTCTTAATGGCAAACAAGGTTTTTCCTGCACTTTCATTCATTAAGGGTGAAAAGTGGCTTATGTCAATTTTGAGCGTTTCAGAGCGAGAGAAGCGTCTTTTTGCATTGTACAATAGCATAAGCTGTATTTGTCTGAAAAAAGGTTTTTCGAGTAAGTTTTCTAGCTTGAACTGGTTGAATTTGGATCTTCTTGATGGCAAACAAGGTTTTTCCTGCACTTTCATTCATTAAGGGTGAAAAGTGGCTTATGTCAATTTTGAGCGTTTCAGAGCGAGAGAAGCGTCTTTTTGCATTGTACAATAGCATAAGCTGTATTTGTCTGAAAAAAGCTTTTTCGAGTAAGTTTTCTAGCTTGAACTGGTTGAATTTGGATCTTCTTGATGGCAAACAAGGTTTTTCCTGTGCTTTCATTCATTAAGGTTGAAAAGTGGCTTATGTCAATTTTGAGCGTTTCAGAGCGAGAGAAGCGTCTTTTTGCATTGTGTAATAGCATAAGCTGTATTGGACTGAAAAAAGGTTTTTCACTGAGGTTTCCTAGCCTGAACAGGTTGAATTTGGGTCTTCTTGAAGGCAAATAAGGTTTTTCCTGCACTTTCATTCATTAAAGGTGCAAACTGGCTTATGTCAATTTTGAGCGTTTCAGAGCGAGACAAGCGTCTTTTTGCATTGTGTAATAGCATAAGCTGTATTGGACTGAAAAAAGGTTTTTCACTGAGGTTTCCTAGCCTGAACTGGTTGAATTTGGGTCTTCTTGATGGCAAATAAGGTTTTTCCTGCACTTTCATTCATTAAAGGTGCAAACTGGCTTATGTCAATTTTGAGCGTTTCAGAGCGAGAGAAGCGTCTTTTTGCATTGTACAATAGCATAAGCTGTATTTGTCTGAAAAAAGGTTTTTCGAGTAAGTTTTCTAGCTTGAACTGGTTGAATTTGGATCTTCTTGATGGCAAACAAGGTTTTTCCTGCACTTTCATTCATTAAGGGTGAAAAGTGGCTTATGTCAATTTTGAGCGTTTCAGAGCGAGAGAAGCGTCTTTTTGCATTGTACAATAGCATAAGCTGTATTTGTCAGAAAAAAGGTTTTTCACTGAGGTTTCTTAGCCTGAACAGGTTGAATTTGGATCTTCTTGATGGCAAACAAGGTTTTTCCTGTGCTTTCATTCATTAAGGGTGAAAAGTGGCTTATGTCAATTTTGAGCGTTTCAGAGCGAGAGAAGCGTCTTTTTGCATTGTACAATAGCATAAGCTGTATTTGTCTGAAAAAAGCTTTTTCGAGTAAGTTTTCTAGCTTGAACTGGTTGAATTTGGATCTTCTTGATGGCAAACAAGGTTTTTCCTGTGCTTTCATTCATTAAGGGTGAAAAGTGGCTTATGTCAATTTTGAGCGTTTCAGAGCGAGACAAGCGTCTTTTTGCATTGTGTAATAGCATAAGCTGTATTGGACTGAAAAAAGGTTTTTCACTGAGGTTTCCTAGCCTGAACTGGTTGAATTTGGGTCTTCTTAATGGCAAACAAGGTTTTTCCTGCACTTTCATTCATTAAGGGTGAAAAGTGGCTTATGTCAATTTTGAGCGTTTCAGAGCGAGAGAAGCGTCTTTTTGCATTGTACAATAGCATAAGCTGTATTTGTCTGAAAAAAGGTTTTTCGAGTAAGTTTTCTAGCTTGAACTGGTTGAATTTGGATCTTCTTGATGGCAAACAAGGTTTTTCCTGCACTTTCATTCATTAAGGGTGAAAAGTGGCTTATGTCAATTTTGAGCGTTTCAGAGCGAGAGAAGCGTCTTTTTGCATTGTACAATAGCATAAGCTGTATTTGTCTGAAAAAAGCTTTTTCGAGTAAGTTTTTTAGCTTGAACTGGTTGAATTTGGATCTTCTTGATAACAAACAAGATTTTTCCTGCACTTTCATTCATTAAAGGTGCAAACTGGCTTATGTCAATTTTGAGCGTTTCAGAGCGAGACAAGCGTCTTTTTGCATTGTGTAATAGCATAAGCTGTATTGGACTGAAAAAAGGTTTTTCACTGAGGTTTCCTAGCCTGAACTGGTTGAATTTGGGTCTTCTTGATGGCAAACAAGATTTTTCCTGCACTTTCATTCATTAAGGGTGAAAAGTGGCTTATGTCAATTTTGAGCGTTTCAGAGCGAGAGAAGCGTCTTTTTGCATTGTACAATAGCATAAGCTGTATTTGTCTGAAAAAAGGTTTTTCGAGTAAGTTTTCTAGCTTGAACTGGTTGAATTTGGATCTTCTTGATGGCAAACAAGGTTTTTCCTGCACTTTCATTCATTAAGGGTGAAAAGTGGCTTATGTCAATTTTGAGCGTTTCAGAGCGAGAGAAGCGTCTTTTTGCATTGTACAATAGCATAAGCTGTATTTGTCTGAAAAAAGGTTTTTCACTGAGGTTTCCTAGCCTGAACAGGTTGAATTTGGATCTTCTTGATGGCAAACAAGTTTTTTCCTGCACTTTCATTCATTAAGGGTGAAAAGTGGCTTATGTCAATTTTGAGCGTTTCAGAGCGAGAGAAGCGTCTTTTTGCATTGTACAATAGCATAAGCTGTATTTGTCTGAAAAAAGGTTTTTCACTGAGGTTTCCTAGCCTGAGCAGGTTGAATTTGGATCTTCTTGATGGCAAACAAGGTTTTTCCTGCGCTTTCATTCCTTAAGGCTGAAAAGTGGCTTATGTCAATTTTGAGCGTTTCAGAGCGAGAGAAGCGTCTTTTTGCATTGTACAATAGCATAAGCTGTATTTGTCAGAAAAAAGGTTTTTCTCTGAGGTTTCTTAGCCTGAACTGGTTGAATTTGGGTCTTCTTGATGGCAAACAAGGTTTTTCCTGTGCTTTCATTCATTAAGGGTGAAAAGTGGCTTATGTCAATTTTGAGCGTTTCAGAGCGAGAGAAGCGTCTTTTTGCATTGTACAATAGCATAAGCTGTATTTGTCTGAAAAAAGCTTTTTCGAGTAAGTTTTTTAGCTTGAACTGGTTGAATTTGGATCTTCTTGATAACAAACAAGATTTTTCCTGCACTTTCATTCATTAAAGGTGCAAACTGGCTTATGTCAATTTTGAGCGTTTCAGAGCGAGACAAGCGTCTTTTTGCATTGTGTAATAGCATAAGGTGGATTTGTCTGAAAAAAGGTTTTTCACTGAGGTTTCCTAGCCTGAACAGGTTGAATTTGGGTCTTCTTGAAGGCAAATAAGGTTTTTCCTGCACTTTCATTCATTAAAGGTGCAAACTGGCTTATGTCAATTTTGAGCGTTTCAGAGCGAGAGAAGCGTCTTTTTGCATTGTGTAATAGCATAAGCTGTATTGGACTGAAAAAAGGTTTTTCTCTGAGGTTTCTTAGCCTGAATTGGTTGAATTTGGGTCTTCTTGATGGCAAACAAGGTTTTTCCTGCACTTTCATTAATTAAGGGTGAAAAGTGGCTTATGTCAATTTTGAGCGTTTCAGAGCGAGAGAAGCGTCTTTTTGCATTGTACAATGGCATAAGCTGTACTTGTCTGAAAAAAGGTTTTTCGAGTAAGTTTTCTAGCTTGAACTGGTTGAATTTGGATCTTCTTGATAGCAAACAAGGTTTTTCCTGCACTTTCATTCATTAAAGGTGCAAACTGGCTTATGTCAATTTTGAGCGTTTCAGAGCGAGAGAAGCGTCTTTTTGCATTGTACAATAGCATAAGCTGTATTTGTCTGAAAAAAGGTTTTTCACTGAGATTTCCTAGCCTGAACAGGTTGAATTTGGGTCTTCTTGTAGGCAAATAAGGTTTTTCGTGCACTTTCATTCAATAAAGGTGCAAACTGGCTTATGTCAATTTTGAGCGTTTCAGAGCGAGACAAGCGTCTTTTTGCATTGTGTAATAGCATAAGCTGTATTGGACTGAAAAAAGGTTTTTCACTGAGGTTTCTTAGCCTGAACAGGTTGAATTTGGATCTTCTTGATGGCAAACAAGGTTTTTCCTGCACTTTCATTCATTAAAGGTGCAAACTGGCTTATGTCAATTTTGAGCGTTTCAGAGCGAGAGAAGCGTCTTTTTGCATTGTACAATAGCATAAGCTGTATTTGTCAGAAAAAAGGTTTTTCACTGAGGTTTCCTAGCCTGAACTGGTTGAATTTGGGTCTTCTTGAAGGCAAATAAGGTTTTTCCTGCACTGTCATTCATTAAAGGTGCAAACTGGCTTATGTCAATTTTGAGCGTTTCAGAGCGAGAGAAGCGTCTTTTTGCATTGTACAATAGCATAAGCTGTATTTGTCTGAAAAAAGGTTTTTCGAGTAAGTATTCTAGCTTGAACTGGTTGAATTTGGATCTTCTTGATGGCAAACAAGGTTTTTCCTGCACTTTCATTCATTAAAGGTGCAAACTGGCTTATGTCAATTTTGAGCGTTTCAGAGCGAGAGAAGCGTCTTTTTGCATTGTACAATAGCATAAGCTGTATTTGTCTGAAAAAAGGTTTTTCACTGAGGTTTCCTAGCCTGAACAGGTTGAATTTGGGTCTTCTTGAAGGCAAATAAGGTTTTTCGTGCACTTTCATTCATTAAAGGTGCAAACTGGCTTATGTCAATTTTGAGCGTTTCAGAGCGAGACAAGCGTCTTTTTGCATTGTGTAATAGCATAAGCTGTATTGGACTGAAAAAAGGTTTTTCGACTAAGTTTTCTAGCCTGAACTGGTTGAATTTGGATCTTCTTGATGGCAAACAAGGTTTTTCCTGCACTTTCATTCATTAAAGGTGCAAACTGGCTTATGTCAATTTTGAGCGTTTCAGAGCGAGACAAGCGTCTTTTTGCATTGTGTAATAGCATAAGCTGTATTGGACTGAAAAAAGGTTTTTCACTGAGGTTTCTTAGCCTGAACAGGTTGAATTTGGGTCTTCTTGAAGGCAAATAAGGTTTTTCCTGCACTTTCATTCATTAAAGGTGCAAACTGGCTTATGTCAATTTTGAGCGTTTCAGAGCGAGACAAGCGTCTTTTTGCATTGTGTAATAGCATAAGCTGTATTGGACTGAAAAAAGGTTTTTCACTGAGGTTTCTTAGCCTGAACAGGTTGAATTTGGATCTTCTTGATGGCAAACAAGGTTTTTCCTGCACTTTCATTCATTAAGGGTGAAAAGTGGCTTATGTCAATTTTGAGCGTTTCAGAGCGAGAGAAGCGTCTTTTTGCATTGTAAAATAGCATAAGCTGTATTTGTCTGAAAAAAGGTTTTTCGAGTAAGTTTTCTAGCTTGAACTGGTTGAATTTGGATCTTCTTGATGGCAAACAAGGTTTTTCCTGCACTTTCATTCATTAAAGGTGCAAACTGGCTTATGTCAATTTTGAGCGTTTCAGAGCGAGACAAGCGTCTTTTTGCATTGTACAATAGCATAAGCTGTATTTGTCAGAAAAAAGGTTTTTCACTGAGGTTTCCTAGCCTGAACAGGTTGAATTTGGGTCTTCTTGAAGGCAAATAAGGTTTTTCCTGCACTTTCATTCATTAAAGGTGCAAACTGGCTTATGTCAATTTTGAGCGTTTCAGAGCGAGACAAGCGTCTTTTTGCATTGTGTAATAGCATAAGCTGTATTGGACTGAAAAAAGGTTTTTCTCTGAGGTTTCTTAGCCTGAACTGGTTGAATTTGGGTCTTCTTGATGGCAAACAAGGTTTTTCCTGTGCTTTCATTCATTAAGGGTGAAAAGTGGCTTATGTCAATTTTGAGCGTTTCAGAGCGAGAGAAGCGTCTTTTTGCATTGTACAATAGCATAAGCTGTATTTGTCTGAAAAAAGGTTTTTCGAGTAAGTTTTCTAGCTTGAACTGGTTGAATTTGGATCTTCTTGATGGCAAACAAGGTTTTTCCTGCACTTTCATTCATTAAGGGTGAAAAGTGGCTTATGTCAATTTTGAGCGTTTCAGAGCGAGAGAAGCGTCTTTTTGCATTGTACAATAGCATAAGCTGTATTTGTCTGAAAAAAGGTTTTTCACTGAGGTTTCCTAGCCTGAACAGGTTGAATTTGGATCTTCTTGATGGCAAACAAGTTTTTTCCTGCACTTTCATTCATTAAGGGTGAAAAGTGGCTTATGTCAATTTTGAGCGTTTCAGAGCGAGAGAAGCGTCTTTTTGCATTGTACAATAGCATAAGCTGTATTTGTCAGAAAAAAGGTTTTTCTCTGAGGTTTCTTAGCCTGAACTGGTTGAATTTGGGTCTTCTTGATGGCAAACAAGGTTTTTCCTGTGCTTTCATTCATTAAGGGTGAAAAGTGGCTTATGTCAATTTTGAGCGTTTCAGAGCGAGAGAAGCGTCTTTTTGCATTGTACAATAGCATAAGCTGTATTTGTCTGAAAAAAGGTTTTTCGAGTAAGTTTTCTAGCTTGAACTGGTTGAATTTGGATCTTCTTGATGGCAAACAAGGTTTTTCCTGCACTTTCATTCATTAAGGGTGAAAAGTGGCTTATGTCAATTTTGAGCGTTTCAGAGCGAGAGAAGCGTCTTTTTGCATTGTACAATAGCATAAGCTGTATTTGTCTGAAAAAAGGTTTTTCACTGAGGTTTCCTAGCCTGAACAGGTTGAATTTGGATCTTCTTGATGGCAAACAAGTTTTTTCCTGCACTTTCATTCATTAAGGGTGAAAAGTGGCTTATGTCAATTTTGAGCGTTTCAGAGCGAGAGAAGCGTCTTTTTGCATTGTACAATAGCATAAGCTGTATTTGTCTGAAAAAAGGTTTTTCACTGAGGTTTCCTAGCCTGAGCAGGTTAAATTTGGATCTTCTTGATGGCAAACAAGGTTTTTCCTGCGCTTTCATTCCTTAAGGCTGAAAAGTGGCTTATGTCAATTTTGAGCGTTTCAGAGCGAGAGAAGCGTCTTTTTGCATTGTACAATAGCATAAGCTGTATTTGTCAGAAAAAAGGTTTTTCACTGAGGTTTCCTAGCCTGAACAGGTTGAATTTGGGTCTTCTTGAAGGCAAATAAGGTTTTTCCTGCACTTTCATTCATTAAAGGTGCAAACTGGCTTATGTCAATTTTGAGCGTTTCAGAGCGAGAGAAGCGTCTTTTTGCATTGTGTAATAGCATAAGCTGTATTGGACTGAAAAAAGGTTTTTCTCTGAGGTTTCTTAGCCTGAACTGGTTGAATTTGGGTCTTCTTGATGGCAAACAAGGTTTTTCCTGTGCTTTCATTCATTAAGGGTGAAAAGTGGCTTATGTCAATTTTGAGCGTTTCAGAGCGAGAGAAGCGTCTTTTTGCATTGTACAATAGCATAAGCTGTATTTGTCTGAAAAAAGCTTTTTCGAGTAAGTTTTTTAGCTTGAACTGGTTGAATTTGGATCTTCTTGATAACAAACAAGATTTTTCCTGCACTTTCATTCATTAAAGGTGCAAACTGGCTTATGTCAATTTTGAGCGTTTCAGAGCGAGACAAGCGTCTTTTTGCATTGTGTAATAGCATAAGGTGTATTTGTCTGAAAAAAGGTTTTTCACTGAGGTTTCCTAGCCTGAACAGGTTGAATTTGGGTCTTCTTGAAGGCAAATAAGGTTTTTCCTGCACTTTCATTCATTAAAGGTGCAAACTGGCTTATGTCAATTTTGAGCGTTTCAGAGCGAGAGAAGCGTCTTTTTGCATTGTGTAATAGCATAAGCTGTATTGGACTGAAAAAAGGTTTTTCTCTGAGGTTTCTTAGCCTGAATTGGTTGAATTTGGGTCTTCTTGATGGCAAACAAGGTTTTTCCTGCACTTTCATTAATTAAGGGTGAAAAGTGGCTTATGTCAATTTTGAGCGTTTCAGAGCGAGAGAAGCGTCTTTTTGCATTGTACAATGGCATAAGCTGTACTTGTCTGAAAAAAGGTTTTTCGAGTAAGTTTTCTAGCTTGAACTGGTTGAATTTGGATCTTCTTGATAGCAAACAAGGTTTTTCCTGCACTTTCATTCATTAAAGGTGCAAACTGGCTTATGTCAATTTTGAGCGTTTCAGAGCGAGAGAAGCGTCTTTTTGCATTGTACAATAGCATAAGCTGTATTTGTCTGAAAAAAGGTTTTTCACTGAGATTTCCTAGCCTGAACAGGTTGAATTTGGGTCTTCTTGTAGGCAAATAAGGTTTTTCGTGCACTTTCATTCATTAAAGGTGCAAACTGGCTTATGTCAATTTTGAGCGTTTCAGAGCGAGACAAGCGTCTTTTTGCATTGTGTAATAGCATAAGCTGTATTGGACTGAAAAAAGGTTTTTCACTGAGGTTTCTTAGCCTGAACAGGTTGAATTTGGATCTTCTTGATGGCAAACAAGGTTTTTCCTGCACTTTCATTCATTAAAGGTGCAAACTGGCTTATGTCAATTTTGAGCGTTTCAGAGCGAGAGAAGCGTCTTTTTGCATTGTACAATAGCATAAGCTGTATTTGTCAGAAAAAAGGTTTTTCACTGAGGTTTCCTAGCCTGAACTGGTTGAATTTGGGTCTTCTTGAAGGCAAATAAGGTTTTTCCTGCACTGTCATTCATTAAAGGTGCAAACTGGCTTATGTCAATTTTGAGCGTTTCAGAGCGAGAGAAGCGTCTTTTTGCATTGTACAATAGCATAAGCTGTATTTGTCTGAAAAAAGGTTTTTCGAGTAAGTATTCTAGCTTGAACTGGTTGAATTTGGATCTTCTTGATGGCAAACAAGGTTTTTCCTGCACTTTCATTCATTAAAGGTGCAAACTGGCTTATGTCAATTTTGAGCGTTTCAGAGCGAGAGAAGCGTCTTTTTGCATTGTACAATAGCATAAGCTGTATTTGTCTGAAAAAAGGTTTTTCACTGAGGTTTCCTAGCCTGAACAGGTTGAATTTGGGTCTTCTTGAAGGCAAATAAGGTTTTTCGTGCACT
The DNA here is from genome assembly GCF_040436345.1 of Pagrus major. NCBI lineage: Eukaryota > Metazoa > Chordata > Actinopteri > Spariformes > Sparidae > Pagrus > Pagrus major. The sequence goes on along the minus strand of NC_133227.1, from coordinate 18,867,583 downwards.
TTCATTCATTAAAGGTGCAAACTGGCTTATGTCAATTTTGAGCGTTTCAGAGCGAGACAAGCGTCTTTTTGCATTGTGTAATAGCATAAGCTGTATTGGACTGAAAAAAGGTTTTTCTCTGAGGTTTCTTAGCCTGAACTGGTTGAATTTGGGTCTTCTTGATGGCAAACAAGGTTTTTCCTGTGCTTTCATTCATTAAGGGTGAAAAGTGGCTTATGTCAATTTTGAGCGTTTCAGAGCGAGAGAAGCGTCTTTTTGCATTGTACAATAGCATAAGCTGTATTTGTCTGAAAAAAGGTTTTTCGAGTAAGTTTTCTAGCTTGAACTGGTTGAATTTGGATCTTCTTGATGGCAAACAAGGTTTTTCCTGCACTTTCATTCATTAAGGGTGAAAAGTGGCTTATGTCAATTTTGAGCGTTTCAGAGCGAGACAAGCGTCTTTTTGCATTGTGTAATAGCATAAGCTGTATTGGACTGAAAAAAGGTTTTTCTCTGAGGTTTCTTAGCCTGAATTGGTTGAATTTGGGTCTTCTTGATGGCAAACAAGGTTTTTCCTGCACTTTCATTCATTAAGGGTGAAAAGTGGCTTATGTCAATTTTGAGCGTTTCAGAGCGAGAGAAGCGTCTTTTTGCATTGTACAATGGCATAAGCTGTACTTGTCTGAAAAAAGGTTTTTCGAGTAAGTTTTCTAGCTTGAACTGGTTGAATTTGGATCTTCTTGATAGCAAACAAGGTTTTTCCTGCACTTTCATTCATTAAAGGTGCAAACTGGCTTATGTCAATTTTGAGCGTTTCAGAGCGAGAGAAGCGTCTTTTTGCATTGTACAATAGCATAAGCTGTATTTGTCTGAAAAAAGGTTTTTCACTGAGATTTCCTAGCCTGAACAGGTTGAATTTGGGTCTTCTTGTAGGCAAATAAGGTTTTTCGTGCACTTTCATTCATTAAAGGTGCAAACTGGCTTATGTCAATTTTGAGCGTTTCAGAGCGAGACAAGCGTCTTTTTGCATTGTGTAATAGCATAAGCTGTATTGGACTGAAAAAAGGTTTTTCACTGAGGTTTCTTAGCCTGAACAGGTTGAATTTGGATCTTCTTGATGGCAAACAAGGTTTTTCCTGCACTTTCATTCATTAAAGGTGCAAACTGGCTTATGTCAATTTTGAGCGTTTCAGAGCGAGAGAAGCGTCTTTTTGCATTGTACAATAGCATAAGCTGTATTTGTCAGAAAAAAAGTTTTTCACTGAGGTTTCCTAGCCTGAACTGGTTGAATTTGGGTCTTCTTGAAGGCAAATAAGGTTTTTCCTGCACTGTCATTCATTAAAGGTGCAAACTGGCTTATGTCAATTTTGAGCGTTTCAGTTCGAGACAAGCGTCTTTTTGCATTGTGTAATAGCATAAGCTGTATTGGACTGAAAAAAGGTTTTTCTCTGAGGTTTCTTAGCCTGAACTGGTTGAATTTGGATCTTCTTGATGGCAAACAAGGTTTTTCCTGCACTTTCATTCATTAAAGGTGCAAACTGGCTTATGTCAATTTTGAGCTTTCAGAGCGAGAGAAGCGTCTTTTTGCATTGTGTAATAGCATAAGCTGTACTTGTCAGAATAAAGGTTTTTCACTGAGGTTTCCTAGCCTGAACTGGTTGAATTTGGGTCTTCTTGATGGCAAACAAGCTTTTTCCTGCACTTTCATTCATTAAAGGTGCAAACTGGCTTATGTCAATTTTGAGCGTTTCAGAGCGAGAGAAGCGTCTTTTTGCATTGTACAATAGCATAAGCTGTATTTGTCTGAAAAAAGGTTTTTCGAGTAAGTTTTCTAGCTTGAACTGGTTGAATTTGGATCTTCTTGATGGCAAACAAGGTTTTTCCTGCACTTTCATTCATTAAAGGTGCAAACTGGCTTATGTCAATTTTGAGCGTTTCAGAGCGAGAGAAGCGTCTTTTTGCATTGTACAATAGCATAAGCTGTATTTGTCTGAAAAAAGGTTTTTCGAGTAAGTATTCTAGCTTGAACTGGTTGAATTTGGATCTTCTTGATGGCAAACAAGGTTTTTCCTGCACTTTCATTCATTAAAGGTGCAAACTGGCTTATGTCAATTTTGAGCGTTTCAGAGCGAGAGAAGCGTCTTTTTGCATTGTACAATAGCATAAGCTGTATTTGTCAGAAAAAAGGTTTTTCACTGAGGTTTCCTAGCCTGAACACGTTGAATTTGGGTCTTCTTGAAGGCAAATAAGGTTTTTCCTGCACTGTCATTCATTAAAGGTGCAAACTGGCTTATGTCAATTTTGAGCGTTTCAGAGCGAGACAAGCGTCTTTTTGCATTGTGTAATAGCATAAGCTGTATTGGACTGAAAAAAGGTTTTTCTCTGAGGTTTCTTAGCCTGAACTGGTTGAATTTGGATCTTCTTGATGGCAAACAAGGTTTTTCCTGCACTTTCATTCATTAAAGGTGCAAACTGGCTTATGTCAATTTTGAGCGTTTCAGAGCGAGAGAAGCGTCTTTTTGCATTGTACAATAGCATAAGCTGTATTTGTCTGAAAAAAGGTTTTTCGAGTAAGTATTCTAGCTTGAACTGGTTGAATTTGGATCTTCTTGATGGCAAACAAGATTTTTCCTGCACTTTCATTCATTAAAGGTGCAAACTGTCTTATGTCAATTTTGAGCGTTTCAGAGCGAGAGAAGCGTCTTTTTGCATTGTACAATAGCATAAGCTGTATTTGTCTGAAAAAAGGTTTTTCACTGAGGTTTCCTAGCCTGAACAGGTTGAATTTGGGTCTTCTTGAAGGCAAATAAGGTTTTTCGTGCACTTTCATTCATTAAAGGTGCAAACTGGCTTATGTCAATTTTGAGCGTTTCAGAGCGAGAGAAGCGTCTTTTTGCATTGTACAATAGCATAAGCTGTATTTGTCTGAAAAAAGGTTTTTCGAGTAAGTTTTCTAGCTTGAACTGGTTGAATTTGGATCTTCTTGATGGCAAACAAGGTTTTTCCTGCACTTTCATTCATTAAAGGTGCAAACTGGCTTATGTCAATTTTGAGCGTTTCAGAGCGAGAGAAGCGTCTTTTTGCATTGTACAATAGCATAAGCTGTATTTGTCAGAAAAAAGGTTTTTCACTGAGGTTTCCTAGCCTGAACAGGTTGAATTTGGGTCTTCTTGAAGGCAAATAAGGTTTTTCCTGCACTGTCATTCATTAAAGGTGCAAACTGGCTTATGTCAATTTTGAGCGTTTCAGAGCGAGACAAGCGTCTTTTTGCATTGTGTAATAGGATAAGCTGTATTGGACTGAAAAAAGGTTTTTCTCTGAGGTTTCTTAGCCTGAACTGGTTGAATTTGGGTCTTCTTGATGGCAAACAAGGTTTTTCCTGTGCTTTCATTCATTTAGGGTGAAAAGTGGCTTATGTCAATTTTGAGATTTCAGAGCGAGAGAAGAGTCTTTTTGCATTGTACAATAGCATAAGCTGTATTTGTCAGAAAAAAGGTTTTTCACTGAGGTTTCCTAGCCTGAACACGTTGAATTTGGGTCTTCTTGAAGGCAAATAAGGTTTTTCCTGCACTGTCATTCATTAAAGGTGCAAACTGGCTTATGTCAATTTTGAGCGTTTCAGAGCGAGACAAGCGTCTTTTTGCATTGTGTAATAGCATAAGCTGTATTGGACTGAAAAAAGGTTTTTCTCTGAGGTTTCTTAGCCTGAACTGGTTGAATTTGGATCTTCTTGATGGCAAACAAGGTTTTTCCTGCACTTTCATTCATTAAAGGTGCAAACTGGCTTATGTCAATTTTGAGCGTTTCAGAGCGAGAGAAGCGTCTTTTTGCATTGTACAATAGCATAAGCTGTATTTGTCTGAAAAAAGGTTTTTCACTGAGGTTTCCTAGCCTGAACAGGTTGAATTTGGGTCTTCTTGAAGGCAAATAAGGTTTTTCGTGCACTTTCATTCATTAAAGGTGCAAACTGGCTTATGTCAATTTTGAGCGTTTCAGAGCGAGAGAAGCGTCTTTTTGCATTGTACAATAGCATAAGCTGTATTTGTCTGAAAAAAGGTTTTTCGAGTAAGTTTTCTAGCTTGAACTGGTTGAATTTGGATCTTCTTGATGGCAAACAAGGTTTTTCCTGCACTTTCATTCATTAAAGGTGCAAACTGGCTTATGTCAATTTTGAGCGTTTCAGAGCGAGAGAAGCGTCTTTTTGCATTGTACAATAGCATAAGCTGTATTTGTCAGAAAAAAGGTTTTTCACTGAGGTTTCCTAGCCTGAACAGGTTGAATTTGGGTCTTCTTGAAGGCAAATAAGGTTTTTCCTGCACTTTCATTCATTAAAGGTGCAAACTGGCTTATGTCAATTTTGAGCGTTTCAGAGCGAGAGAAGCGTCTTTTTGCATTGTACAATAGCATAAGCTGTATTTGTCAGAAAAAAGGTTTTTCACTGAGGTTTCCTAGCCTGAACAGGTTGAATTTGGGTCTTCTTGAAGGCAAATAAGGTTTTTCCTGCACTGTCATTCATTAAAGGTGCAAACTGGCTTATGTCAATTTTGAGCGTTTCAGAGCGAGACAAGCGTCTTTTTGCATTGTGTAATAGGATAAGCTGTATTGGACTGAAAAAAGGTTTTTCTCTGAGGTTTCTTAGCCTGAACTGGTTGAATTTGGGTCTTCTTGATGGCAAACAAGGTTTTTCCTGTGCTTTCATTCATTTAGGGTGAAAAGTGGCTTATGTCAATTTTGAGATTTCAGAGCGAGAGAAGAGTCTTTTTGCATTGTACAATAGCATAAGCTGTATTTGTCTGAAAAAAGGTTTTTCGAGTAAGTTTTCTAGCTTGAACTGGTTGAATTTGGATCTTCTTGATGGCAAACAAGGTTTTTCCTGCACTTTCATTCATTAAAGGTGCAAACTGGCTTATGTCAATTTTGAGCGTTTCAGAGCGAGAGAAGCGTCTTTTTGCATTGTACAATAGCATAAGCTGTATTTGTCAGAAAAAAGGTTTTTCACTGAGGTTTCCTAGCCTGAACAGGTTGAATTTGGGTCTTCTTGAAGGCAAATAAGGTTTTTCCTGCACTTTCATTCATTAAAGGTGCAAACTGGCTTATGTCAATTTTGAGCGTTTCAGAGCGAGAGAAGCGTCTTTTTGCATTGTACAATAGCATAAGCTGTATTTGTCTGAAAAAAGGTTTTTCGAGTAAGTTTTCTAGCTTGAACTGGTTGAATTTGGATCTTCTTGATGGCAAACAAGGTTTTTCCTGCACTTTCATTCATTAAAGGTGCAAACTGGCTTATGTCAATTTTGAGCGTTTCAGAGCGAGACAAGCGTCTTTTTGCATTGTGTAATAGCATAAGCTGTATTGGACTGAAAAAAGGTTTTTCACTGAGGTTTCTTAGCCTGAACTGGTTGAATTTGGGTCTTCTTGATGGCAAACAAGCTTTTTCCTGCACTTTCATTCATTAAAGGTGCAAAGTGGCTTATGTCAATTTTGAGCGTTTCAGAGCGAGACAAGCGTCTTTTTGCATTGTGTAATAGCATAAGCTGTATTGGACTGAAAAAAGGTTTTTCACTGAGGTTTCCTAGCCTGAACTGGTTGAATTTGGGTCTTCTTGATGGCAAACAAGCTTTTTCCTGCACTTTCATTCATTAAGGGTGAAAAGTGGCTTATGTCAATTTTGAGCGTTTCAGAGCGAGACAAGCGTCTTTTTGCATTGTGTAATAGCATAAGCTGTATTGGACTGAAAAAAGGTTTTTCGAGTAAGTTTTCTAGCCTGAAATGGTTGAATTTGGATCTTCTTGATGGCAAACAAGCGTTTTCCTGCACTTTCATTCATTAAGGGTGAAAAGTGGCTTATGTCAATTTTGAGCGTTTCAGAGCGAGAGAAGCGTCTTTTTGCATTGTACAATAGCATAAGCTGTATTTGTCTGAAAAAAGGTTTTTCGAGTAAGTTTTCTAGCTTGAACTGGTTGAATTTGGATCTTCTTGATGGCAAACAAGGTTTTTCCTGCACTTTCATTCATTAAAGGTGCAAACTGGCTTATGTCAATTTTGAGCGTTTCAGAGCGAGAGAAGCGTCTTTTTGCATTGTACAATAGCATAAGCTGTATTTGTCAGAAAAAAGGTTTTTCACTGAGGTTTCCTAGCCTGAACAGGTTGAATTTGGGTCTTCTTGAAGGCAAATAAGGTTTTTCCTGCACTGTCATTCATTAAAGGTGCAAACTGGCTTATGTCAATTTTGAGCGTTTCAGAGCGAGAGAAGCGTCTTTTTGCATTGTACAATAGCATAAGCTGTATTTGTCTGAAAAAAGGTTTTTCGAGTAAGTTTTCTAGCTTGAACTGGTTGAATTTGGATCTTCTTGATGGCAAAGAAGGTTTTTCCTGCACTTTCATTCATTAAAGGTGCAAACTGGCTCATGTCAATTTTGAGCGTTTCAGAGCGAGACAAGCGTCTTTTTGCATTGTGTAATAGCATAAGCTGTATTGGACTGAAAAAAGGTTTTTCACTGAGGTTTCTTAGCCTGAACAGGTTGAATTTGGATCTTCTTGATGGCAAACAAGGTTTTTCCTGCACTTTCATTCATTAAAGGTGCAAACTGGCTTATGTCAATTTTGAGCGTTTCAGAGCGAGAGAAGCGTCTTTTTGCATTGTACAATAGCATAAGCTGTATTTGTCAGAAAAAAGGTTTTTCACTGAGGTTTCCTAGCCTGAACAGGTTGAATTTGGGTCTTCTTGAAGGCAAATAAGGTTTTTCCTGCACTGTCATTCATTAAAGGTGCAAACTGGCTTATGTCAATTTTGAGCGTTTCAGAGCGAGACAAGCTTCTTTTTGCATTGTGTAATAGCATAAGCTGTATTGGACTGAAAAAAGGTTTTTCTCTGAGGTTTCTTAGCCTGAACTGGTTGAATTTGGGTCTTCTTGATGGCAAACAAGGTTTTTCCTGTGCTTTCATTCATTTAGGGTGAAAAGTGGCTTATGTCAATTTTGAGCGTTTCAGAGCGAGAGAAGAGTCTTTTTGCATTGTACAATAGCATAAGCTGTATTGGACTGAAAAAAGGTTTTTCGAGTAAGTTTTCTAGCCTGAAATGGTTGAATTTGGATCTTCTTGATGGCAAACAAGCTTTTTCCTGCACTTTCATTCATTAAGGGTGAAAAGTGGCTTATGTCAATTTTGAGCGTTTCAGAGCGAGAGAAGCGTCTTTTTGCATTGTACAATACCATAAGCTGTATTTGTCTGAAAAAAGCTTTTTCGAGTAAGTTTTCTAGCTTGAACTGGTTGAATTTGGATCTTCTTAATGGCAAACAAGGTTTTTCCTGCACTTTCATTCATTAAAGGTGCAAACTGGCTTATGTCAATTTTGAGCGTTTCAGAGCGAGAGAAGCGTCTTTTTGCATTGTACAATAGCATAAGCTGTATTTGTCTGAAAAAAGGTTTTTCACTGAGATTTCCTAGCCTGAACAGGTTGAATTTGGGTCTTCTTGAAGGCAAATAAGGTTTTTCGTGCACTTTCATTCATTAAAGGTGCAAACTGGCTTATGTCAATTTTGAGCGTTTCAGAGCGAGACAAGCGTCTTTTTGCATTGTGTAATAGCATAAGCTGTATTGGACTGAAAAAAGGTTTTTCTCTGAGGTTTCTTAGCCTGAACTGGTTGAATTTGGGTCTTCTTGATGGCAAACAAGGTTTTTCCTGTGCTTTCATTCATTAAGGGTGAAAAGTGGCTTATGTCAATTTTGAGCGTTTCAGAGCGAGAGAAGCGTCTTTTTGCATTGTACAATAGCATAAGCTGTATTTGTCAGAAAAAAGGTTTTTCACTGAGGTTTCCTAGCCTGAACAGGTTGAATTTGGGTCTTCTTGAAGGCAAATAAGGTTTTTCGTGCACTTTCATTCATTAAAGGTGCAAACTGGCTTATGTCAATTTTGAGCGTTTCAGAGCGAGACAAGCGTCTTTTTGCATTGTGTAATAGCATAAGCTGTATTGGACTGAAAAAAGGTTTTTCACTCAGGTTTCGTAGCCTGAACAGGTTGAATTTGGATCTTCTTGATGGCAAACAAGGTTTTTCCTGCACTTTCATTCATTAAGGGTGAAAAGTGGCTTATGTCAATTTTGAGCGTTTCAGAGCGAGAGAAGCGTCTTTTTGCATTGTAAAATAGCATAAGCTGTATTTGTCAGAATAAAGGTTTTTCACTGTTGTTTCCTAGCCTGAACTGGTTGAATTTGGGTCTTCTTGATGGCAAACAAGCTTTTTCCTGCACTTTCATTCATTAAGGGTGAAAAGTGGCTTATGTCAATTTTGAGCGTTTCAGAGCGAGAGAAGCGTCTTTTTGCATTGTACAATAGCATAAGCTGTATTTGTCTGAAAAAAGGTTTTTCGAGTAAGTTTTCTAGCTTGAACTGGTTGAATTTGGATCTTCTTGATGGCAAACAAGGTTTTTCCTGCACTTTCATTCATTAAAGGTGCAAACTGGCTTATGTCAATTTTGAGCGTTTCAGAGCGAGAGAAGCGTCTTTTTGCATTGTACAATAGCATAAGCTGTATTTGTCAGAAAAAAGGTTTTTCACTGAGGTTTCCTAGCCTGAACAGGTTGAATTTGGGTCTTCTTGAAGGCAAATAAGGTTTTTCCTGCACTTTCATTCATTAAAGGTGCAAACTGGCTTATGTCAATTTTGAGCGTTTCAGAGCGAGACAAGCGTCTTTTTGCATTGTGTAATAGCATAAGCTGTATTGGACTGAAAAAAGGTTTTTCACTGAGGTTTCCTAGCCTGAACTGGTTGAATTTGGGTCTTCTTGATGGCAAACAAGCTTTTTCCTGCACTTTCATTCATTAAGGGTGAAAAGTGGCTTATGTCAATTTTGAGCGTTTCAGAGTGAGACAAGCGTCTTTTTGCATTGTGTAATAGCATAAGCTGTATTGGACTGAAAAAAGGTTTTTCGAGTAAGTTTTCTAGCCTGAAATGGTTGAATTTGGATCTTCTTGATGGCAAACAAGCGTTTTCCTGCACTTTCATTCATTAAGGGTGAAAAGTGGCTTATGTCAATTTTGAGCGTTTCAGAGCCAGAGAAGCGTCTTTTTGCATTGTACAATAGCATAAGCTGTATTTGTCAGAAAAAAGGTTTTTCACTGAGGTTTCCTAGCCTGAACAGGTTGAATTTGGGTCTTCTTGAAGGCAAATAAGGTTTTTCCTGCACTTTCATTCATTAAAGGTGCAAACTGGCTTATGTCAATTTTGAGCGTTTCAGAGCGAGAGAAGCGTCTTTTTGCATTGTACAATAGCATAAGCTGTATTTGTCTGAAAAAAGGTTTTTCGAGTAAGTTTTCTAGCTTGAACTGGTTGAATTTGGATCTTCTTGATGGCAAACAAGGTTTTTCCTGCACTTTCATTCATTAAAGGTGCAAACTGGCTTATGTCAATTTTGAGCGTTTCAGAGCGAGACAAGCGTCTTTTTGCATTGTGTAATAGCATAAGCTGTATTGGACTGAAAAAAGGTTTTTCACTGAGGTTTCTTAGCCTGAACTGGTTGAATTTGGGTCTTCTTGATGGCAAACAAGCTTTTTCCTGCACTTTCATTCATTAAAGGTGCAAAGTGGCTTATGTCAATTTTGAGCGTTTCAGAGCGAGACAAGCGTCTTTTTGCATTGTGTAATAGCATAAGCTGTATTGGACTGAAAAAAGGTTTTTCACTGAGGTTTCCTAGCCTGAACTGGTTGAATTTGGGTCTTCTTGATGGCAAACAAGCTTTTTCCTGCACTTTCATTCATTAAGGGTGAAAAGTGGCTTATGTCAATTTTGAGCGTTTCAGAGCGAGACAAGCGTCTTTTTGCATTGTGTAATAGCATAAGCTGTATTGGACTGAAAAAAGGTTTTTCGAGTAAGTTTTCTAGCCTGAAATGGTTGAATTTGGATCTTCTTGATGGCAAACAAGCGTTTTCCTGCACTTTCATTCATTAAGGGTGAAAAGTGGCTTATGTCAATTTTGAGCGTTTCAGAGCGAGAGAAGCGTCTTTTTGCATTGTACAATAGCATAAGCTGTATTTGTCTGAAAAAAGGTTTTTCGAGTAAGTTTTCTAGCTTGAACTGGTTGAATTTGGATCTTCTTGATGGCAAACAAGGTTTTTCCTGCACTTTCATTCATTAAAGGTGCAAACTGGCTTATGTCAATTTTGAGCGTTTCAGAGCGAGAGAAGCGTCTTTTTGCATTGTACAATAGCATAAGCTGTATTTGTCAGAAAAAAGGTTTTTCACTGAGGTTTCCTAGCCTGAACAGGTTGAATTTGGGTCTTCTTGAAGGCAAATAAGGTTTTTCGTGCACTTTCATTCATTAAAGGTGCAAACTGGCTTATGTCAATTTTGAGCGTTTCAGAGCGAGACAAGCGTCTTTTTGCATTGTGTAATAGCATAAGCTGTATTGGACTGAAAAAAGGTTTTTCGAGTAAGTTTTCTAGCCTGAAATGGTTGAATTTGGATCTTCTTGATGGCAAACAAGCGTTTTCCTGCACTTTCATTCATTAAAGGTGCAAACTGGCTTATGTCAATTTTGAGCGTTTCAGAGCGAGAGAAGCGTCTTTTTGCATTGTACAATAGCATAAGCTGTATTTGTCAGAAAAAAGGTTTTTCACTGAGGTTTCCTAGCCTGAACAGGTTGAATTTGGGTCTTCTTGAAGGCAAATAAGGTTTTTCCTGCACTGTCATTCATTAAAGGTGCAAACTGGCTTATGTCAATTTTGAGCGTTTCAGAGCGAGAGAAGCGTCTTTTTGCATTGTACAATAGCATAAGCTGTATTTGTCAGAAAAAAGGTTTTTCACTGAGGTTTCCTAGCCTGAACAGGTTGAATTTGGGTCTTCTTGAAGGCAAATAAGGTTTTTCCTGCACTTTCATTCATTAAAGGTGCAAACTGGCTTATGTCAATTTTGAGCGTTTCAGAGCGAGAGAAGCGTCTTTTTGCATTGTACAATAGCATAAGCTGTATTTGTCTGAAAAAAGGTTTTTCGAGTAAGTTTTCTAGCTTGAACTGGTTGAATTTGGATCTTCTTGATGGCAAAGAAGGTTTTTCCTGCACTTTCATTCATTAAAGGTGCAAACTGGCTCATGTCAATTTTGAGCGTTTCAGAGCGAGACAAGCGTCTTTTTGCATTGTGTAATAGCATAAGCTGTATTGGACTGAAAAAAGGTTTTTCACTGAGGTTTCTTAGCCTGAACAGGTTGAATTTGGATCTTCTTGATGGCAAACAAGGTTTTTCCTGCACTTTCATTCATTAAAGGTGCAAACTGGCTTATGTCAATTTTGAGCGTTTCAGAGCGAGAGAAGCGTCTTTTTGCATTGTACAATAGCATAAGCTGTATTTGTCAGAAAAAAGGTTTTTCACTGAGGTTTCCTAGCCTGAACAGGTTGAATTTGGGTCTTCTTGAAGGCAAATAAGGTTTTTCCTGCACTGTCATTCATTAAAGGTGCAAACTGGCTTATGTCAATTTTGAGCGTTTCAGAGCGAGACAAGCTTCTTTTTGCATTGTGTAATAGCATAAGCTGTATTGGACTGAAAAAAGGTTTTTCTCTGAGGTTTCTTAGCCTGAACTGGTTGAATTTGGGTCTTCTTGATGGCAAACAAGGTTTTTCCTGTGCTTTCATTCATTTAGGGTGAAAAGTGGCTTATGTCAATTTTGAGCGTTTCAGAGCGAGAGAAGAGTCTTTTTGCATTGTACAATAGCATAAGCTGTATTGGACTGAAAAAAGGTTTTTCGAGTAAGTTTTCTAGCCTGAAATGGTTGAATTTGGATCTTCTTGATGGCAAACAAGCTTTTTCCTGCACTTTCATTCATTAAGGGTGAAAAGTGGCTTATGTCAATTTTGAGCGTTTCAGAGCGAGAGAAGCGTCTTTTTGCATTGTACAATACCATAAGCTGTATTTGTCTGAAAAAAGCTTTTTCGAGTAAGTTTTCTAGCTTGAACTGGTTGAATTTGGATCTTCTTAATGGCAAACAAGGTTTTTCCTGCACTTTCATTCATTAAAGGTGCAAACTGGCTTATGTCAATTTTGAGCGTTTCAGAGCGAGAGAAGCGTCTTTTTGCATTGTACAATAGCATAAGCTGTATTTGTCTGAAAAAAGGTTTTTCACTGAGATTTCCTAGCCTGAACAGGTTGAATTTGGGTCTTCTTGAAGGCAAATAAGGTTTTTCGTGCACTTTCATTCATTAAAGGTGCAAACTGGCTTATGTCAATTTTGAGCGTTTCAGAGCGAGACAAGCGTCTTTTTGCATTGTGTAATAGCATAAGCTGTATTGGACTGAAAAAAGGTTTTTCTCTGAGGTTTCTTAGCCTGAACTGGTTGAATTTGGGTCTTCTTGATGGCAAACAAGGTTTTTCCTGTGCTTTCATTCATTAAGGGTGAAAAGTGGCTTATGTCAATTTTGAGCGTTTCAGAGCGAGAGAAGCGTCTTTTTGCATTGTACAATAGCATAAGCTGTATTTGTCAGAAAAAAGGTTTTTCACTGAGGTTTCCTAGCCTGAACAGGTTGAATTTGGGTCTTCTTGAAGGCAAATAAGGTTTTTCGTGCACTTTCATTCATTAAAGGTGCAAACTGGCTTATGTCAATTTTGAGCGTTTCAGAGCGAGACAAGCGTCTTTTTGCATTGTGTAATAGCATAAGCTGTATTGGACTGAAAAAAGGTTTTTCACTCAGGTTTCGTAGCCTGAACAGGTTGAATTTGGATCTTCTTGATGGCAAACAAGGTTTTTCCTGCACTTTCATTCATTAAGGGTGAAAAGTGGCTTATGTCAATTTTGAGCGTTTCAGAGCGAGAGAAGCGTCTTTTTGCATTGTAAAATAGCATAAGCTGTATTTGTCAGAATAAAGGTTTTTCACTGTTGTTTCCTAGCCTGAACTGGTTGAATTTGGGTCTTCTTGATGGCAAACAAGCTTTTTCCTGCACTTTCATTCATTAAGGGTGAAAAGTGGCTTATGTCAATTTTGAGCGTTTCAGAGCGAGAGAAGCGTCTTTTTGCATTGTACAATAGCATAAGCTGTATTTGTCTGAAAAAAGGTTTTTCGAGTAAGTTTTCTAGCTTGAACTGGTTGAATTTGGATCTTCTTGATGGCAAACAAGGTTTTTCCTGCACTTTCAATCATTAAAGGTGCAAACTGGCTTATGTCAATTTTGAGCGTTTCAGAGCGAGAGAAGCGTCTTTTTGCATTGTACAATAGCATAAGCTGTATTTGTCAGAAAAAAGGTTTTTCACCGAGGTTTCTTAGCCTGAACAGGTTGAATTTGGATCTTCTTGAAGGCAAATAAGGTTTTTCCTGCACTTTCATTCATTAAAGGTGCAAACTGGCTTATGTCAATTTTGAGCGTTTCAGAGCGAGACAAGCGTCTTTTTGCATTGTGTAATAGCATAAGCCGTATTGGACTGAAAAAAGGTTTTTCACTGAGGTTTCCTAGACTGAACTGGTTGAATTTGGGTCTTCTTGATGGCAAACAAGCTTTTTCCTGCACTTTCATTCATTAAAGGTGCAAAGTGGCTTATGTCAATTTTGAGCGTTTCAGAGCGAGACAAGCGTCTTTTTGCATTGTGTAATAGCATAAGCTGTATTGGACTGAAAAAAGGTTTTTCACTGAGGTTTCCTAGCCTGAACTGGTTGAATTTGGGTCTTCTTGATGGCAAACAAGCTTTTTCCTGCACTTTCATTCATTAAGGGTGAAAAGTGGCTTATGTCAATTTTGAGCGTTTCAGAGCGAGACAAGCGTCTTTTTGCATTGTGTAATAGCATAAGCTGTATTGGACTGAAAAAAGGTTTTTCACTGAGGTTTCTTAGCCTGAACAGGTTGAATTTGGATCTTCTTGATGGCAAACAAGGTTTTTCCTGCACTTTCATTCATTAAGGGTGAAAAGTGGCTTATGTCAATTTTGAGCGTTTCAGAGCGAGAGAAGCGTCTTTTTGCATTGTAAAATAGCATAAGCTGTATTTGTCAGAATAAAGGTTTTTCACTGTTGTTTCCTAGCCTGAACTGGTTGAATTTGGGTCTTCTTGATGGCAAACAAGCTTTTTCCTGCACTTTCATTCATTAAGGGTGAAAAGTGGCTTATGTCAATTTTGAGCGTTTCAGAGCGAGAGAAGCGTCTTTTTGCATTGTACAATAGCATAAGCTGTATTTGTCTGAAAAAAGGTTTTTCGAGTAAGTTTTCTAGCTTGAACTGGTTGAATTTGGATCTTCTTGATGGCAAACAAGGTTTTTCCTGCACTTTCAATCATTAAAGGTGCAAACTGGCTTATGTCAATTTTGAGCGTTTCAGAGCGAGACAAGCGTCTTTTTGCATTGTGTAATAGCATAAGCTGTATTGGACTGAAAAAAGGTTTTTCACTGAGGTTTCCTAGCCTGAACTGGTTGAATTTGGGTCTTCTTGATGGCAAACAAGCTTTTTCCTGCACTTTCATTCATTAAGGGTGAAAAGTGGCTTATGTCAATTTTGAGCGTTTCAGAGCGAGACAAGCGTCTTTTTGCATTGTGTAATAGCATAAGCTGTATTGGACTGAAAAAAGGTTTTTCGAGTAAGTTTTCTAGCCTGAAATGGTTGAATTTGGATCTTCTTGATGGCAAACAAGCGTTTTCCTGCACTTTCATTCATTAAGGGTGAAAAGTGGCTTATGTCAATTTTGAGCGTTTCAGAGCGAGAGAAGCGTCTTTTTGCATTGTACAATAGCATAAGCTGTATTTGTCAGAAAAAAGGTTTTTCACTGAGGTTTCCTAGCCTGAACAGGTTGAATTTGGGTCTTCTTGAAGGCAAATAAGGTTTTTCCTGCACTTTCATTCATTAAAGGTGCAAACTGGCTTATGTCAATTTTGAGCGTTTCAGAGCGAGAGAAGCGTCTTTTTGCATTGTACAATAGCATAAGCTGTATTTGTCTGAAAAAAGGTTTTTCGAGTAAGTTTTCTAGCTTGAACTGGTTGAATTTGGATCTTCTTGAAGGCAAACAAGGTTTTTCCTGCACTTTCATTCATTAAAGGTGCAAACTGGCTTATGTCAATTTTGAGCGTTTCAGAGCGAGAGAAGCGTCTTTTTGCATTGTACAATAGCATAAGCTGTATTTGTCTGAAAAAAGGTTTTTCGAGTAAGTTTTCTAGCTTGAACTGGTTGAATTTGGATCTTCTTGATGGCAAAGAAGGTTTTTCCTGCACTTTCATTCATTAAAGGTGCAAACTGGCTTATGTCAATTTTGAGCGTTTCAGAGCGAGAGAAGAGTCTTTTTGCATTGTACAATAGCATAAGCTGTATTGGACTGAAAAAAGGTTTTTCGAGTAAGTTTTCTAGCCTGAAATGGTTGAATTTGGATCTTCTTGATGGCAAACAAGCTTTTTCCTGCACTTTCATTCATTAAGGGTGAAAAGTGGCTTATGTCAATTTTGAGCGTTTCAGAGCGAGAGAAGCGTCTTTTTGCATTGTACAATACCATAAGCTGTATTTGTCTGAAAAAAGGTTTTTCGAGTAAGTTTTCTAGCTTGAACTGGTTGAATTTGGATCTTCTTAATGGCAAACAAGGTTTTTCCTGCACTTTCATTCATTAAAGGTGCAAACTGGCTTATGTCAATTTTGAGCGTTTCAGAGCGAGAGAAGCGTCTTTTTGCATTGTACAATAGCATAAGCTGTATTTGTCAGAAAAAAGGTTTTTCACTGAGGTTTCCTAGCCTGAACATGTTGAATTTGGGTCTTCTTGAAGGCAAATAAGGTTTTTCCTGCACTTTCATTCATTAAAGGTGCAAACTGGCTTATGTCAATTTTGAGCGTTTCAGAGCGAGACAAGCGTCTTTTTGCATTGTGTAATAGCATAAGCTGTATTGGACTAAAAAAAGGTTTTTCTCTGAGGTTTCTTAGCCTGAACTGGTTGAATTTGGGTCTTCTTGATGGCAAACAAGGTTTTTCCTGCACTTTCATTCATTAAGGGTGAAAAGTGGCTTATGTCAATTTTGAGCGTTTCAGAGCGAGAGAAGCGTCTTTTTGCATTGTACAATGGCATAAGCTGTACTTGTCTGAAAAAAGGTTTTTCGAGTAAGTTTTCTAGCCTGAAATGGTTGAATTTGGATCTTCTTGATGGCAAACAAGGTTTTATCTGCGCTTTCATTCATTAAGGGTGAAAAGTGGCTTATGTCAATTTTGAGCGTTTCAGAGCGAGAGAAGCGTCTTTTTGCATTGTACAATACCATAAGCTGTATTTGTCTGAAAAAAGGTTTTTCGAGTAAGTTTTCTAGCTTGAACTGGTTGAATTTGGATCTTCTTAATGGCAAACAAGGTTTTTCCTGCACTTTCATTCATTAAAGGTGCAAACTGGCTTATGTCAATTTTGAGCGTTTCAGAGCGAGAGAAGCGTCTTTTTGCATTGTACAATAGCATAAGCTGTATTTGTCTGAAAAAAGGTTTTTCACTGAGGTTTCCTAGCCTGAACAGGTTGAATTTGGGTCTTCTTGATGGCAAACAAGGTTTTTCCTGCACTTTCATTCATTAAAGGTGCAAACTGGCTTATGTCAATTTTGAGCGTTTCAGAGCGAGACAAGCGTCTTTTTGCATTGTGTAATAGCATAAGCTGTATTGGACTGAAAAAAGGTTTTTCACTGAGGTTTCTTAGCCTGAACAGGTTGAATTTGGATCTTCTTGATGGCAAACAAGGTTTTTCCTGCACTTTCATTCATTAAGGGTGAAAAGTGGCTTATGTCAATTTTGAGCGTTTCAGAGCGAGAGAAGCGTCTTTTTGCATTGTAAAATAGCATAAGCTGTATTTGTCAGAATAAAGGTTTTTCACTGAGGTTTCCTAGCCTGAACTGGTTGAATTTGGGTCTTCTTGATGTCAAAAAAGCTTTTTCCTGCACTTTCATTCATTAAGGGTGCAAACTGGCTTATGTCAATTTTGAGCGTTTCAGAGCGAGAGAAGCGTCTTTTTGCATTGTACAATAGCATAAGCTGTATTTGTCAGAAAAAAGGTTTTTCACTGAGGTTTCCTAGCCTGAACAGGTTGAATTTGGGTCTTCTTGAAGGCAAATAAGGTTTTTCCTGCACTTTCATTCATTAAAGGTGCAAACTGGCTTATGTCAATTTTGAGCGTTTCAGAGCGAGACAAGCGTCTTTTTGCATTGTACAATGGCATAAGCTGTACTTGTCTGAAAAAAGGTTTTTCGAGTAAGTTTTCTAGCTTGAACTGGTTGAATTTGGATCTTCTTGATGGCAAACAAGGTTTTTCCTGCACTTTCATTCATTAAAGGTGCAAACTGGCTTATGTCAATTTTGAGCGTTTCAGAGCGAGAGAAGCGTCTTTTTGCATTGTACAATAGCATAAGCTGTATTTGTCTGAAAAAAGGTTTTTCGAGTAAGTTTTCTAGCTTGAACTGGTTGAATTTGGATCTTCTTGATGGCAAACAAGGTTTTTCCTGCACTTTCATTCATTAAAGGTGCAAACTGGCTTATGTCAATTTTGAGCGTTTCAGAGCGAGAGAAGCGTCTTTTTGCATTGTGTAATAGCATAAGCTGTATTGGACTGAAAAAAGGTTTTTCACTGAGGTTTCTTAGCCTGAACTGGTTGAATTTGGGTCTTCTTGATGGCAAACAAGGTTTTTCCTGTGCTTTCATTCATTAAGGGTGAAAAGTGGCTTATGTCAATTTTGAGCGTTTCAGAGCGAGAGAAGCGTCTTTTTGCATTGTAAAATAGCATAAGCTGTATTTGTCAGAATAAAGGTTTTTCACTGAGGTTTCCTAGCCTGAACTGGTTGAATTTGGGTCTTCTTGATGTCAAAAAAGCTTTTTCCTGCACTTTCATTCATTAAGGGTGCAAACTGGCTTATGTCAATTTTGAGCGTTTCAGAGCGAGAGAAGCGTCTTTTTGCATTGTACAATAGCATAAGCTGTATTTGTCAGAAAAAAGGTTTTTCACTGAGGTTTCCTAGCCTGAACAGGTTGAATTTGGGTCTTCTTGAAGGCAAATAAGGTTTTTCCTGCACTTTCATTCATTAAAGGTGCAAACTGGCTTATGTCAATTTTGAGCGTTTCAGAGCGAGACAAGCGTCTTTTTGCATTGTACAATGGCATAAGCTGTACTTGTCTGAAAAAAGGTTTTTCGAGTAAGTTTTCTAGCTTGAACTGGTTGAATTTGGATCTTCTTGATGGCAAACAAGGTTTTTCCTGCACTTTCATTCATTAAAGGTGCAAACTGGCTTATGTCAATTTTGAGCGTTTCAGAGCGAGAGAAGCGTCTTTTTGCATTGTACAATAGCATAAGCTGTATTTGTCTGAAAAAAGGTTTTTCGAGTAAGTTTTCTAGCTTGAACTGGTTGAATTTGGATCTTCTTGATGGCAAACAAGGTTTTTCCTGCACTTTCATTCATTAAAGGTGCAAACTGGCTTATGTCAATTTTGAGCGTTTCAGAGCGAGAGAAGCGTCTTTTTGCATTGTACAATAGCATAAGCTGTATTTGTCAGAAAAAAGGTTTTTCACTGAGGTTTCCTAGCCTGAACATGTTGAATTTGGGTCTTCTTGAAGGCAAATAAGGTTTTTCCTGCACTTTCATTCATTAAAGGTGCAAACTGGCTTATGTCAATTTTGAGCGTTTCAGAGCGAGACAAGCGTCTTTTTGCATTGTGTAATAGCATAAGCTGTATTGGACTGAAAAAAGGTTTTTCACTGAGGTTTCTTAGCCTGAACAGGTTGAATTTGGATCTTCTTGATGGCAAACAAGGTTTTTCCTGCACTTTCATTCATTAAGGGTGAAAAGTGGCTTATGTCAATTTTGAGCGTTTCAGAGCGAGAGAAGCGTCTTTTTGCATTGTACAATAGCATAAGCTGTATTTGTCAGAAAAAAGGTTTTTCACTGAGGTTTCCTAGCCTGAACATGTTGAATTTGGGTCTTCTTGAAGGCAAATAAGGTTTTTCCTGCACTTTCATTCATTAAAGGTGCAAACTGGCTTATGTCAATTTTGAGCGTTTCAGAGCGAGACAAGCGTCTTTTTGCATTGTGTAATAGCATAAGCTGTATTGGACTGAAAAAAGGTTTTTCTCTGAGGTTTCTTAGCCTGAACTGGTTGAATTTGGGTCTTCTTGATGTCAAAAAAGCTTTTTCCTGCACTTTCATTCATTAAGGGTGCAAACTGGCTTATGTCAATTTTGAGCGTTTCAGAGCGAGAGAAGCGTCTTTTTGCATTGTACAATAGCATAAGCTGTATTTGTCAGAAAAAAGGTTTTTCACTGAGGTTTCCTAGCCTGAACAGGTTGAATTTGGGTCTTCTTGAAGGCAAATAAGGTTTTTCCTGCACTTTCATTCATTAAAGGTGCAAACTGGCTTATGTCAATTTTGAGCGTTTCAGAGCGAGACAAGCGTCTTTTTGCATTGTACAATGGCATAAGCTGTACTTGTCTGAAAAAAGGTTTTTCGAGTAAGTTTTCTAGCTTGAACTGGTTGAATTTGGATCTTCTTGATGGCAAACAAGGTTTTTCCTGCACTTTCATTCATTAAGGGTGAAAAGTGGCTTATGTCAATTTTGAGCGTTTCAGAGCGAGAGAAGCGTCTTTTTGCATTGTACAATAGCATAAGCTGTATTTGTCAGAAAAAAGGTTTTTCACTGAGGTTTCCTAGCCTGAACATGTTGAATTTGGGTCTTCTTGAAGGCAAATAAGGTTTTTCCTGCACTTTCATTCATTAAAGGTGCAAACTGGCTTATGTCAATTTTGAGCGTTTCAGAGCGAGACAAGCGTCTTTTTGCATTGTGTAATAGCATAAGCTGTATTGGACTGAAAAAAGGTTTTTCTCTGAGGTTTCTTAGCCTGAAATGGTTGAATTTGGATCTTCTTGATGGCAAACAAGGTTTTTCCTGCGCTTTCATTCATTAAGGGTGAAAAGTGGCTTATGTCAATTTTGAGCGTTTCAGAGCGAGAGAAGCGTCTTTTTGCATTGTACAATACCATAAGCTGTATTTGTCTGAAAAAAGGTTTTTCGAGTAAGTTTTCTAGCTTGAACTGGTTGAATTTGGATCTTCTTAATGGCAAACAAGGTTTTTCCTGCACTTTCATTCATTAAAGGTGCAAACTGGCTTATGTCAATTTTGAGCGTTTCAGAGCGAGAGAAGCGTCTTTTTGCATTGTACAATAGCATAAGCTGTATTTGTCTGAAAAAAGGTTTTTCACTGAGGTTTCCTAGCCTGAACAGGTTGAATTTGGGTCTTCTTGAAGGCAAATAAGGTTTTTCGTGCACTTTCATTCATTAAAGGTGCAAAGTGGCTTATGTCAATTTTGAGCGTTTCAGAGCGAGACAAGCGTCTTTTTGCATTGTGTAATAGCATAAGCTGTATTGGACTGAAAAAAGGTTTTTCTCTGAGGTTTCTTAGCCTGAACTGGTTGAATTTGGGTCTTCTTGATGGCAAACAAGGTTTTTCCTGTGCTTTCATTCATTAAGGGTGAAAAGTGGCTTATGTCAATTTTGAGCGTTTCAGAGCGAGAGAAGCGTCTTTTTGCATTGTAAAATAGCATAAGCTGTATTTGTCAGAATAAAGGTTTTTCACTGAGGTTTCCTAGCCTGAACTGGTTGAATTTGGGTCTTCTTGATGGCAAAAAAGCTTTTTCCTGCACTTTCATTCATTAAGGGTGCAAACTGGCTTATGTCAATTTTGAGCGTTTCAGAGCGAGAGAAGCGTCTTTTTGCATTGTACAATAGCATAAGCTGTATTTGTCAGAAAAAAGGTTTTTCACTGAGGTTTCCTAGCCTGAACAGGTTGAATTTGGGTCTTCTTGAAGGCAAATAAGGTTTTTCCTGCACTTTCATTCATTAAAGGTGCAAACTGGCTTATGTCAATTTTGAGCGTTTCAGAGCGAGACAAGCGTCTTTTTGCATTGTACAATGGCATAAGCTGTACTTGTCTGAAAAAAGGTTTTTCGAGTAAGTTTTCTAGCTTGAACTGGTTGAATTTGGATCTTCTTGATGGCAAACAAGGTTTTTCCTGCACTTTCATTCATTAAAGGTGCAAACTGGCTTATGTCAATTTTGAGCGTTTCAGAGCGAGAGAAGCGTCTTTTTGCATTGTACAATAGCATAAGCTGTATTTGTCAGAAAAAAGGTTTTTCACTGAGGTTTCCTAGCCTGAACTGGTTGAATTTGGGTCTTCTTGAAGGCAAATAAGGTTTTTCCTGCACTTTCATTCTTTAAAGGTTCAAACTGGCTTATGTCAATTTTGAGCGTTTCAGAGCGAGAGAAGCGTCTTTTTGCATTGTACAATACCATAAGCTGTATTTGTCTGAAAAAAGGTTTTTCGAGTAAGTTTTCTAGCTTGAACTGGTTGAATTTGGATCTTCTTAATGGCAAACAAGGTTTTTCCTGCACTTTCATTCATTAAAGGTGCAAACTGGCTTATGTCAATTTTGAGCGTTTCAGAGCGAGAGAAGCGTCTTTTTGCATTGTAAAATAGCATAAGCTGTATTTGTCAGAATAAAGGTTTTTCACTGAGGTTTCCTAGCCTGAACTGGTTGAATTTGGGTCTTCTTGATGTTAAACAAGCTTTTTCCTGCACTTTCATTCATTAAGGGTGCAAACTGGCTTATGTCAATTTTGAGCGTTTCAGAGCGAGAGAAGCGTCTTTTTGCATTGTAAAATAGCATAAGCTGTATTTGTCAGAATAAAGGTTTTTCACTGAGGTTTCCTAGCCTGAACTGGTTGAATTTGGGTCTTCTTGATGGCAAAAAAGCTTTTTCCTGCACTTTCATTCATTAAGGGTGCAAACTGGCTTATGTCAATTTTGAGCGTTTCAGAGCGAGAGAAGCGTCTTTTTGCATTGTACAATAGCATAAGCTGTATTTGTCAGAAAAAAGGTTTTTCACTGAGGTTTCCTAGCCTGAACAGGTTGAATTTGGGTCTTCTTGAAGGCAAATAAGGTTTTTCCTGCACTTTCATTCATTAAAGGTGCAAACTGGCTTATGTCAATTTTGAGCGTTTCAGAGCGAGACAAGCGTCTTTTTGCATTGTACAATGGCATAAGCTGTATTTGTCTGAAAAAAGGTTTTTCGAGTAAGTTTTCTAGCTTGAACTGGTTGAATTTGGATCTTCTTAATGGCAAACAAGGTTTTTCCTGCACTTTCATTCATTAAAGGTGCAAACTGGCTTATGTCAATTTTGAGCGTTTCAGAGCGAGAGAAGCGTCTTTTTGCATTGTAAAATAGCATAAGCTGTATTTGTCAGAATAAAGGTTTTTCACTGAGATTTCCTAGCCTGAACTGGTTGAATTTGGGTCTTCTTGATGTTAAACAAGCTTTTTCCTGCACTTTCATTCATTAAGGGTGCAAACTGGCTTATGTCAATTTTGAGCGTTTCAGAGCGAGAGAAGCGTCTTTTTGCATTGTACAATAGCATAAGCTGTATTTGTCAGAAAAAAGGTTTTTCACTGAGGTTTCCTAGCCTGAACAGGTTGAATTTGGGTCTTCTTGAAGGCAAATAAGGTTTTTCCTGCACTTTCATTCATTAAAGGTGCAAACTGGCTTATGTCAATTTTGAGCGTTTCAGAGCGAGACAAGCGTCTTTTTGCATTGTACAATAGCATAAGCTGTATTTGTCAGAAAAAAGGTTTTTCACTGAGGTTTCCTAGCCTGAACAGGTTGAATTTGGGTCTTCTTGAAGGCAAATAAGGTTTTTCATGCACTTTCATTCATTAAAGGTGCAAACTGGCTTATGTCAATTTTGAGCGTTTCAGAGCGAGACAAGCGTCTTTTTGCATTGTGTAATAGCATAAGCTGTATTGGACTGAAAAAAGGTTTTTCACTGAGGTTTCTTAGCCTGAACATGTTGAATTTGGATCTTCTTGATGGCAAACAAGGTTTTTCCTGCACTTTCATTCATTAAGGGTGAAAAGTGGCTTATGTCAATTTTGAGCGTTTCAGAGCGAGAGAAGCGTCTTTTTGCATTGTAAAATAGCATAAGCTGTATTTGTCTGACAAAAGGTTTTTCGAGTAAGTTTTCTAGCTTGAACTGGTTGAATTTGGATCTTCTTGATGGCAAACAAGGTTTTTCCTGCACTTTCATTCATTAAAGGTGCAAACTGGCTTATGTCAATTTTGAGCGTTTCAGAGCGAGAGAAGCGTCTTTTTGCATTGTACAATAGCATAAGCTGTTTTTGTCAGAAAAAAGGTTTTTCACTGAGGTTTCCTAGCCTGAACAGGTTGAATTTGGGTCTTCTTGAAGGCAAATAAGGTTTTTCCTGCACTTTCATTCATTAAAGGTGCAAACTGGCTTATGTCAATTTTGAGCGTTTCAGAGCGAGACAAGCGTCTTTTTGCATTGTGTAATAGCATAAGCTGTATTGGACTGAAAAAAGGTTTTTCACTGAGGTTTCTTAGCCTGAACAGGTTGAATTTGGATCTTCTTGATGGCAAACAAGGTTTTTCCTGCACTTTCATTCATTAAGGGTGAAAAGTGGCTTATGTCAATTTTGAGCGTTTCAGAGCGAGAGAAGCGTCTTTTTGCATTGTACAATAGCATAAGCTGTATTTGTCAGAAAAAAGGTTTTTCACTGAGGTTTCCTAGCCTGAACATGTTGAATTTGGGTCTTCTTGAAGGCAAATAAGGTTTTTCCTGCACTTTCATTCATTAAAGTTGCAAACTGGCTTATGTCAATTTTGAGCGTTTCAGAGCGAGACAAGCGTCTTTTTGCATTGTGTAATAGCATAAGCTGTATTGGACTGAAAAAAGGTTTTTCTCTGAGGTTTCTTAGCCTGAACTGGTTGAATTTGGGTCTTCTTGATGGCAAACAAGGTTTTTCCTGCACTTTCATTCATTAAGGGTGAAAAGTGGCTTATGTCAATTTTGAGCGTTTCAGAGCGAGAGAAGCGTCTTTTTGCATTGTACAATGGCATAAGCTGTACTTGTCTGAAAAAAGGTTTTTCGAGTAAGTTTTCTAGCCTGAAATGGTTGAATTTGGATCTTCTTGATGGCAAACAAGGTTTTTCCTGCGCTTTCATTCATTAAGGGTGAAAAGTGGCTTATGTCAATTTTGAGCGTTTCAGAGCGAGAGAAGCGTCTTTTTGCATTGTACAATACAATAAGCTGTATTTGTCTGAAAAAAGGTTTTTCGAGTAAGTTTTCTAGCTTGAACTGGTTGAATTTGGATCTTCTTAATGGCAAACAAGGTTTTTCCTGCACTTTCATTCATTAAAGGTGCAAACTGGCTTATGTCAATTTTGAGCGTTTCAGAGCGAGAGAAGCGTCTTTTTGCATTGTACAATAGCATAAGCTGTATTTGTCAGAAAAAAGGTTTTTCACTGAGGTTTCCTAGCCTGAACTGGTTAAATTTGGGTCTTCTTGAAGGCAAATAAGGTTTTTCCTGCACTTTCATTCTTTAAAGGTTCAAACTGGCTTATGTCAATTTTGAGCGTTTCAGAGCGAGAGAAGCGTCTTTTTGCATTGTACAATACCATAAGCTGTATTTGTCTGAAAAAAGGTTTTTCGAGTAAGTTTTCTAGCTTGAACTGGTTGAATTTGGATCTTCTTAATGGCAAACAAGGTTTTTCCTGCACTTTCATTCATTAAAGGTGCAAACTGGCTTATGTCAATTTTGAGCGTTTCAGAGCGAGAGAAGCGTCTTTTTGCATTGTAAAATAGCATAAGCTGTATTTGTCAGAATAAAGGTTTTTCACTGAGGTTTCCTAGCCTGAACTGGTTGAATTTGGGTCTTCTTGATGTTAAACAAGCTTTTTCCTGCACTTTCATTCATTAAGGGTGCAAACTGGCTTATGTCAATTTTGAGCGTTTCAGAGCGAGAGAAGCGTCTTTTTGCATTGTACAATAGCATAAGCTGTATTTGTCAGAAAAAAGGTTTTTCACTGAGGTTTCCTAGCCTGAACAGGTTGAATTTGGGTCTTCTTGAAGGCAAATAAGGTTTTTCCTGCACTTTCATTCATTAAAGGTGCAAACTGGCTTATGTCAATTTTGAGCGTTTCAGAGCGAGACAAGCGTCTTTTTGCATTGTACAATAGCATAAGCTGTATTTGTCAGAAAAAAGGTTTTTCACTGAGGTTTCCTAGCCTGAACAGGTTGAATTTGGGTCTTCTTGAAGGCAAATAAGGTTTTTCATGCACTTTCATTCATTAAAGGTGCAAACTGGCTTATGTCAATTTTGAGCGTTTCAGAGCGAGACAAGCGTCTTTTTGCATTGTGTAATAGCATAAGCTGTATTGGACTGAAAAAAGGTTTTTCACTGAGGTTTCTTAGCCTGAACAGGTTGAATTTGGATCTTCTTGATGGCAAACAAGGTTTTTCCTGCACTTTCATTCATTAAGGGTGAAAAGTGGCTTATGTCAATTTTGAGCGTTTCAGAGCGAGAGAAGCGTCTTTTTGCATTGTAAAATAGCATAAGCTGTATTTGTCTGACAAAAGGTTTTTCGAGTAAGTTTTCTAGCTTGAACTGGTTGAATTTGGATCTTCTTGATGGCAAACAAGGTTTTTCCTGCACTTTCATTCATTAAAGGTGCAAACTGGCTTATGTCAATTTTGAGCGTTTCAGAGCGAGAGAAGCGTCTTTTTGCATTGTACAATAGCATAAGCTGTTTTTGTCAGAAAAAAGGTTTTTCACTGAGGTTTCCTAGCCTGAACAGGTTGAATTTGGGTCTTCTTGAAGGCAAATAAGGTTTTTCCTGCACTTTCATTCATTAAAGGTGCAAACTGGCTTATGTCAATTTTGAGCGTTTCAGAGCGAGACAAGCGTCTTTTTGCATTGTGTAATAGCATAAGCTGTATTGGACTGAAAAAAGGTTTTTCACTGAGGTTTCTTAGCCTGAACAGGTTGAATTTGGATCTTCTTGATGGCAAACAAGGTTTTTCCTGCACTTTCATTCATTAAGGGTGAAAAGTGGCTTATGTCAATTTTGAGCGTTTCAGAGCGAGAGAAGCGTCTTTTTGCATTGTACAATAGCATAAGCTGTATTTGTCAGAAAAAAGGTTTTTCACTGAGGTTTCCTAGCCTGAACATGTTGAATTTGGGTCTTCTTGAAGGCAAATAAGGTTTTTCCTGCACTTTCATTCATTAAAGTTGCAAACTGGCTTATGTCAATTTTGAGCGTTTCAGAGCGAGACAAGCGTCTTTTTGCATTGTGTAATAGCATAAGCTGTATTGGACTGAAAAAAGGTTTTTCTCTGAGGTTTCTTAGCCTGAACTGGTTGAATTTGGGTCTTCTTGATGGCAAACAAGGTTTTTCCTGCACTTTCATTCATTAAGGGTGAAAAGTGGCTTATGTCAATTTTGAGCGTTTCAGAGCGAGAGAAGCGTCTTTTTGCATTGTACAATGGCATAAGCTGTACTTGTCTGAAAAAAGGTTTTTCGAGTAAGTTTTCTAGCCTGAAATGGTTGAATTTGGATCTTCTTGATGGCAAACAAGGTTTTTCCTGCGCTTTCATTCATTAAGGGTGAAAAGTGGCTTATGTCAATTTTGAGCGTTTCAGAGCGAGAGAAGCGTCTTTTTGCATTGTACAATACCATAAGCTGTATTTGTCTGAAAAAAGGTTTTTCGAGTAAGTTTTCTAGCTTGAACTGGTTGAATTTGGATCTTCTTAATGGCAAACAAGGTTTTTCCTGCACTTTCATTCATTAAAGGTGCAAACTGGCTTATGTCAATTTTGAGCGTTTCAGAGCGAGAGAAGCGTCTTTTTGCATTGTACAATAGCATAAGCTGTATTTGTCTGAAAAAAGGTTTTTCACTGAGGTTTCCTAGCCTGAACAGGTTGAATTTGGGTCTTCTTGAAGGCAAATAAGGTTTTTCGTGCACTTTCATTCATTAAAGGTGCAAACTGGCTTATGTCAATTTTGAGCGTTTCAGAGCGAGACAAGCGTCTTTTTGCATTGTGTAATAGCATAAGCTGTATTGGACTGAAAAAAGGTTTTTCTCTGAGGTTTCTTAGCCTGAACTGGTTGAATTTGGGTCTTCTTGATGGCAAACAAGGTTTTTCCTGTGCTTTCATTCATTAAGGGTGAAAAGTGGCTTATGTCAATTTTGAGCGTTTCAGAGCGAGAGAAGCGTCTTTTTGCATTGTACAATAGCATAAGCTGTATTTGTCAGAAAAAAGGTTTTTCACTGAGGTTTCCTAGCCTGAACAGGTTGAATTTGGGTCTTCTTGAAGGCAAATAAGGTTTTTCCTGCACTTTCATTCATTAAAGGTGCAAACTGGCTTATGTCAATTTTGAGCGTTTCAGAGCGAGACAAGCGTCTTTTTGCATTGTGTAATAGCATAAGCTGTATTGGACTGAAAAAAGGTTTTTCACTGAGGTTTCTTAGCCTGAACAGGTTGAATTTGGATCTTCTTGATGGCAAACAAGGTTTTTCCTGCACTTTCATTCATTAAGGGTGAAAAGTGGCTTATGTCAATTTTGAGCGTTTCAGAGCGAGAGAAGCGTCTTTTTGCATTGTAAAATAGCATAAGCTGTATTTGTCAGAATAAAGGTTTTTCACTGAGGTTTCCTAGCCTGAACTGGTTGAATTTGGGTCTTCTTGATGGCAAAAAAGCTTTTTCCTGCACTTTCATTCATTAAGGGTGCAAACTGGCTTATGTCAATTTTGAGCGTTTCAGAGCGAGAGAAGCGTCTTTTTGCATTGTACAATAGCATAAGCTGTATTTGTCAGAAAAAAGGTTTTTCACTGAGGTTTCCTAGCCTGAACAGGTTGAATTTGGGTCTTCTTGAAGGCAAATAAGGTTTTTCCTGCACTTTCATTCATTAAAGGTGCAAACTGGCTTATGTCAATTTTGAGAGTTTCAGAGCGAGACAAGCGTCTTTTTGCATTGTACAATGGCATAAGCTGTACTTGTCTGAAAAAAGGTTTTTCGAGTAAGTTTTCTAGCTTGAACTGGTTGAATTTGGGTCTTCTTGATGGCAAACAAGGTTTTTCCTGCGCTTTCATTCATTAAGGGTGAAAAGTGGCTTATGTCAATTTTGAGCGTTTCAGAGCGAGAGAAGCGTCTTTTTGCATTGTACAATAGCATAAGCTGTATTTGTCAGAAAAAAGGTGTTTCACTGAGGTTTCCTAGCCTGAACAGGTTGAATTTGGGTCTTCTTGAAGGCAAATAAGGTTTTTCCTGCACTTTCATTCATTAAAGGTGCAAACTGGCTTATGTCAATTTTGAGCGTTTCAGAGCGAGACAAGCGTCTTTTTGCATTGTGTAATAGCATAAGCTGTATTGGACTGAAAAAAGGTTTTTCACTGAGGTTTCTTAGCCTGAACAGGTTGAATTTGGATCTTCTTGATGGCAAACAAGGTTTTTCCTGCACTTTCATTCATTAAGGGTGAAAAGTGGCTTATGTCAATTTTGAGCGTTTCAGAGCGAGAGAAGCGTCTTTTTGCATTGTAAAATAGCATAAGCTGTATTTGTCAGAATAAAGGTTTTTCACTGAGGTTTCCTAGCCTGAACTGGTTGAATTTGGGTCTTCTTGATGTTAAACAAGCTTTTTCCTGCACTTTCATTCATTCAGGGTGCAAACTGGCTTATGTCAATTTTGAGCGTTTCAGAGCGAGAGAAGCGTCTTTTTGCATTGTACAATAGCATAAGCTGTATTTGTCAGAAAAAAGGTTTTTCACTGAGGTTTCCTAGCCTGAACAGGTTGAATTTGGGTCTTCTTGAAGGCAAATAAGGTTTTTCCTGCACTTTCATTCATTAAAGGTGCAAACTGGCTTATGTCAATTTTGAGCGTTTCAGAGCGAGACAAGCGTCTTTTTGCATTGTACAATAGCATAAGCTGTATTTGTCAGAAAAAAGGTTTTTCACTGAGGTTTCCTAGCCTGAACAGGTTGAATTTGGGTCTTCTTGAAGGCAAATAAGGTTTTTCCTGCACTTTCATTCATTAAAGGTGCAAACTGGCTTATGTCAATTTTGAGCGTTTCAGAGCGAGAGAAGCGTCTTTTTGCATTGTACAATAGCATAAGCTGTATTTGTCAGAAAAAAGGTTTTTCACTGAGGTTTCCTAGCCTGAACATGTTGAATTTGGGTCTTCTTGAAGGCAAATAAGGTTTTTCCTGCACTTTCATTCATTAAAGGTGCAAACTGGCTTATGTCAATTTTGAGCGTTTCAGAGCGAGAGAAGCGTCTTTTTGCATTGTACAATACCATAAGCTGTATTTGTCTGAAAAAAGGTTTTTCGAGTAAGTTTTCTAGCTTGAACTGGTTGAATTTGGATCTTCTTAATGGCAAACAAGGTTTTTCCTGCACTTTCATTCATTAAAGGTGCAAACTGGCTTATGTCAATTTTGAGCGTTTCAGAGCGAGAGAAGCGTCTTTTTGCATTGTACAATAGCATAAGCTGTATTTGTCAGAAAAAAGGTTTTTCACTGAGGTTTCCTAGCCTGAACTGGTTGAATTTGGGTCTTCTTGAAGGCAAATAAGGTTTTTCCTGCACTTTCATTCATTAAAGGTGCAAACTGGCTTATGTCAATTTTGAGCGTTTCAGAGCGAGACAAGCGTCTTTTTGCATTGTACAATAGCATAAGCTGTATTTGTCAGAAAAAAGGTTTTTCACTGAGGTTTCCTAGCCTGAACAGGTTGAATTTGGGTCTTCTTGAAGGCAAATAAGGTTTTTCCTGCACTTTCATTCATTAAAGGTGCAAACTGGCTTATGTCAATTTTGAGCGTTTCAGAGCGAGACAAGCGTCTTTTTGCATTGTGTAATAGCATAAGCTGTATTGGACTGAAAAAAGGTTTTTCTCTGAGGTTTCTTAGCCTGAACTGGTTGAATTTGGGTCTTCTTGATGGCAAACAAGGTTTTTCCTGCACTTTCATTCATTAAGGGTGAAAAGTGGCTTATGTCAATTTTGAGCGTTTCAGAGCGAGAGAAGCGTCTTTTTGCATTGTACAATGGCATAAGCTGTACTTGTCTGAAAAAAGGTTTTTCGAGTAAGTTTTCTAGCCTGAAATGGTTGAATTTGGATCTTCTTGATGGCAAACAAGGTTTTTCCTGCGCTTTCATTCATTAAGGGTGAAAAGTGGCTTATGTCAATTTTGAGCGTTTCAGAGCGAGAGAAGCGTCTTTTTGCATTGTACAATACCATAAGCTGTATTTGTCTGAAAAAAGGTTTTTCGAGTAAGTTTTCTAGCTTGAACTGGTTGAATTTGGATCTTCTTAATGGCAAACAAGGTTTTTCCTGCACTTTCATTCATTAAAGGTGCAAACTGGCTTATGTCAATTTTGAGCGTTTCAGAGCGAGAGAAGCGTCTTTTTGCATTGTACAATAGCATAAGCTGTATTTGTCTGAAAAAAGGTTTTTCACTGAGGTTTCCTAGCCTGAACAGGTTGAATTTGGGTCTTCTTGAAGGCAAATAAGGTTTTTCGTGCACTTTCATTCATTAAAGGTGCAAACTGGCTTATGTCAATTTTGAGCGTTTCAGAGCGAGACAAGCGTCTTTTTGCATTGTGTAATAGCATAAGCTGTATTGGACTGAAAAAAGGTTTTTCTCTGAGGTTTCTTAGCCTGAACTGGTTGAATTTGGGTCTTCTTGATGGCAAACAAGGTTTTTCCTGTGTTTCATTCATTAAGGGTGAAAAGTGGCTTATGTCAATTTTGAGCGTTTCAGAGCGAGAGAAGCGTCTTTTTGCATTGTACAATAGCATAAGCTGTATTTGTCAGAAAAAAGGTTTTTCACTGAGGTTTCCTAGCCTGAACAGGTTGAATTTGGGTCTTCTTGAAGGCAAATAAGGTTTTTCCTGCACTTTCATTCATTAAAGGTGCAAACTGGCTTATGTCAATTTTGAGCGTTTCAGAGCGAGACAAGCGTCTTTTTGCATTGTGTAATAGCATAAGCTGTATTGGACTGAAAAAAGGTTTTTCACTGAGGTTTCTTAGCCTGAACAGGTTGAATTTGGATCTTCTTGATGGCAAACAAGGTTTTTCCTGCACTTTCATTCATTAAGGGTGAAAAGTGGCTTATGTCAATTTTGAGCGTTTCAGAGCGAGAGAAGCGTCTTTTTGCATTGTACAATAGCATAAGCTGTATTTGTCAGAAAAAAGGTTTTTCACTGAGGTTTCCTAGCCTGAACTGGTTGAATTTGGGTCTTCTTGAAGGCAAATAAGGTTTTTCCTGCACTTTCATTCTTTAAAGGTTCAAACTGGCTTATGTCAATTTTGAGCGTTTCAGAGCGAGAGAAGCGTCTTTTTGCATTGTACAATACCATAAGCTGTATTTGTCTGAAAAAAGGTTTTTCGAGTAAGTTTTCTAGCTTGAACTGGTTGAATTTGGATCTTCTTAATGGCAAACAAGGTTTTTCCTGCACTTTCATTCATTAAAGGTGCAAACTGGCTTATGTCAATTTTGAGCGTTTCAGAGCGAGAGAAGCGTCTTTTTGCATTGTACAATAGCATAAGCTGTATTTGTCAGAAAAAAGGTTTTTCACTGAGGTTTCCTAGCCTGAACAGGTTGAATTTGGGTCTTCTTGAAGGCAAATAAGGTTTTTCCTGCACTTTCATTCATTAAAGGTGCAAACTGGCTTATGTCAATTTTGAGCGTTTCAGAGCGAGACAAGCGTCTTTTTGCATTGTGTAATAGCATAAGCTGTATTGGACTGAAAAAAGGTTTTTCTCTGAGGTTTCTTAGCCTGAACTGGTTGAATTTGGGTCTTCTTGATGGCAAACAAGGTTTTTCCTGCACTTTCATTCATTAAGGGTGAAAAGTGGCTTATGTCAATTTTGAGCGTTTCAGAGCGAGAGAAGCGTCTTTTTGCATTGTACAATGGCATAAGCTGTACTTGTCTGAAAAAAGGTTTTTCGAGTAAGTTTTCTAGCCTGAAATGGTTGAATTTCGATCTTCTTGATGGCAAACAAGGTTTTTCCTGCGCTTTCATTCATTAAGGGTGAAAAGTGGCTTATGTCAATTTTGAGCATTTCAGAGCGAGAGAAGCGTCTTTTTGCATTGTACAATGGCATAAGCTGTACTTGTCTGAAAAAAGGTTTTTCGAGTAAGTTTTCTAGCCTGAAATGGTTGAATTTGGATCTTCTTGATGGCAAACAAGGTTTTTCCTGCGCTTTCATTCATTAAGGGTGAAAAGTGGCTTATGTCAATTTTGAGCGTTTCAGAGCGAGAGAAGCGTCTTTTTGCATTGTACAATACCATAAGCTGTATTTGTCTGAAAAAAGGTTTTTCGAGTAAGTTTTCTAGCTTGAACTGGTTGAATTTGGATCTTCTTAATGGCAAACAAGGTTTTTCCTGCACTTTCATTCATTAAAGGTGCAAACTGGCTTATGTCAATTTTGAGCGTTTCAGAGCGAGAGAAGCGTCTTTTTGCATTGTACAATAGCATAAGCTGTATTTGTCTGAAAAAAGGTTTTTCACTGAGGTTTCCTAGCCTGAACAGGTTGAATTTGGGTCTTCTTGAAGGCAAATAAGGTTTTTCGTGCACTTTCATTCATTAAAGGTGCAAACTGGCTTATGTCAATTTTGAGCGTTTCAGAGCGAGACAAGCGTCTTTTTGCATTGTGTAATAGCATAAGCTGTATTGGACTGAAAAAAGGTTTTTCTCTGAGGTTTCTTAGCCTGAACTGGTTGAATTTGGGTCTTCTTGATGGCAAACAAGGTTTTTCCTGTGTTTCATTCATTAAGGGTGAAAAGTGGCTTATGTCAATTTTGAGCGTTTCAGAGCGAGAGAAGCGTCTTTTTGCATTGTACAATAGCATAAGCTGTATTTGTCAGAAAAAAGGTTTTTCACTGAGGTTTCCTAGCCTGAACAGGTTGAATTTGGGTCTTCTTGAAGGCAAATAAGGTTTTTCCTGCACTTTCATTCATTAAAGGTGCAAACTGGCTTATGTCAATTTTGAGCGTTTCAGAGCGAGACAAGCGTCTTTTTGCATTGTGTAATAGCATAAGCTGTATTGGACTGAAAAAAGGTTTTTCACTGAGGTTTCTTAGCCTGAACAGGTTGAATTTGGATCTTCTTGATGGCAAACAAGGTTTTTCCTGCACTTTCATTCATTAAGGGTGAAAAGTGGCTTATGTCAATTCTGAGCGTTTCAGAGCGAGAGAAGCGTCTTTTTGCATTGTACAATAGCATAAGCTGTATTTGTCAGAAAAAAGGTTTTTCACTGAGGTTTCCTAGCCTGAACTGGTTGAATTTGGGTCTTCTTGAAGGCAAATAAGGTTTTTCCTGCACTTTCATTCTTTAAAGGTTCAAACTGGCTTATGTCAATTTTGAGCGTTTCAGAGCGAGAGAAGCGTCTTTTTGCATTGTACAATACCATAAGCTGTATTTGTCTGAAAAAAGGTTTTTCGAGTAAGTTTTCTAGCTTGAACTGGTTGAATTTGGATCTTCTTAATGGCAAACAAGGTTTTTCCTGCACTTTCATTCATTAAAGGTGCAAACTGGCTTATGTCAATTTTGAGCGTTTCAGAGCGAGAGAAGCGTCTTTTTGCATTGTACAATAGCATAAGCTGTATTTGTCAGAAAAAAGGTTTTTCACTGAGGTTTCCTAGCCTGAACAGGTTGAATTTGGGTCTTCTTGAAGGCAAATAAGGTTTTTCCTGCACTTTCATTCATTAAAGGTGCAAACTGGCTTATGTCAATTTTGAGCGTTTCAGAGCGAGACAAGCGTCTTTTTGCATTGTGTAATAGCATAAGCTGTATTGGACTGAAAAAAGGTTTTTCTCTGAGGTTTCTTAGCCTGAACTGGTTGAATTTGGGTCTTCTTGATGGCAAACAAGGTTTTTCCTGCACTTTCATTCATTAAGGGTGAAAAGTGGCTTATGTCAATTTTGAGCGTTTCAGAGCGAGAGAAGCGTCTTTTTGCATTGTACAATGGCATAAGCTGTACTTGTCTGAAAAAAGGTTTTTCGAGTAAGTTTTCTAGCCTGAAATGGTTGAATTTCGATCTTCTTGATGGCAAACAAGGTTTTTCCTGCGCTTTCATTCATTAAGGGTGAAAAGTGGCTTATGTCAATTTTGAGCGTTTCAGAGCGAGAGAAGCGTCTTTTTGCATTGTACAATACCATAAGCTGTATTTGTCTGAAAAAAGGTTTTTCGAGTAAGTTTTCTAGCTTGAACTGGTTGAATTTGGATCTTCTTAATGGCAAACAAGGTTTTTCCTGCACTTTCATTCATTAAAGGTGCAAACTGGCTTATGTCAATTTTGAGCGTTTCAGAGCGAGAGAAGCGTCTTTTTGCATTGTACAATAGCATAAGCTGTATTTGTCTGAAAAAAGGTTTTTCACTGAGGTTTCCTAGCCTGAACTGGTTGAATTTGGGTCTTCTTGAAGGCAAATAAGGTTTTTCCTGCACTTTCATTCATTAAAGGTGCAAACTGGCTTATGTCAATTTTGAGCGTTTCAGAGCGAGACAAGCGTCTTTTTGCATTGTA
Source organism: Pagrus major (assembly GCF_040436345.1). NCBI lineage: Eukaryota > Metazoa > Chordata > Actinopteri > Spariformes > Sparidae > Pagrus > Pagrus major. The sequence goes on along the minus strand of NC_133227.1, from coordinate 18,833,289 downwards.
CAATAGCATAAGCTGTATTTGTCAGAAAAAAGGTTTTTCACTGAGGTTTCCTAGCCTGAACAGGTTGAATTTGGGTCTTCTTGAAGGCAAATAAGGTTTTTCCTGCACTTTCATTCATTAAAGGTGCAAACTGGCTTATGTCAATTTTGAGCGTTTCAGAGCGAGAGAAGCGTCTTTTTGCATTGTACAATAGCATAAGCTGTATTTGTCAGAAAAAAGGTTTTTCACTGAGGTTTCCTAGCCTGAACATGTTGAATTTGGGTCTTCTTGAAGGCAAATAAGGTTTTTCCTGCACTTTCATTCATTAAAGGTGCAAACTGGCTTATGTCAATTTTGAGCGTTTCAGAGCGAGACAAGCGTCTTTTTGCATTGTGTAATAGCATAAGCTGTATTGGACTGAAAAAAGGTTTTTCTCTGAGGTTTCTTAGCCTGAACTGGTTGAATTTGGGTCTTCTTGATGGCAAACAAGGTTTTTCCTGCACTTTCATTCCTTAAGGGTGAAAAGTGGCTTATGTCAATTTTGAGCGTTTCAGAGCGAGAGAAGCGTCTTTTTGCATTGTACAATGGCATAAGCTGTACTTGTCTGAAAAAAGGTTTTTCGAGTAAGTTTTCTAGCCTGAAATGGTTGAATTTGGATCTTCTTGATGGCAAACAAGGTTTTTCCTGCACTTTCATTCATTAAAGGTGCAAACTGGCTTATGTCAATTTTGAGCGTTTCAGAGCGAGAGAAGCGTCTTTTTGCATTGTACAATAGCATAAGCTGTATTTGTCTGAAAAAAGGTTTTTCACTGAGGTTTCCTAGCCTGAACAGGTTGAATTTGGGTCTTCTTGAAGGCAAATAAGGTTTTTCGTGCACTTTCATTCATTAAAGGTGCAAACTGGCTTATGTCAATTTTGAGCGTTTCAGAGCGAGACAAGCGTCTTTTTGCATTGTGTAATAGCATAAGCTGTATTGGACTGAAAAAAGGTTTTTCTCTGAGGTTTCTTAGCCTGAACTGGTTGAATTTGGGTCTTCTTGATGGCAAACAAGGTTTTTCCTGTGCTTTCATTCATTAAGGGTGAAAAGTGGCTTATGTCAATTTTGAGCGTTTCAGAGCGAGAGAAGCGTCTTTTTGCATTGTACAATAGCATAAGCTGTATTTGTCAGAAAAAAGGTTTTTCACTGAGGTTTCCTAGCCTGAACAGGTTGAATTTGGGTCTTCTTGAAGGCAAATAAGGTTTTTCCTGCACTTTCATTCATTAAAGGTGCAAACTGGCTTATGTCAATTTTGAGCGTTTCAGAGCGAGACAAGCGTCTTTTTGCATTGTGTAATAGCATAAGCTGTATTGGACTGAAAAAAGGTTTTTCACTGAGGTTTCTTAGCCTGAACAGGTTGAATTTGGATCTTCTTGATGGCAAACAAGGTTTTTCCTGCACTTTCATTCATTAAGGGTGAAAAGTGGCTTATGTCAATTTTGAGCGTTTCAGAGCGAGAGAAGCGTCTTTTTGCATTGTAAAATAGCATAAGCTGTATTTGTCAGAATAAAGGTTTTTCACTGAGGTTTCCTAGCCTGAACAGGTTGAATTTGGGTCTTCTTGAAGGCAAATAAGGTTTTTCCTGCACTTTCATTCATTAAAGGTGCAAACTGGCTTATGTCAATTTTGAGCGTTTCAGAGCGAGACAAGCGTCTTTTTGCATTGTACAATGGCATAAGCTGTACTTGTCTGAAAAAAGGTTTTTCGAGTAAGTTTTCTAGCTTGAACTGGTTGAATTTGGATCTTCTTGATGGCAAACAAGGTTTTTCCTGCACTTTCATTCATTAAAGGTGCAAACTGGCTTATGTCAATTTTGAGCGTTTCAGAGAGAGAGAAGCGTCTTTTTGCATTGTACAATAGCATAAGCTGTATTTGTCAGAAAAAAGGTTTTTTACTGAGGTTTCCTAGCCTGAACTGGTTGAATTTGGGTCTTCTTGAAGGCAAATAAGGTTTTTCCTGCACTTTCATTCTTTAAAGGTTCAAACTGGCTTATGTCAATTTTGAGCGTTTCAGAGCGAGAGAAGCGTCTTTTTGCATTGTACAATACCATAAGCTGTATTTGTCTGAAAAAAGGTTTTTCGAGTAAGTTTTCTAGCTTGAACTGGTTGAATTTGGATCTTCTTAATGGCAAACAAGGTTTTTCCTGCACTTTCATTCATTAAAGGTGCAAACTGGCTTATGTCAATTTTGAGCGTTTCAGAGCGAGAGAAGCGTCTTTTTGCATTGTAAAATAGCATAAGCTGTATTTGTCAGAATAAAGGTTTTTCACTGAGGTTTCCTAGCCTGAACAGGTTGAATTTGGGTCTTCTTGAAGGCAAATAAGGTTTTTCCTGCACTTTCATTCATTAAAGGTGCAAACTGGCTTATGTCAATTTTGAGCGTTTCAGAGCGAGACAAGCGTCTTTTTGCATTGTGTAATAGCATAAGCTGTATTGGACTGAAAAAAGGTTTTTCACTGAGGTTTCTTAGCCTGAACAGGTTGAATTTGGATCTTCTTGATGGCAAACAAGGTTTTTCCTGCACTTTCATTCATTAAGGGTGAAAAGTGGCTTATGTCAATTTTGAGCGTTTCAGAGCGAGAGAAGCGTCTTTTTGCATTGTAAAATAGCATAAGCTGTATTTGTCAGAATAAAGGTTTTTCACTGAGGTTTCCTAGCCTGAACTGGTTGAATTTGGGTCTTCTTGATGGCAAAAAAGCTTTTTCCTGCACTTTCATTCATTAAGGGTGCAAACTGGCTTATGTCAATTTTGAGCGTTTCAGAGCGAGAGAAGCGTCTTTTTGCATTGTACAATAGCATAAGCTGTATTTGTCAGAAAAAAGGTTTTTCACTGAGGTTTCCTAGCCTGAACTGGTTGAATTTGGGTCTTCTTGAAGGCAAATAAGGTTTTTCCTGCACTTTCATTCATTAAAGGTGCAAACTGGCTTATGTCAATTTTGAGCGTTTCAGAGCGAGACAAGCGTCTTTTTGCATTGTGTAATAGCATAAGCTGTATTGGACTGAAAAAAGGTTTTTCACTGAGGTTTCTTAGCCTGAACAGGTTGAATTTGGATCTTCTTGATGGCAAACAAGGTTTTTCCTGCACTTTCATTCATTAAGGGTGAAAAGTGGCTTATGTCAATTTTGAGCGTTTCAGAGCGAGAGAAGCGTCTTTTTGCATTGTAAAATAGCATAAGCTGTATTTGTCAGAATAAAGGTTTTTCACTGAGGTTTCCTAGCCTGAACTGGTTGAATTTGGGTCTTCTTGATGTTAAACAAGCTTTTTCCTGCACTTTCATTCATTCAGGGTGCAAACTGGCTTATGTCAATTTTGAGCGTTTCAGAGCGAGAGAAGCGTCTTTTTGCATTGTACAATAGCATAAGCTGTATTTGTCAGAAAAAAGGTTTTTCACTGAGGTTTCCTAGCCTGAACAGGTTGAATTTGGGTCTTCTTGAAGGCAAATAAGGTTTTTCCTGCACTTTCATTCATTAAAGGTGCAAACTGGCTTATGTCAATTTTGAGCGTTTCAGAGCGAGACAAGCGTCTTTTTGCATTGTACAATAGCATAAGCTGTATTTGTCAGAAAAAAGGTTTTTCACTGAGGTTTCCTAGCCTGAACAGGTTGAATTTGGGTCTTCTTGAAGGCAAATAAGGTTTTTCCTGCACTTTCATTCATTAAAGGTGCAAACTGGCTTATGTCAATTTTGAGCGTTTCAGAGCGAGAGAAGCGTCTTTTTGCATTGTACAATAGCATAAGCTGTATTTGTCAGAAAAAAGGTTTTTCACTGAGGTTTCCTAGCCTGAACATGTTGAATTTGGGTCTTCTTGAAGGCAAATAAGGTTTTTCCTGCACTTTCATTCATTAAAGGTGCAAACTGGCTTATGTCAATTTTGAGCGTTTCAGAGCGAGACAAGCGTCTTTTTGCATTGTGTAATAGCATAAGCTGTATTGGACTGAAAAAAGGTTTTTCTCTGAGGTTTCTTAGCCTGAACTGGTTGAATTTGGGTCTTCTTGATGGCAAACAAGGTTTTTCCTGCACTTTCATTCCTTAAGGGTGAAAAGTGGCTTATGTCAATTTTGAGCGTTTCAGAGCGAGAGAAGCGTCTTTTTGCATTGTACAATGGCATAAGCTGTACTTGTCTGAAAAAAGGTTTTTCGAGTAAGTTTTCTAGCCTGAAATGGTTGAATTTGGATCTTCTTGATGGCAAACAAGGTTTTTCCTGCACTTTCATTCATTAAAGGTGCAAACTGGCTTATGTCAATTTTGAGCGTTTCAGAGCGAGAGAAGCGTCTTTTTGCATTGTACAATAGCATAAGCTGTATTTGTCTGAAAAAAGGTTTTTCACTGAGGTTTCCTAGCCTGAACAGGTTGAATTTGGGTCTTCTTGAAGGCAAATAAGGTTTTTCGTGCACTTTCATTCATTAAAGGTGCAAACTGGCTTATGTCAATTTTGAGCGTTTCAGAGCGAGACAAGCGTCTTTTTGCATTGTGTAATAGCATAAGCTGTATTGGACTGAAAAAAGGTTTTTCTCTGAGGTTTCTTAGCCTGAACTGGTTGAATTTGGGTCTTCTTAATGGCAAACAAGGTTTTTCCTGCACTTTCATTCATTAAAGGTGCAAACTGGCTTATGTCAATTTTGAGCGTTTCAGAGCGAGAGAAGCGTCTTTTTGCATTGTAAAATAGCATAAGCTGTATTTGTCAGAATAAAGGTTTTTCACTGAGGTTTCCTAGCCTGAACAGGTTGAATTTGGGTCTTCTTGAAGGCAAATAAGGTTTTTCCTGCACTTTCATTCATTAAAGGTGCAAACTGGCTTATGTCAATTTTGAGCGTTTCAGAGCGAGACAAGCGTCTTTTTGCATTGTGTAATAGCATAAGCTGTATTGGACTGAAAAAAGGTTTTTCACTGAGGTTTCTTAGCCTGAACAGGTTGAATTTGGATCTTCTTGATGGCAAACAAGGTTTTTCCTGCACTTTCATTCATTAAGGGTGAAAAGTGGCTTATGTCAATTTTGAGCGTTTCAGAGCGAGAGAAGCGTCTTTTTGCATTGTAAAATAGCATAAGCTGTATTTGTCAGAATAAAGGTTTTTCACTGAGGTTTCCTAGCCTGAACTGGTTGAATTTGGGTCTTCTTGATGTTAAACAAGCTTTTTCCTGCACTTTCATTCATTCAGGGTGCAAACTGGCTTATGTCAATTTTGAGCGTTTCAGAGCGAGAGAAGCGTCTTTTTGCATTGTACAATAGCATAAGCTGTATTTGTCAGAAAAAAGGTTTTTCACTGAGGTTTCCTAGCCTGAACAGGTTGAATTTGGGTCTTCTTGAAGGCAAATAAGGTTTTTCCTGCACTTTCATTCATTAAAGGTGCAAACTGGCTTATGTCAATTTTGAGCGTTTCAGAGCGAGACAAGCGTCTTTTTGCATTGTACAATAGCATAAGCTGTATTTGTCAGAAAAAAGGTTTTTCACTGAGGTTTCCTAGCCTGAACAGGTTGAATTTGGGTCTTCTTGAAGGCAAATAAGGTTTTTCCTGCACTTTCATTCATTAAAGGTGCAAACTGGCTTATGTCAATTTTGAGCGTTTCAGAGCGAGAGAAGCGTCTTTTTGCATTGTACAATAGCATAAGCTGTATTTGTCAGAAAAAAGGTTTTTCACTGAGGTTTCCTAGCCTGAACATGTTGAATTTGGGTCTTCTTGAAGGCAAATAAGGTTTTTCCTGCACTTTCATTCATTAAAGGTGCAAACTGGCTTATGTCAATTTTGAGCGTTTCAGAGCGAGACAAGCGTCTTTTTGCATTGTGTAATAGCATAAGCTGTATTGGACTGAAAAAAGGTTTTTCTCTGAGGTTTCTTAGCCTGAACTGGTTGAATTTGGGTCTTCTTGATGGCAAACAAGGTTTTTCCTGCACTTTCATTCCTTAAGGGTGAAAAGTGGCTTATGTCAATTTTGAGCGTTTCAGAGCGAGAGAAGCGTCTTTTTGCATTGTACAATGGCATAAGCTGTACTTGTCTGAAAAAAGGTTTTTCGAGTAAGTTTTCTAGCCTGAAATGGTTGAATTTGGATCTTCTTGATGGCAAACAAGGTTTTTCCTGCACTTTCATTCATTAAAGGTGCAAACTGGCTTATGTCAATTTTGAGCGTTTCAGAGCGAGAGAAGCGTCTTTTTGCATTGTACAATAGCATAAGCTGTATTTGTCTGAAAAAAGGTTTTTCACTGAGGTTTCCTAGCCTGAACAGGTTGAATTTGGGTCTTCTTGAAGGCAAATAAGGTTTTTCGTGCACTTTCATTCATTAAAGGTGCAAACTGGCTTATGTCAATTTTGAGCGTTTCAGAGCGAGACAAGCGTCTTTTTGCATTGTGTAATAGCATAAGCTGTATTGGACTGAAAAAAGGTTTTTCTCTGAGGTTTCTTAGCCTGAACTGGTTGAATTTGGGTCTTCTTAATGGCAAACAAGGTTTTTCCTGCACTTTCATTCATTAAAGGTGCAAACTGGCTTATGTCAATTTTGAGCGTTTCAGAGCGAGAGAAGCGTCTTTTTGCATTGTAAAATAGCATAAGCTGTATTTGTCAGAATAAAGGTTTTTCACTGAGGTTTCCTAGCCTGAACAGGTTGAATTTGGGTCTTCTTGAAGGCAAATAAGGTTTTTCCTGCACTTTCATTCATTAAAGGTGCAAACTGGCTTATGTCAATTTTGAGCGTTTCAGAGCGAGACAAGCGTCTTTTTGCATTGTGTAATAGCATAAGCTGTATTGGACTGAAAAAAGGTTTTTCACTGAGGTTTCTTAGCCTGAACAGGTTGAATTTGGATCTTCTTGATGGCAAACAAGGTTTTTCCTGCACTTTCATTCATTAAGGGTGAAAAGTGGCTTATGTCAATTTTGAGCGTTTCAGAGCGAGAGAAGCGTCTTTTTGCATTGTAAAATAGCATAAGCTGTATTTGTCAGAATAAAGGTTTTTCACTGAGGTTTCCTAGCCTGAACTGGTTGAATTTGGGTCTTCTTGATGTCAAAAAAGCTTTTTCCTGCACTTTCATTCATTAAGGGTGCAAACTGGCTTATGTCAATTTTGAGCGTTTCAGAGCGAGAGAAGCGTCTTTTTGCATTGTACAATAGCATAAGCTGTATTTGTCAGAAAAAAGGTTTTTCACTGAGGTTTCCTAGCCTGAACTGGTTGAATTTGGGTCTTCTTGAAGGCAAATAAGGTTTTTCCTGCACTTTCATTCTTTAAAGGTTCAAACTGGCTTATGTCAATTTTGAGCGTTTCAGAGCGAGAGAAGCGTCTTTTTGCATTGTACAATACCATAAGCTGTATTTGTCTGAAAAAAGGTTTTTCGAGTAAGTTTTCTAGCTTGAACTGGTTGAATTTGGATCTTCTTAATGGCAAACAAGGTTTTTCCTGCACTTTCATTCATTAAAGGTGCAAACTGGCTTATGTCAATTTTGAGCGTTTCAGAGCGAGAGAAGCGTCTTTTTGCATTGTACAATAGCATAAGCTGTATTTGTCAGAAAAAAGGTTTTTCACTGAGGTTTCCTAGCCTGAACTGGTTGAATTTGGGTCTTCTTGAAGGCAAATAAGGTTTTTCCTGCACTTTCATTCATTAAAGGTGCAAACTGGCTTATGTCAATTTTGAGCGTTTCAGAGCGAGACAAGCGTCTTTTTGCATTGTACAATAGCATAAGCTGTATTTGTCAGAAAAAAGGTTTTTCACTGAGGTTTCCTAGCCTGAACAGGTTGAATTTGGGTCTTCTTGAAGGCAAATAAGGTTTTTCCTGCACTTTCATTCATTAAAGGTGCAAACTGGCTTATGTCAATTTTGAGCGTTTCAGAGCGAGACAAGCGTCTTTTTGCATTGTGTAATAGCATAAGCTGTATTGGACTGAAAAAAGGTTTTTCTCTGAGGTTTCTTAGCCTGAACTGGTTGAATTTGGGTCTTCTTGATGGCAAACAAGGTTTTTCCTGCACTTTCATTCATTAAAGGTGCAAACTGGCTTATGTCAATTTTGAGCGTTTCAGAGCGAGAGAAGCGTCTTTTTGCATTGTACAATAGCATAAGCTGTATTTGTCTGAAAAAAGGTTTTTCGAGTAAGTTTTCTAGCTTGAACTGGTTGAATTTGGATCTTCTTAATGGCAAACAAGGTTTTTCCTGCACTTTCATTCATTAAAGGTGCAAACTGGCTTATGTCAATTTTGAGCGTTTCAGAGCGAGAGAAGCGTCTTTTTGCATTGTACAATAGCATAAGCTGTATTTGTCTGAAAAAAGGTTTTTCACTGAGGTTTCCTAGCCTGAACAGGTTGAATTTGGGTCTTCTTGAAGGCAAATAAGGTTTTTCGTGCACTTTCATTCATTAAAGGTGCAAACTGGCTTATGTCAATTTTGAGCGTTTCAGAGCGAGACAAGCGTCTTTTTGCATTGTGTAATAGCATAAGCTGTATTGGACTGAAAAAAGGTTTTTCTCTGAGGTTTCTTAGCCTGAACTGGTTGAATTTGGGTCTTCTTGATGGCAAACAAGGTTTTTCCTGTGCTTTCATTCATTAAGGGTGAAAAGTGGCTTATGTCAATTTTGAGCGTTTCAGAGCGAGAGAAGCGTCTTTTTGCATTGTACAATAGCATAAGCTGTATTTGTCAGAAAAAAGGTTTTTCACTGAGGTTTCCTAGCCTGAACAGGTTGAATTTGGGTCTTCTTGAAGGCAAATAAGGTTTTTCCTGCACTTTCATTCATTAAAGGTGCAAACTGGCTTATGTCAATTTTGAGCGTTTCAGAGCGAGACAAGCGTCTTTTTGCATTGTGTAATAGCATAAGCTGTATTGGACTGAAAAAAGGTTTTTCACTGAGGTTTCTTAGCCTGAACAGGTTGAATTTGGATCTTCTTGATGGCAAACAAGGTTTTTCCTGCACTTTCATTCATTAAGGGTGAAAAGTGGCTTATGTCAATTTTGAGCGTTTCAGAGCGAGAGAAGCGTCTTTTTGCATTGTAAAATAGCATAAGCTGTATTTGTCAGAATAAAGGTTTTTCACTGAGGTTTCCTAGCCTGAACTGGTTGAATTTGGGTCTTCTTGATGGCAAAAAAGCTTTTTCCTGCACTTTCATTCATTAAGGGTGCAAACTGGCTTATGTCAATTTTGAGCGTTTCAGAGCGAGAGAAGCGTCTTTTTGCATTGTACAATAGCATAAGCTGTATTTGTCAGAAAAAAGGTTTTTCACTGAGGTTTCCTAGCCTGAACTGGTTGAATTTGGGTCTTCTTGAAGGCAAATAAGGTTTTTCCTGCACTTTCATTCTTTAAAGGTTCAAACTGGCTTATGTCAATTTTGAGCGTTTCAGAGCGAGAGAAGCGTCTTTTTGCATTGTACAATACCATAAGCTGTATTTGTCTGAAAAAAGGTTTTTCGAGTAAGTTTTCTAGCTTGAACTGGTTGAATTTGGATCTTCTTAATGGCAAACAAGGTTTTTCCTGCACTTTCATTCATTAAAGGTGCAAACTGGCTTATGTCAATTTTGAGCGTTTCAGAGCGAGAGAAGCGTCTTTTTGCATTGTACAATAGCATAAGCTGTATTTGTCAGAAAAAAGGTTTTTCACTGAGGTTTCCTAGCCTGAACTGGTTGAATTTGGGTCTTCTTGAAGGCAAATAAGGTTTTTCCTGCACTTTCATTCATTAAAGGTGCAAACTGGCTTATGTCAATTTTGAGCGTTTCAGAGCGAGACAAGCGTCTTTTTGCATTGTACAATAGCATAAGCTGTATTTGTCAGAAAAAAGGTTTTTCACTGAGGTTTCCTAGCCTGAACAGGTTGAATTTGGGTCTTCTTGAAGGCAAATAAGGTTTTTCCTGCACTTTCATTCATTAAAGGTGCAAACTGGCTTATGTCAATTTTGAGCGTTTCAGAGCGAGACAAGCGTCTTTTTGCATTGTGTAATAGCATAAGCTGTATTGGACTGAAAAAAGGTTTTTCTCTGAGGTTTCTTAGCCTGAACTGGTTGAATTTGGGTCTTCTTGATGGCAAACAAGGTTTTTCCTGCACTTTCATTCATTAAGGGTGAAAAGTGGCTTATGTCAATTTTGAGCGTTTCAGAGCGAGAGAAGCGTCTTTTTGCATTGTACAATGGCATAAGCTGTACTTGTCTGAAAAAAGGTTTTTCGAGTAAGTTTTCTAGCCTGAAATGGTTGAATTTGGATCTTCTTGATGGCAAACAAGGTTTTTCCTGCGCTTTCATTCATTAAGGGTGAAAAGTGGCTTATGTCAATTTTGAGCGTTTCAGAGCGAGAGAAGCGTCTTTTTGCATTGTACAATACCATAAGCTGTATTTGTCTGAAAAAAGGTTTTTCGAGTAAGTTTTCTAGCTTGAACTGGTTGAATTTGGATCTTCTTAATGGCAAACAAGGTTTTTCCTGCACTTTCATTCATTAAAGGTGCAAACTGGCTTATGTCAATTTTGAGCGTTTCAGAGCGAGAGAAGCGTCTTTTTGCATTGTACAATAGCATAAGCTGTATTTGTCTGAAAAAAGGTTTTTCACTGAGGTTTCCTAGCCTGAACAGGTTGAATTTGGGTCTTCTTGAAGGCAAATAAGGTTTTTCGTGCACTTTCATTCATTAAAGGTGCAAACTGGCTTATGTCAATTTTGAGCGTTTCAGAGCGAGACAAGCGTCTTTTTGCATTGTGTAATAGCATAAGCTGTATTGGACTGAAAAAAGGTTTTTCTCTGAGGTTTCTTAGCCTGAACTGGTTGAATTTGGGTCTTCTTGATGGCAAACAAGGTTTTTCCTGTGCTTTCATTCATTAAGGGTGAAAAGTGGCTTATGTCAATTTTGAGCGTTTCAGAGCGAGAGAAGCGTCTTTTTGCATTGTACAATAGCATAAGCTGTATTTGTCAGAAAAAAGGTTTTTCACTGAGGTTTCCTAGCCTGAACAGGTTGAATTTGGGTCTTCTTGAAGGCAAATAAGGTTTTTCCTGCACTTTCATTCATTAAAGGTGCAAACTGGCTTATGTCAATTTTGAGCGTTTCAGAGCGAGACAAGCGTCTTTTTGCATTGTGTAATAGCATAAGCTGTATTGGACTGAAAAAAGGTTTTTCACTGAGGTTTCTTAGCCTGAACAGGTTGAATTTGGATCTTCTTGATGGCAAACAAGGTTTTTCCTGCACTTTCATTCATTAAGGGTGAAAAGTGGCTTATGTCAATTTTGAGCGTTTCAGAGCGAGAGAAGCGTCTTTTTGCATTGTAAAATAGCATAAGCTGTATTTGTCAGAATAAAGGTTTTTCACTGAGGTTTCCTAGCCTGAACTGGTTGAATTTGGGTCTTCTTGATGGCAAAAAAGCTTTTTCCTGCACTTTCATTCATTAAGGGTGCAAACTGGCTTATGTCAATTTTGAGCGTTTCAGAGCGAGAGAAGCGTCTTTTTGCATTGTACAATAGCATAAGCTGTATTTGTCAGAAAAAAGGTTTTTCACTGAGGTTTCCTAGCCTGAACTGGTTGAATTTGGGTCTTCTTGAAGGCAAATAAGGTTTTTCCTGCACTTTCATTCTTTAAAGGTTCAAACTGGCTTATGTCAATTTTGAGCGTTTCAGAGCGAGAGAAGCGTCTTTTTGCATTGTACAATACCATAAGCTGTATTTGTCTGAAAAAAGGTTTTTCGAGTAAGTTTTCTAGCTTGAACTGGTTGAATTTGGATCTTCTTAATGGCAAACAAGGTTTTTCCTGCACTTTCATTCATTAAAGGTGCAAACTGGCTTATGTCAATTTTGAGCGTTTCAGAGCGAGAGAAGCGTCTTTTTGCATTGTACAATAGCATAAGCTGTATTTGTCAGAAAAAAGGTTTTTCACTGAGGTTTCCTAGCCTGAACTGGTTGAATTTGGGTCTTCTTGAAGGCAAATAAGGTTTTTCCTGCACTTTCATTCATTAAAGGTGCAAACTGGCTTATGTCAATTTTGAGCGTTTCAGAGCGAGACAAGCGTCTTTTTGCATTGTACAATAGCATAAGCTGTATTTGTCAGAAAAAAGGTTTTTCACTGAGGTTTCCTAGCCTGAACAGGTTGAATTTGGGTCTTCTTGAAGGCAAATAAGGTTTTTCCTGCACTTTCATTCATTAAAGGTGCAAACTGGCTTATGTCAATTTTGAGCGTTTCAGAGCGAGACAAGCGTCTTTTTGCATTGTGTAATAGCATAAGCTGTATTGGACTGAAAAAAGGTTTTTCTCTGAGGTTTCTTAGCCTGAACTGGTTGAATTTGGGTCTTCTTGATGGCAAACAAGGTTTTTCCTGCACTTTCATTCATTAAGGGTGAAAAGTGGCTTATGTCAATTTTGAGCGTTTCAGAGCGAGAGAAGCGTCTTTTTGCATTGTACAATGGCATAAGCTGTACTTGTCTGAAAAAAGGTTTTTCGAGTAAGTTTTCTAGCCTGAAATGGTTGAATTTGGATCTTCTTGATGGCAAACAAGGTTTTTCCTGCGCTTTCATTCATTAAGGGTGAAAAGTGGCTTATGTCAATTTTGAGCGTTTCAGAGCGAGAGAAGCGTCTTTTTGCATTGTACAATACCATAAGCTGTATTTGTCTGAAAAAAGGTTTTTCGAGTAAGTTTTCTAGCTTGAACTGGTTGAATTTGGATCTTCTTAATGGCAAACAAGGTTTTTCCTGCACTTTCATTCATTAAAGGTGCAAACTGGCTTATGTCAATTTTGAGCGATCCAGAGCGAGAGAAGCGTCTTTTTGCATTGTACAATAGCATAAGCTGTACTTGTCTGAAAAAAGGTTTTTCACTGAGGTTTCCTAGCCTGAACAGGTTGAATTTGGGTCTTCTTGAAGGCAAATAAGGTTTTTCGTGCACTTTCATTCATTAAAGGTGCAAACTGGCTTATGTCAATTTTGAGCGTTTCAGAGCGAGACAAGCGTCTTTTTGCATTGTGTAATAGCATAAGCTGTATTGGACTGAAAAAAGGTTTTTCTCTGAGGTTTCTTAGCCTGAACTGGTTGAATTTGGGTCTTCTTGATGGCAAACAAGGTTTTTCCTGTGCTTTCATTCATTAAGGGTGAAAAGTGGCTTATGTCAATTTTGAGCGTTTCAGAGCGAGAGAAGCGTCTTTTTGCATTGTACAATAGCATAAGCTGTATTTGTCAGAAAAAAGGTTTTTCACTGAGGTTTCCTAGCCTGAACAGGTTGAATTTGGGTCTTCTTGAAGGCAAATAAGGTTTTTCCTGCACTTTCATTCATTAAAGGTGCAAACTGGCTTATGTCAATTTTGAGCGTTTCAGAGCGAGACAAGCGTCTTTTTGCATTGTGTAATAGCATAAGCTGTATTGGACTGAAAAAAGGTTTTTCACTGAGGTTTCCTAGCCTGAACAGGTTGAATTTGGGTCTTCTTGAAGGCAAATAAGGTTTTTCCTGCACTTTCATTCATTAAAGGTGCAAACTGGCTTATGTCAATTTTGAGCGTTTCAGAGCGAGACAAGCGTCTTTTTGCATTGTACAATGGCATAAGCTGTACTTGTCTGAAAAAAGGTTTTTCGAGTAAGTTTTCTAGCTTGAACTGGTTGAATTTGGATCTTCTTGATGGCAAACAAGGTTTTTCCTGCACTTTCATTCATTAAAGGTGCAAACTGGCTTATGTCAATTTTGAGCGTTTCAGAGCGAGAGAAGCGTCTTTTTGCATTGTACAATAGCATAAGCTGTATTTGTCAGAAAAAAGGTTTTTCACTGAGGTTTCCTAGCCTGAACTGGTTGAATTTGGGTCTTCTTGAAGGCAAATAAGGTTTTTCCTGCACTTTCATTCTTTAAAGGTGCAAACTGGCTTATGTCAATTTTGAGCGTTTCAGAGCGAGAGAAGCGTCTTTTTGCATTGTACAATAGCATAAGCTGTATTTGTCAGAAAAAAGGTTTTTCACTGAGGTTTCCTAGCCTGAACATGTTGAATTTGGGTCTTCTTGAAGGCAAATAAGGTTTTTCCTGCACTTTCATTCATTAAAGGTGCAAACTGGCTTATGTCAATTTTGAGCGTTTCAGAGCGAGACAAGCGTCTTTTTGCATTGTGTAATAGCATAAGCTGTATTGGACTGAAAAAAGGTTTTTCTCTGAGGTTTCTTAGCCTGAACTGGTTGAATTTGGGTCTTCTTGATGGCAAACAAGGTTTTTCCTGCACTTTCATTCATTAAGGGTGAAAAGTGGCTTATGTCAATTTTGAGCGTTTCAGAGCGAGAGAAGCGTCTTTTTGCATTGTACAATGGCATAAGCTGTACTTGTCTGAAAAAAGGTTTTTCGAGTAAGTTTTCTAGCCTGAAATGGTTGAATTTGGATCTTCTTGATGGCAAACAAGGTTTTTCCTGCGCTTTCATTCATTAAGGGTGAAAAGTGGCTTATGTCAATTTTGAGCGTTTCAGAGCGAGAGAAGCGTCTTTTTGCATTGTACAATACCATAAGCTGTATTTGTCTGAAAAAAGGTTTTTCGAGTAAGTTTTCTAGCTTGAACTGGTTGAATTTGGATCTTCTTAATGGCAAACAAGGTTTTTCCTGCACTTTCATTCTTTAAAGGTGCAAACTGGCTTATGTCAATTTTGAGCGTTTCAGAGCGAGAGAAGCGTCTTTTTGCATTGTACAATAGCATAAGCTGTATTTGTCAGAAAAAAGGTTTTTCACTGAGGTTTCCTAGCCTGAACATGTTGAATTTGGGTCTTCTTGAAGGCAAATAAGGTTTTTCCTGCACTTTCATTCATTAAAGGTGCAAACTGGCTTATGTCAATTTTGAGCGTTTCAGAGCGAGACAAGCGTCTTTTTGCATTGTGTAATAGCATAAGCTGTATTGGACTGAAAAAAGGTTTTTCTCTGAGGTTTCTTAGCCTGAACTGGTTGAATTTGGGTCTTCTTGATGGCAAACAAGGTTTTTCCTGCACTTTCATTCATTAAGGGTGAAAAGTGGCTTATGTCAATTTTGAGCGTTTCAGAGCGAGAGAAGCGTCTTTTTGCATTGTACAATGGCATAAGCTGTACTTGTCTGAAAAAAGGTTTTTCGAGTAAGTTTTCTAGCCTGAAATGGTTGAATTTGGATCTTCTTGATGGCAAACAAGGTTTTTCCTGCGCTTTCATTCATTAAGGGTGAAAAGTGGCTTATGTCAATTTTGAGCGTTTCAGAGCGAGAGAAGCGTCTTTTTGCATTGTACAATACCATAAGCTGTATTTGTCTGAAAAAAGGTTTTTCGAGTAAGTTTTCTAGCTTGAACAGGTTGAATTTGGATCTTCTTAATGGCAAACAAGGTTTTTCCTGCACTTTCATTCATTAAAGGTGCAAACTGGCTTATGTCAATTTTGAGCGTTTCAGAGCGAGAGAAGCGTCTTTTTGCATTGTACAATAGCATAAGCTGTATTTGTCTGAAAAAAGGTTTTTCACTGAGGTTTCCTAGCCTGAACAGGTTGAATTTGCGTCTTCTTGAAGGCAAATAAGGTTTTTCGTGCACTTTCATTCATTAAAGGTGCAAACTGGCTTATGTCAATTTTGAGCGTTTCAGAGCGAGACAAGCGTCTTTTTGCATTGTGTAATAGCATAAGCTGTATTGGACTGAAAAAAGGTTTTTCTCTGAGGTTTCTTAGCCTGAACTGGTTGAATTTGGGTCTTCTTGATGGCAAACAAGGTTTTTCCTGTGCTTTCATTCATTAAGGGTGAAAAGTGGCTTATGTCAATTTTGAGCGTTTCAGAGCGAGAGAAGCGTCTTTTTGCATTGTACAATAGCATAAGCTGTATTTGTCTGAAAAAAGGTTTTTCGAGTAAGTTTTCTAGCCTGAACTGGTTGAATTTGGATCTTCTTGATGGCAAACAACGTGTTTGCTGTGCTTTCATTCATTAAGGGTGAAAAGTGGCTTATGTCAATTTTGAGCGTTTCAGAGCGAGAGAAGCGTCTTTTTGCATTGTTTAATAGCATAAGCTGTATTGGACTGAAAAAAGGTTTTTCACTGAGGTTTCCTAGCCTGAACTGGTTGAATTTGGGTCTTCTTGATGGCAAACAAGGTTTTTCCTGCACTTTCATTCATTAAGGGTGTAAAGTGGCTTATGTCAATTTTGAGCGTTTCAGAGCGAGAGAAGCGTCTTTTTGCATTGTACAATAGCATAAGCTGTATTGGTCTGAAAAAAGGTTTTTCGAGTAAGTTTTCTAGCTTGAACTGGTTGAATTTGGATCTTCTTGATGGCAAACAAGGTTTTTCCTGCACTTTCATTCATTAAAGGTGCAAACTGGCTTATGTCAATTTTGAGCGTTTCAGAGCGAGACAAGCGTCTTTTTGCATTGTACAATAGCATAAGCTGTATTTGTCTGAAAAAAGGTTTTTCACTGAGGTTTCTTAGCCTGAACAGGTTGAATTTGGATCTTCTTGATGGCAAACAAGGTTTGTCCTGCACTTTCATTCATTAAAGGTGCAAACTGGCTTATGTCAATTTTGAGCGTTTCAGAGCGAGACAAGCGTCTTTTTGCATTGTGTAATAGCATAAGCTGTATTGGACTGAAAAAAGGTTTTTCACTGAGGTTTCTTAGCCTGAACAGGTTGAATTTGGATCTTCTTGATGGCAAATAAGGTTTTTCCTGTGCTTTCATTCATTAAGGGTGAAAAGTGGCTTATGTCAATTTTGAGAGTTTCAGAGCGAGAGAAGCGTCTTTTTGCATTGTACAATAGCATAAGCTGTATTTGTCTGAAAAAAGGTTTTTCGAGTAAGTTTTCTAGCCTGAACTGGTTGAATTTGGATCTTCTTGATGGCAAACAACGTGTTTGCTGTGCTTTCATTCATTAAGGGTGAAAAGTGGCTTATGTCAATTTTGAGCGTTTCAGAGCGAGAGAAGCGTCTTTTTGCATTGTACAATAGCATAAGCTGTATTTGTCTGAAAAAAGGTTTTTCGAGTAAGTTTTCTAGCTTGAACTGGTTGAATTTGGATCTTCTTGATGGCAAACAAGGTTTTTCCTGCACTTTCATTCATTAAAGGTGCAAACTGGCTTATGTCAATTTTGAGCGTTTCAGAGCGAGACAAGCGTCTTTTTGCATTGTACAATAGCATAAGCTGTATTTGTCTGAAAAAAGGTTTTTCACTGAGGTTTCTTAGCCTGAACAGGTTGAATTTGGATCTTCTTGATGGCAAACAAGGTTTTTCCTGTGCTTTCATTCAATAAGGGTGAAAAGTGGCTTATGTCAATTTTGAGCGTTTCAGAGCGAGAGAAGCGTCTTTTTGCATTGTACAATAGCATAAGCTGTATTTGTCTGAAAAAAGGTTTTTCACTGAGGTTTCCTAGCCTGAGCAGGTTAAATTTGGATCTTCTTGATGGCAAACAAGGTTTTTCCTGCACTTTCATTCATTAAAGGTGCAAACTGGCTTATGTCAATTTTGAGCGTTTCAGAGCGAGACAAGCGTCTTTTTGCATTGTGTAATAGCATAAGCTGTATTGGACTGAAAAAAGGTTTTTCACTGAGGTTTCTTAGCCTGAACAGGTTGAATTTGGATCTTCTTGATGGCAAATAAGGTTTTTCCTGTGCTTTCATTCATTAAGGGTGAAAAGTGGCTTATGTCAATTTTGAGCGTTTCAGAGCGAGAGAAGCGTCTTTTTGCATTGTACAATAGCATAAGCTGTATTTGTCTGAAAAAAGGTTTTTCGAGTAAGTTTTCAAGCCTGAACTGGTTGAATTTGGATCTTCTTGATGGCAAACAACGTGTTTGCTGTGCTTTCATTCATTAAGGGTGAAAAGTGGCTTATGTCAATTTTGAGCGTTTCAGAGCGAGAGAAGCGTCTTTTTGCATTGTTTAATAGCATAAGCTGTATTGGACTGAAAAAAGGTTTTTCACTGAGGTTTCCTAGCCTGAACTGGTTGAATTTGGGTCTTCTTGATGGCAAACAAGGTTTTTCCTGCACTTTCATTCATTAAGGGTGTAAAGTGGCTTATGTCAATTTTGAGCGTTTCAGAGCGAGAGAAGCGTCTTTTTGCATTGTACAATAGCATAAGCTGTATTGGTCTGAAAAAAGGTTTTTCGAGTAAGTTTTCTAGCTTGAACTGGTTGAATTTGGATCTTCTTGATGGCAAACAAGGTTTTTCCTGCACTTTCATTCATTAAAGGTGCAAACTGGCTTATGTCAATTTTGAGCGTTTCAGAGCGAGACAAGCGTCTTTTTGCATTGTACAATAGCATAAGCTGTATTTGTCTGAAAAAAGGTTTTTCGAGTAAGTTTTCTAGCCTGAACTGGTTGAATTTGGATCTTCTTGATGGCAAACAACGTGTTTGCTGTGCTTTCATTCATTAAGGGTGAAAAGTGGCTTATGTCAATTTTGAGCGTTTCAGAGCGAGAGAAGCGTCTTTTTGCATTGTTTAATAGCATAAGCTGTATTGGACTGAAAAAAGGTTTTTCACTGAGGTTTCCTAGCCTGAACTGGTTGAATTTGGGTCTTCTTGATGGCAAACAAGGTTTTTCCTGCACTTTCATTCATTAAAGGTGTAAAGTGGCTTATGTCAATTTTGAGCGTTTCAGAGCGAGAGAATCGTCTTTTTGCATTGTACAATAGCATAAGCTGTATTTGTCTGAAAAAAGGTTTTTCACTGAGGTTTCTTAGCCTGAACAGGTTGAATTTGGATCTTCTTGATGGCAAACAAGGTTTTTCCTGTGCTTTCATTCAATAAGGGTGAAAAGTGGCTTATGTCAATTTTGAGCGTTTCAGAGCGAGAGAAGCGTCTTTTTGCATTGTACAATAGCATAAGCTGTATTTGTCTGAAAAAAGGTTTTTCGAGTAAGTTTTCTAGCCTGAACTGGTTGAATTTGGATCTTCTTGATGGCAAACAACGTGTTTGCTGTGCTTTCATTCATTAAGGGTGAAAAGTGGCTTATGTCAATTTTGAGCGTTTCAGAGCGAGAGAAGCGTCTTTTTGCATTGTTTAATAGCATAAGCTGTATTGGACTGAAAAAAGGTTTTTCACTGAGGTTTCCTAGCCTGAACTGGTTGAATTTGGGTCTTCTTGATGGCAAACAAGGTTTTTCCTGCACTTTCATTCATTAAGGGTGTAAAGTGGCTTATGTCAATTTTGAGCGTTTCAGAGCGAGAGAAGCGTCTTTTTGCATTGTACAATAGCATAAGCTGTATTGGTCTGAAAAAAGGTTTTTCGAGTAAGTTTTCTAGCTTGAACTGGTTGAATTTGGATCTTCTTGATGGCAAACAAGGTTTTTCCTGCACTTTCATTCATTAAAGGTGCAAACTGGCTTATGTCAATTTTGAGCGTTTCAGAGCGAGACAAGCGTCTTTTTGCATTGTACAATAGCATAAGCTGTATTTGTCTGAAAAAAGGTTTTTCGAGTAAGTTTTCTAGCCTGAACTGGTTGAATTTGGATCTTCTTGATGGCAAACAACGTGTTTGCTGTGCTTTCATTCATTAAGGGTGAAAAGTGGCTTATGTCAATTTTGAGCGTTTCAGAGCGAGAGAAGCGTCTTTTTGCATTGTTTAATAGCATAAGCTGTATTGGACTGAAAAAAGGTTTTTCACTGAGGTTTCCTAGCCTGAACTGGTTGAATTTGGGTCTTCTTGATGGCAAACAAGGTTTTTCCTGCACTTTCATTCATTAAAGGTGTAAAGTGGCTTATGTCAATTTTGAGCGTTTCAGAGCGAGAGAATCGTCTTTTTGCATTGTACAATAGCATAAGCTGTATTTGTCTGAAAAAAGGTTTTTCACTGAGGTTTCTTAACCTGAACAGGTTGAATTTGGATCTTCTTGATGGCAAACAAGGTTTTTCCTGCACTTTCATTCATTAAAGGTGCAAACTGGCTTATGTCAATTTTGAGCGTTTCAGAGCGAGACAAGCGTCTTTTTGCATTGTGTAATAGCATAAGCTGTATTGGACTGAAAAAAGGTTTTTCACTGAGGTTTCTTAGCCTGATCAGGTTGAATTTGGATCTTCTTGATGGCAAACAAGGTTTTTCCTGCACTTTCATTCATTAAAGGTGCAAACTGGCTTATGTCAATTTTGAGCGTTTCAGAGCGAGACAAGCGTCTTTTTGCATTGTGTAATAGCATAAGCTGTATTTGTCTGAAAAAAGGTTTTTCGAGTAAGTTTTCTAGCTTGAACTGGTTGAATTTGGATCTTCTTGATGGTAAACAAGGTTTTTCCTGCACTTTCATTCATTAAAGGTGCAAACTGGCTTATGTCAATTTTGAGCGTTTCAGAGCGAGAGAAGCGTCTTTTTGCATTGTACAATAAGCATAAGCTGTATTTGTCTGAAAAAAGGTTTTTCACTGAGGTTTCCTAGCCTGAACTGGTTGAATTTGGGTCTTCTTGAAGGCAAATAAGGTTTTTCCTGCACTTTCATTCATTAAAGGTGCAAACTGGCTTATGTCAATTTTGAGCGTTTCAGAGCGAGACAAGCGTCTTTTTGCATTGTGTAATAGCATAAGCTGTATTGGACTGAAAAAAGGTTTTTCACTGAGGTTTCCTAGCCTGAACTGGTTGAATTTGGGTCTTCTTGATGGCAAACAAGGTTTTTCCTGCACTTTCATTCATTAAGGGTGAAAGGTGGCTTATGTCAATTTTGAGCGTTTCAAAGCGAGAGAAGCGTCTTTTTGCATTGTACAATAGCATAAGCTGTATTTGTCTGAAAAAAGATTTTTCGAGTAAGTTTTCTAGCTTGAACTGGTTGAATTTGGATCTTCTTGATGGTAAACAAGGTTTTTCCTGCACTTTCATTCATTAAAGGTGCAAACTGGCTTATGTCAATTTTGAGCGTTTCAGAGCGAGACAAGCGTCTTTTTGCATTGTACAATAAGCATAAGCTGTATTTGTCTGAAAAAAGGCTTTTCACTGAGGTTTATTAGCCTGAACTGGTTGAATTTGGATCTTCTTGATGGCAAACAACGTGTTTGCTGTGCTTTCATTCATTAAGGGTGAAAAGTGGCTTATGTCAATTTTGAGCGTTTCAGAGCGAGAGAAGCGTCTTTTTGCATTGTACAATAGCATAAGCTGTATTTGTCTGAAAAAAGGTTTTTCGAGTAAGTTTTCTAGCCTGAACTGGTTGAATTTGGATCTTCTTGATGGCAAACAACGTGTTTGCTGTGCTTTCATTCATTAAGGGTGAAAAGTGGCTTATGTCAATTTTGAGCGTTTCAGAGCGAGAGAAGCGTCTTTTTGCATTGTACAATAGCATAAGCTGTATTTCTCAGAAAAAAGGTTTTTCACTGAGGTTTCCTAGCCTGAACAGGTTGAATTTGGGTCTTCTTGAAGGCAAATAAGGTTTTTCCTGCACTTTCATTCATTAAAGGTGCAAACTGGCTTATGTCAATTTTGAGCGTTTCAGAGCGAGAGAAGCGTCTTTTTGCATTGTACAATAGCATAAGCTGTATTTGTCTGAAAAAAGGTTTTTCGAGTAAGTTTTCTAGCTTGAACTGGTTGAATTTGGATCTTCTTGATGGCAAACAAGGTTTTTCCTGTGCTTTCATTCATTAAGGGTGAAAAGTGGCTTATGTCAATTTTGAGCGTTTCAGAGCGAGAGAAGAGTCTTTTTGCATTGTACAATAAGCATAAGCTGTATTTGTCTGAAAAAAGGTTTTTCACTGAGGTTTCTTAGCCTGAACATGTTGAATTTGGATCTTCTTGTTGGCAAACAAGGTTTTTCCTGTGCTTTCATTCATTAAGGGTGAAAAGTGGCTTATGTCAATTTTGAGCGTTTCAGAGCGAGAGAAGCGTCTTTTTGCATTGTACAATAGCATAAGCTGTATTTGTCTGAAAAAAGGTTTTTCGAGTAAGTTTTCTAGCTTGAACTGGTTGAATTTGGATCTTCTTGATGGCAAACAAGGTTTTTCCTGCACTTTCATTCATTAAAGGTGCAAACTGGCTTATGTCAATTTTGAGCGTTTCAGAGCGAGAGAAGCGTCTTTTTGCATTGTACAATAGCATAAGCTGTATTTGTCTGAAAAAAGGTTTTTCACTGAGGTTTCCTAGCCTGAGCAGGTTGAATTTGGATCTTCTTGATGGCAAACAAGGTTTTTCCTGCGCTTTCATTCATTAAGGGTGAAAAGTGGCTTATGTCAATTTTTAGCGTTTCAGAGCGAGAGAAGCGTCTTTTTGCATTGTACAATAGCATAAGCTGTATTTGTCTGAAAAAAGATTTTTCGAGTAAGTTTTCTAGCTTGAACTGGTTGAATTTGGATCTTCTTGATGGCAAACAAGATTTTCCTGCACTTTCATTCATTAAAGGTGCAAACTGGCTTATGTCAATTTTGAGCGTTTCAGAGCGAGAGAAGCGTCTTTTTGCATTGTACAATAGCATAAGCTGTATTTCTCAGAAAAAAGGTTTTTCACTGAGGTTTCCTAGCCTGAACAGGTTGAATTTGGGTCTTCTTGAAGGCAAATAAGGTTTTTCCTGCACTTTCATTCTTTAAAGGTGCAAACTGGCTTATGTCAATTTTGAGCGTTTCAGAGCGAGACAAGCGTCTTTTTGCATTGTACAATAAGCATAAGCTGTATTTGTCTGAAAAAAGGCTTTTCACTGAGGTTTCTTAGCCTGAACATGTTGAATTTGGATCTTCTTGATGGCAAACAAGGTTTTTCCTGTGCTTTCATTCATTAAGGGTGAAAAGTGGCTTATGTCAATTTTGAGCGTTTCAGAGCGAGAGAAGCGTCTTTTTGCATTGTACAATAGCATAAGCTGTATTTGTCTGAAAAAAGGTTTTTCGAGTAAGTTTTCTAGCTTGAACTGGTTGAATTTGGATCTTCTTGATGGCAAACAAGGTTTTTCCTGCACTTTCATTCTTTAAAGATGCAAACTGGCTTATGTCAATTTTGAGCGTTTCAGAGCGAGACAAGCGTCTTTTTGCATTGTACAATAGCATAAGCTGTATTTGTCTGAAAAAAGGTTTTTCACTGAGGTTTCTTAGCCTGAACAGGTTGAATTTGGATCTTCTTGATGGCAAACAAGGTTTTTCCTGTGCTTTCATTCATTAAGGGTGAAAAGTGGCTTATGTCAATTTTGAGCGTTTCAGAGCGAGAGAAGCGTCTTTTTGCATTGTACAATAGCATAAGCTGTATTTGTCTGAAAAAAGGTTTTTCGAGTAAGTTTTTTAGCTTGAACTGGTTGAATTTGGATCTTCTTGATGGCAAACAAGGTTTTTCCTGCACTTTCATTCTTTAAAGGTGCAAACTGGCTTATGTCAATTTTGAGCGTTTCAGAGCGAGACAAGCGTCTTTTTGCATTGTGTAATAGCATAAGCTGTATTGGACTGAAAAAAGGTTTTTCACTGAGGTTTCTTAGCCTGAACAGGTTGAATTTGGATCTTCTTGATGGCAAACAAGGTTTTTCCTGTGCTTTCATTCATTAAGGGTGAAAAGTGGCTTATGTCAATTTTGAGCATTTCAGAGC
Organism: Pagrus major; assembly: GCF_040436345.1. Classification (NCBI taxonomy): domain Eukaryota; kingdom Metazoa; phylum Chordata; class Actinopteri; order Spariformes; family Sparidae; genus Pagrus; species Pagrus major. The sequence continues at coordinate 18,809,936 of NC_133227.1, read as the reverse complement.
GAGACAAGCGTCTTTTTGCATTGTGTAATAGCATAAGCTGTATTGGACTGAAAAAAGGTTTTTCACTGAGGTTTCTTAGCCTGAACATGTTGAATTTGGATCTTCTTGATGGCAAACAAGGTTTTTCCTGCACTTTCATTCATTAAAGGTGCAAACTGGCTTATGTCAATTTTGAGCGTTTCAGAGCGAGACAAGCGTCTTTTTGCATTGTACAATAAGCATAAGCTGTATTTGTCTGAAAAAAGGCTTTTCACTGAGGTTTCTTAGCCTGAACATGTTGAATTTGGATCTTCTTGATGGCAAACAAGGTTTTTCCTGTGCTTTCATTCATTAAGGGTGAAAAGTGGCTTATGTCAATTTTGAGCGTTTCAGAGCGAGAGAAGCGTCTTTTTGCATTGTACAATAGCATAAGCTGTATTTGTCTGAAAAAAGGTTTTTCGAGTAAGTTTTCTAGCTTGAACTGGTTGAATTTGGATCTTCTTGATGGCAAACAAGGTTTTTCCTGCACTTTCATTCTTTAAAGGTGCAAACTGGCTTATGTCAATTTTGAGCGTTTCAGAGCGAGACAAGCGTCTTTTTGCATTGTACAATAGCATAAGCTGTATTTGTCTGAAAAAAGGTTTTTCACTGAGGTTTCTTAGCCTGAACAGGTTGAATTTGGATCTTCTTGATGGCAAACAAGGTTTTTCCTGTGCTTTCATTCATTAAGGGTGAAAAGTGGCTTATGTCAATTTTGAGCGTTTCAGAGCGAGAGAAGCGTCTTTTTGCATTGTACAATAGCATAAGCTGTATTTGTCTGAAAAAAGGTTTTTCGAGTAAGTTTTTTAGCTTGAACTGGTTGAATTTGGATCTTCTTGATGGCAAACAAGGTTTTTCCTGCACTTTCATTCTTTAAAGGTGCAAACTGGCTTATGTCAATTTTGAGCGTTTCAGAGCGAGACAAGCGTCTTTTTGCATTGTGTAATAGCATAAGCTGTATTGGACTGAAAAAAGGTTTTTCACTGAGGTTTCTTGCCTGAACAGGTTGAATTTGGATCTTCTTGATGGCAAACAAGGTTTTTCCTGTGCTTTCATTCATTAAGGGTGAAAAGTGGCTTATGTCAATTTTGAGCATTTCAGAGCGAGAGAAGCGTCTTTTTGCATTGTGTAATAGCATAAGCTGTATTGGACTGAAAAAAGGTTTTTCACTGAGGTTTCTTAGCCTGAACATGTTGAATTTGGATCTTCTTGATGGCAAACAAGGTTTTTCCTGCACTTTCATTCATTAAAGGTGCAAACTGGCTTATGTCAATTTTGAGCGTTTCAGAGCGAGACAAGCGTCTTTTTGCATTGTGTAATAGCATAAGCTGTATTTGTCTGAAAAAAGGTTTTTCACTGAGGTTTCTTAGCCTGAACAGGTTGAATTTGGATCTTCTTGATGGCAAACAAGGTTTTTCCTGTGCTTTCTTTCATTAAGGGTGAAAAGTGGCTTATGTCAATTTTGAGCGTTTCAGAGCGAGAGAAGCGTCTTTTTGCATTGTACAATAAGCATAAGCTGTATTTGTCTGAAAAAAGGTTTTTCACTGAGGTTTCTTAGCCTGAACATGTTGAATTTGGATCTTCTTGATGGCAAACAAGGTTTTTCCTGTGCTTTCATTCATTAAGGGTGAAAAGTGGCTTATGTCAATTTTGAGCGTTTCAGAGCGAGAGAAGCGTCTTTTTGCATTGTACAATAGCATAAGCTGTATTTGTCTGAAAAAAGGTTTTTCGAGTAAGTTTTCTAGCTTGAACTGGTTGAATTTGGATCTTCTTGATGGCAAACAAGGTTTTTCCTGCACTTTCATTCTTTAAAGGTGCAAACTGGCTTATGTCAATTTTGAGCGTTTCAGAGCGAGACAAGCGTCTTTTTGCATTGTGTAATAGCATAAGCTGTATTGGACTGAAAAAAGGTTTTTCACTGAGGTTTCTTAGCCTGAACAGGTTGAATTTGGATCTTCTTGATGGCAAACAAGGTTTTTCCTGCACTTTCATTCATTAAAGGTGCAAACTGGCTTATGTCAATTTTGAGCGTTTCAGAGCGAGACAAGCGTCTTTTTGCATTGTGTAATAGCATAAGCTGTATTGGACTGAAAAAAGGTTTTTCACTGAGGTTTCTTAGCCTGAACATGTTGAATTTGGATCTTCTTGATGGCAAACAAGGTTTTTCCTGTGCTTTCATTCATTAAGGGTGAAAAGTGGCTTATGTCAATTTTGAGCATTTCAGAGCGAGACAAGCGTCTTTTTGCATTGTACAATAAGCATAAGCTGTATTTGTCTGAAAAAAGGTTTTTCACTGAGGTTTCTTAGCCTGAACATGTTGAATTTGGATCTTCTTGATGGCAAACAAGGTTTTTCCTGTGCTTTCATTCATTAAGGGTGAAAAGTGGCTTATGTCAATTTTGAGCGTTTCAGAGCGAGACAAGCGTCTTTTTGCATTGTGTAATAGCATAAGCTGTATTGGACTGAAAAAAGGTTTTTCACTGAGGTTTCTTAGCCTGAACATGTTGAATTTGGATCTTCTTGATGGCAAACAAGGTTTTTCCTGTGCTTTCATTCATTAAGGGTGAAAAGTGGCTTATGTCAATTTTGAGCGTTTCAGAGCGAGACAAGCGTCTTTTTGCATTGTGTAATAGCATAAGCTGTATTGGACTGAAAAAAGGTTTTTCACTGAGGTTTCTTAGCCTGAACATGTTGAATTTGGATCTTCTTGATGGCAAACAAGGTTTTTCCTGTGCTTTCATTCATTAAGGGTGAAAAGTGGCTTATGTCAATTTTGAGCATTTCAGAGCGAGACAAGCGTCTTTTTGCATTGTGTAATAGCATAAGCTGTATTGGACTGAAAAAAGGTTTTTCACTGAGGTTTCTTAGCCTGAACATGTTGAATTTGGATCTTCTTGATGGCAAACAAGGTTTTTCCTGCACTTTCATTCATTAAAGGTGCAAACTGGCTTATGTCAATTTTGAGCGTTTCATAGCGAGACAAGCGTCTTTTTGCATTGTACAATAGCATAAGCTGTATTTGTCTGAAAAAAGGTTTTTCGAGTAAGTTTTCTAGCTTGAACTGGTTGAATTTGGATCTTCTTGATGGCAAACAAGGTTTTTCCTGCACTTTCATTCATTAAAGGTGCAAACTGGCTTATGTCAATTTTGAGCGTTTCAGAGCGAGAGAAGCGTCTTTTTGCATTGTACAATAGCATAAGCTGTATTTCTCAGAAAAAAGGTTTTTCACTGAGGTTTCCTAGCCTGAACAGGTTGAATTTGGGTCTTCTTGAAGGCAAATAAGGTTTTTCCTGCACTTTCATTCATTAAAGGTGCAAACTGGCTTATGTCAATTTTGAGCGTTTCAGAGCGAGACAGGCGTCTTTTCGCATTGTACAATAGCATAAGCTGTATTTGTCTGAAAAAAGGTTTTTCACTGAGGTTTCTTAGCCTGAACATGTTGAATTTGGATCTTCTTGATGGCAAACAAGGTTTTTCCTGCACTTTCATTCATTAAAGGTGCAAACTGGCTTATGTCAATTTTGAGCGTTTCAGAGCGAGACAAGCGTCTTTTTGCATTGTGTAATAGCATAAGCTGTATTGGACTGAAAAAAGTTTTTTCACTGAGGTTTCCTAGCCTGAACTGGTTGAATTTGGATCTTCTTGATGGCAAACAAGGTTTTTCCTGCACTTTCATTCATTAAAGGTGCAAACTGGCTTATGTCAATTTTGAGCGTTTCAGAGCGATAGGAGCACGTTTTGGCACTCTGCAGTAGAGTAAGCTGTATTTGACTGAAAAAAGGATTTTCGAGTAAGTTTTCTAGCCTGAACTGGTTGAATTTGGATCTTCTTGATGGCAAACAAGGTTTTTCCTGCACTTTCATTCATTAAGGGTGCAAACTGGCTTATGTCAATTTTGAGCGTTTCAGAGCGAGAGAAGCGTCTTTTTGCATTGTAAAATAGCATAAGCTGTATTTGTCAGAAAAAAGGTTTTTCGAGTAAGTTTTCTAGCTTGAACTGGTTGATTTTGGATCTTCTTGATGGCAAACAAGGTTTTTCCTGCACTTTCATTGATTAAAGGTGCAAACTGGCTTATGTCAATTTTGAGCGTTTCAGAGCGAGAGAAGCGTCTTTTTGCATTGTACAATAGCATAAGCTGTATTTGTCTGAAAAAAGGTTTTTCGAGTAAGTTTTCTAGCTTGAACTGGTTGAATTTGGATCTTCTTGATGGCAAACAAGGTTTTTCCTGTGCTTTCATTCATTAAGGGTGAAAAGTGGCTTATGTCAATTTTGAGCGTTTCAGAGCGAGAGAAGCGTCTTTTTGCATTGTACAATAGCATAAGCTGTATTTGTCTGAAAAAAGGTTTTTCACTGAGGTTTCCTAGCCTGAGCAGGTTGAATTTGGATCTTCTTGATGGCAAACAAGGTTTTTCCTGCGCTTTCATTCATTAAAGGTGCAAACTGGCTTATGTCAATTTTGAGCGTTTCAGAGCGAGACAAGCGTCTTTTTGTATTGTGTAATAGCATAAGCTGTATTGGACTGAAAAAAGGTTTTTCACTGAGGTTTCTTAGCCTGAACATGTTGAATTTGGATCTTCTTGATGGCAAACAAGGTTTTTCCTGTGCTTTCATTCATTAAGGGTGAAAAGTGGCTTATGTCAATTTTGAGCGTTTCAGAGCGAGAGAAGCGTCTTTTTGCATTGTACAATAAGCATAAGCTGTATTTGTCTGAAAAAAGGTTTTTCACTGAGGTTTCTTAACCTGAACATGTTGAATTTGGATCTTCTTGATGGCAAACAAGGTTTTTCCTGTGCTTTCATTCATTAAGGGTGAAAAGTGGCTTATGTCAATTTTGAGCATTTCAGAGCGAGACAAGCGTCTTTTTGCATTGTGTAATAGCATAAGCTGTATTGGACTGAAAAAAGGTTTTTCACTGAGGTTTCTTAGCCTGAACATGTTGAATTTGGATCTTCTTGATGGCAAACAAGGTTTTTCCTGCACTTTCATTCATTAAAGGTGCAAACTGGCTTATGTCAATTTTGAGCGTTTCAGAGCGAGAGAAGCGTCTTTTTGCATTGTACAATAGCATAAGCTGTATTTCTCAGAAAAAAGGTTTTTCACTGAGGTTTCCTAGCCTGAACAGGTTGAATTTGCGTCTTCTTGAAGGCAAATAAGGTTTTTCCTGCACTTTCATTCATTAAAGGTGCAAACTGGCTTATGTCAATTTTGAGCGTTTCAGAGCGAGACAGGCGTCTTTTCGCATTGTACAATAGCATAAGCTGTATTTGTCTGAAAAAAGGTTTTTCACTGAGGTTTCTTAGCCTGAACATGTTGAATTTGGATCTTCTTGATGGCAAACAAGGTTTTTCCTGCACTTTCATTCATTAAAGGTGCAAACTGGCTTATGTCAATTTTGAGCGTTTCAGAGCGAGACAAGCGTCTTTTTGCATTGTGTAATAGCATAAGCTGTATTGGACTGAAAAAAGTTTTTTCACTGAGGTTTCCTAGCCTGAACTGGTTGAATTTGGATCTTCTTGATGGCAAACAAGGTTTTTCCTGCACTTTCATTCATTAAAGGTGCAAACTGGCTTATGTCAATTTTGAGCGTTTCAGAGCGATAGGAGCACGTTTTGGCACTCTGCAGTAGAGTAAGCTGTATTTGACTGAAAAAAGGATTTTCGAGTAAGTTTTCTAGCCTGAACTGGTTGAATTTGGATCTTCTTGATGGCAAACAAGGTTTTTCCTGCACTTTCATTCATTAAGGGTGCAAACTGGCTTATGTCAATTTTGAGCGTTTCAGAGCGAGAGAAGCGTCTTTTTGCATTGTAAAATAGCATAAGCTGTATTTGTCAGAAAAAAGGTTTTTCGAGTAAGTTTTCTAGCTTGAACTGGTTGATTTTGGATCTTCTTGATGGCAAACAAGGTTTTTCCTGCACTTTCATTGATTAAAGGTGCAAACTGGCTTATGTCAATTTTGAGCGTTTCAGAGCGAGAGAAGCGTCTTTTTGCATTGTACAATAGCATAAGCTGTATTTGTCTGAAAAAAGGTTTTTCGAGTAAGTTTTCTAGCTTGAACTGGTTGAATTTGGATCTTCTTGATGGCAAACAAGGTTTTTCCTGTGCTTTCATTCATTAAGGGTGAAAAGTGGCTTATGTCAATTTTGAGCGTTTCAGAGCGAGAGAAGCGTCTTTTTGCATTGTACAATAGCATAAGCTGTATTTGTCTGAAAAAAGGTTTTTCACTGAGGTTTCCTAGCCTGAGCAGGTTGAATTTGGATCTTCTTGATGGCAAACAAGGTTTTTCCTGCGCTTTCATTCATTAAAGGTGCAAACTGGCTTATGTCAATTTTGAGCGTTTCAGAGCGAGACAAGCGTCTTTTTGTATTGTGTAATAGCATAAGCTGTATTGGACTGAAAAAAGGTTTTTCACTGAGGTTTCTTAGCCTGAACATGTTGAATTTGGATCTTCTTGATGGCAAACAAGGTTTTTCCTGTGCTTTCATTCATTAAGGGTGAAAAGTGGCTTATGTCAATTTTGAGCGTTTCAGAGCGAGAGAAGCGTCTTTTTGCATTGTACAATAAGCATAAGCTGTATTTGTCTGAAAAAAGGTTTTTCACTGAGGTTTCTTAGCCTGAACATGTTGAATTTGGATCTTCTTGATGGCAAACAAGGTTTTTCCTGTGCTTTCATTCATTAAGGGTGAAAAGTGGCTTATGTCAATTTTGAGCGTTTCAGAGCGAGAGAAGCGTCTTTTTGCATTGTACAATAGCATAAGCTGTATTTGTCTGAAAAAAGGTTTTTCGAGTAAGTTTTCTAGCTTGAACTGGTTGAATTTGGATGTTCTTGATGGCAAACAAGGTTTTTCCTGCACTTTCATTCATTAAAGGTGCAAACTGGCTTATGTCAATTTTGAGCGTTTCAGAGCGAGAGAAGCGTCTTTTTGCATTATACAATAGCATAAGCTGTATTTCTCAGAAAAAAGGTTTTTCACTGAGGTTTCCTAGCCTGAACAGGTTGAATTTGGGTCTTCTTGAAGGCAAATAAGGTTTTTCCTGCACTTTCATTCATTAAAGGTGCAAACTGGCTTATGTCAATTTTGAGCGTTTCAGAGCGAGACAGGCGTCTTTTTGCATTGTACAATAGCATAAGCTGTATTTGTCTGAAAAAAGGTTTTTCGAGTAAGTTTTCTAGCTTGAACTGGTTGAATTTGGATCTTCTTGATGGCAAACAAGGTTTTTCCTGCACTTTCATTCATTAAAGGTGCAAACTGGCTTATGTCAATTTTGAGCGTTTCAGAGCGAGAGAAGCGTCTTTTTGCATTGTACAATAGCATAAGCTGTATTTGTCTGAAAAAAGGTTTTTCACTGAGGTTTCTTAGCCTGAACATGTTGAATTTGGATCTTCTTGATGGCAAACAAGGTTTTTCCTGCACTTTCATTCATTAAAGGTGCAAACTGGCTTATGTCAATTTTGAGCGTTTCAGAGCGAGACAAGCGTCTTTTTGCATTGTGTAATAGCATAAGCTGTATTGGACTGAAAAAAGGTTTTTCACTGAGGTTTCTTAGCCTGAACAGGTTGAATTTGGATCTTCTTGATGGCAAACAAGGTTTTTCCTGTGCTTTCATTCATTAAAGGTGAAAAGTGGCTTATGTCAATTTTGAGCGTTTCAGAGCGAGACAAGCGTCTTTTTGCATTGTGTAATAGCATAAGCTGTATTGGACTGAAAAAAGGTTTTTCGAGTAAGTTTTCTAGCTTGAACTGGTTGAATTTGGATCTTCTTGATGGCAAACAAGGTTTTTCCTGTGCTTTCATTCATTAAGGGTGAAAAGTGGCTTATGTCAATTTTGAGCGTTTCAGAGCGAGAGAAGCGTCTTTTTGCATTGTACAATAGCATAAGCTGTATTTGTCTGAAAAAAGGTTTTTCACTGAGGTTTCCTAGCCTGAACTGGTTGAATTTGGGTCTTCTTGATGGCAAACAAGGTTTTTCCTGCACTTTCATTCATTAAGGGTGCAAACTGGCTTATGTCAATTTTGAGCGTTTCAGAGCGAGAGCAGCGTCTTTTTGCATTGTGTAATAGCATAAGCTGTATTGGACTGAAAAAAGGTTTTTCACTGAGGTTTCCTAGCCTTAGCAGGTTGAATTTGGATCTTCTTGATCGCAAACAAGGTTTTTCCTGCGCTTTCATTCATTAAGGGTGAAAAGTGGCTTATGTCAATTTTGAGCGTTTCAGAGCGAGAGAAGCGTCTTTTTGCATTGTGTAATAGCATAAGCTGTATTGGACTGAAAAAAGGTTTTTCACTGAGGTTTCCTAGCCTTAGCAGGTTGAATTTGGATCTTCTTGATGGCAAACAAGGTTTTTCCTGCGCTTTCATTCATTAAGGGTGAAAAGTGGCTTATGTCAATTTTGAGCGTTTCAGAGCGAGAGAAGCGTCTTTTTGCATTGTACAATAGCATAAGCTGTATTTGTCTGAAAAAAGGTTTTTCACTGAGGTTTCCTAGCCTTAGCAGGTTGAATTTGGATCTTCTTGATGGCAAACAAGGTTTTTCCTGCGCTTTCATTCATTAAGGGTGAAAAGTGGCTTATGTCAATTTTGAGCGTTTCAGAGCGAGAGAAGCGTCTTTTTGCATTGTACAATAGCATAAGCTGTATTTGTCTGAAAAAAGGTTTTTCACTGAGGTTTCCTAGCCTTAGCAGGTTGAATTTGGATCTTCTTGATGGCAAACAAGGTTTTTCCTGCGCTTTCATTCATTAAGGGTGAAAAGTGGCTTATGTCAATTTTGAGCGTTTCAGAGCGAGAGAAGCGTCTTTTTGCATTGTACAATAGCATAAGCTGTATTTGTCTGAAAAAAGGTTTTTCACTGAGGTTTCCTAGCCTGAACTGGTTGAATTTGGGTCTTCTTGATGGCAAACAAGGTTTTTCCTGCACTTTCATTCATTAAGGGTGCAAACTGGCTTATGTCAATTTTGAGCGTTTCAGAGCGAGAGAAGCGTCTTTTTGCATTGTAAAATAGCATAAGCTGTATTTGTCAGAAAAAAGGTTTTTCGAGTAAGTTTTCTAGCTTGAACTGGTTGAATTTGGATCTTCTTGATGGCAAACAAGGTTTTTCCTGCACTTTCATTCATTAAAGGTGCAAACTGGCTTATGTCAATTTTGAGCGTTTCAGAGCGAGAGCAGCGTCTTGTTGCATTGTGTAATAGCATAAGCTGTATTGGACTGAAAAAAGGTTTTTCACTGAGGTTTCCTAGCCTTAGCAGGTTGAATTTGGATCTTCTTGATCGCAAACAAGGTTTTTCCTGCGCTTTCATTCATTAAGGGTGAAAAGTGGCTTATGTCAATTTTGAGCGTTTCAGAGCGAGAGAAGCGTCTTTTTGCATTGTACAATAGAATAAGCTCTATTTGTCTGAAAAAAGGTTTTTCACTGAGATTTCTTAGGCTGAACAGGTTGAATTTGGATCTTCTTGATGGCAAACAAGGTTTTTCCTGCGCTTTCATTCATTAAAGGTGCAAACTGGCTTATGTCAATTTTGAGCGTTTCAGAGCGAGAGAAGCGTCTTTTTGCATTGTGTAATAGCATAAGCTGTATTGGACTGAAAAAAGGTTTTTCACTGAGGTTTCCTAGCCTTAGCAGGTTGAATTTGGATCTTCTTGATGGCAAACAAGGTTTTTCCTGCGCTTTCATTCATTAAGGGTGAAAAGTGGCTTATGTCAATTTTGAGCGTTTCAGAGCGAGAGAAGCGTCTTTTTGCATTGTACAATAGCATAAGCTGTATTTGTCTGAAAAAAGGTTTTTCACTGAGGTTTCCTAGCCTTAGCAGGTTGAATTTGGATCTTCTTGATGGCAAACAAGGTTTTTCCTGCGCTTTCATTCATTAAGGGTGAAAAGTGGCTTATGTCAATTTTGAGCGTTTCAGAGCGAGAGAAGCGTCTTTTTGCATTGTACAATAGCATAAGCTGTATTTGTCTGAAAAAAGGTTTTTCGAGTAAGTTTTCTAGCTTGAACTGGTTGAATTTGGATGTTCTTGATGGCAAACAAGGTTTTTCCTGCACTTTCATTCATTAAAGGTGCAAACTGGCTTATGTCAATTTTGAGCGTTTCAGAGCGAGAGAAGCGTCTTTTTGCATTGTACAATAGCATAAGCTGTATTTCTCAGAAAAAAGGTTTTTCACTGAGGTTTCCTAGCCTGAACAGGTTGAATTTGGGTCTTCTTGAAGGCAAATAAGGTTTTTCCTGCACTTTCATTCATTAAAGGTGCAAACTGGCTTATGTCAATTTTGAGCGTTTCAGAGCGAGACAGGCGTCTTTTTGCATTGTACAATAGCATAAGCTGTATTTGTCTGAAAAAAGGTTTTTCGAGTAAGTTTTCTAGCTTGAACTGGTTGAATTTGGATCTTCTTGATGGCAAACAAGGTTTTTCCTGCACTTTCATTCATTAAAGGTGCAAACTGGCTTATGTCAATTTTGAGCGTTTCAGAGCGAGAGAAGCGTCTTTTTGCATTGTACAATAGCATAAGCTGTATTTGTCTGAAAAAAGGTTTTTCACTGAGGTTTCTTAGCCTGAACATGTTGAATTTGGATCTTCTTGATGGCAAACAAGGTTTTTCCTGCACTTTCATTCATTAAAGGTGCAAACTGGCTTATGTCAATTTTGAGCGTTTCAGAGCGAGACAAGCGTCTTTTTGCATTGTGTAATAGCATAAGCTGTATTGGACTGAAAAAAGGTTTTTCACTGAGGTTTCTTAGCCTGAACAGGTTGAATTTGGATCTTCTTGATGGCAAACAAGGTTTTTCCTGTGCTTTCATTCATTAAAGGTGAAAAGTGGCTTATGTCAATTTTGAGCGTTTCAGAGCGAGACAAGCGTCTTTTTGCATTGTGTAATAGCATAAGCTGTATTGGACTGAAAAAAGTTTTTTCACTGAGGTTTCCTAGCCTGAACTGGTTGAATTTGGATCTTCTTGATGGCAAACAAGGTTTTTCCTGCACTTTCATTCATTAAAGGTGCAAACTGGCTTATGTCAATTTTGAGCGTTTCAGAGCGATAGGAGCACGTTTTGGCACTCTGCAGTAGAGTAAGCTGTAATTGACTGAAAAAAGGATTTTCGAGTAAGTTTTCTAGCCTGAACTGGTTGAATTTGGATCTTCTTGATGGCAAACAAGGTTTTTCCTGCACTTTCATTCATTAAGGGTGCAAACTGGCTTATGTCAATTTTGAGCGTTTCAGAGCGAGAGAAGCGTCTTTTTGCATTGTACAATAGCATAAGCTGTATTTGTCTGAAAAAAGGTTTTTCGAGTAAGTTTTCTAGCTTGAACTGGTTGAATTTGGATCTTCTTGATGGCAAACAAGGTTTTTCCTGTGCTTTCATTCATTAAGGGTGAAAAGTGGCTTATGTCAATTTTGAGCGTTTCAGAGCGAGAGAAGCGTCTTTTTGCATTGTGTAATAGCATAAGCTGTATTTGTCTGAAAAAAGGTTTTTCACTGAGGTTTCTTAGCCTGAACAGGTTGAATTTGGATCTTCTTGATGGCAAACAAGGTTTTTCCTGTGCTTTCATTCATTAAGGGTGAAAAGTGGCTTATGTCAATTTTGAGCGTTTCAGAGCGAGAAGCGTCTTTTTGCATTGTAAAATAGCATAAGCTGTATTTGTCAGAAAAAAGGTTTTTCACTGAGGTTTACTAGCCTGAACATGTTGAATTTGGATCTTCTTGATGGCAAACAAGGTTTTTCCTGTGCTTTCATTCATTAAGGGTGAAAAGTGGCTTATGTCAATTTTGAGCGTTTCAGAGCGAGAGAAGCGTCTTTTTGCATTGTACAATAGCATAAGCTGTATTTGTCTGAAAAAAGGTTTTTCGAGTAAGTTTTCTAGCTTGAACTGGTTGAATTTGGATCTTCTTGATGGCAAACAAGGTTTTTCCTGCACTTTCATTCATTAAAGGTGCAAACTGGCTTATGTCAATTTTGAGCGTTTCAGAGCGAGACAAGCGTCTTTTCGCATTGTACAATAGCATAAACTGTATTTGTCTGAAAAAAGGTTTTTCACTGAGGTTTCTTAGCCTGAACATGTTGAATTTGGATCTTCTTGATGGCAAACAAGGTTTTTCCTGTGCTTTCATTCATTAAAGGTGAAAAGTGGCTTATGTCAATTTTGAGCGTTTCAGAGCGAGAGAAGCGTCTTTTTGCATTGTACAATAGCATAAGCTGTATTTGTCAGAAAAAAGGTTTTTCACTGAGGTTTACTAGCCTGAACAGGTTGAATATGGGTCTCCTTGATGGCAAATAAGGTTTTTCCTGCACTTTCATTCATTAAAGGTGCAAACTGGCTTATGTCAATTTTGAGCGTTTCAGAGTGAGAGAAGCGTCTTTTTGCATTGTACAATAGCATAAGCTGTATTTGTCTGAAAAAAGGTTTTTCACTGAGGTTTCTTAGCCTGAACATGTTGAATTTGGATCTTCTTGATGGCAAACAAGGTTTTTCCTGTGCTTTCATTCATTAAGGGTGAAAAGTGGCTTATGTCAATTTTGAGCGTTTCAGAGCGAGAGAAGCGTCTTTTTGCATTGTACAATAGCATAAGCTGTATTTGTCTGAAAAAAGGTTTTTCGAGTAAGTTTTCTAGCTTGAACTGGTTGAATTTGGATCTTCTTGATGGCAAACAAGGTTTTTCCTGTGCTTTCATTCATTAAGGGTGAAAAGTGGCTTATGTCAATTTTGAGCGTTTAAGAGCGAGAGAAGCGTCTTTTTGCATTGTACAATAGCATAAGCTGTATTTCTCAGAAAAAAGGTTTTTCACTGAGGTTTCCTAGCCTGAACAGGTTGAATTTGGGTCTTCTTGATGGCAAACAAGGTTTTTCCTGTGCTTTCATTCATTAAGGGTGAAAAGTGGCTTATGTCAATTTTGAGCGTTTCAGAGCGAGAGAAGCCTCTTTTTGCATTGTACAATAGCATAAGCTGTATTTGTCTGAAAAAAGGTTTTTCGAGTAAGTTTTCTAGCTTGAACTGGTTGAATTTGGATCTTCTTGATGGCAAACAAGGTTTTTCCTGTGCTTTCATTCATTAAGGGTGAAAAGTGGCTTATGTCAATTTTGAGCGTTTCAGAGCGAGACAAGCGTCTTTTTGCATTGTACAATAGCATAAGCTGTATTTGTCAGAAAAAAGGTTTTTCACTGAGGTTTACTAGCCTGAACAGGTTGAATATGGGTCTCCTTGATGGCAAATAAGCTTTTTCCTGCACTTTCATTCATTAAAGGTGCAAACTGGCTTATGTCAATTTTGAGCGTTTCAGAGCGAGACAAGCGTCTTTTTGCATTGTACAATAGCATAAGCTGTATTTGTCAGAAAAAAGGTTTTTCACTGAGGTTTACTAGGCTGAACATGTTGAATTTGGATCTTCTTGATGGCAAACAAGGTTTTTCCTGTGCTTTCATTCATTAAGGGTGAAAAGTGGCTTATGTCAATTTTGAGCGTTTCAGAGCGAGAGAAGCGTCTTTTTGCATTGTACAATAGCATAAGCTGTATTTGTCTGAAAAAAGGTTTTTCACTGAGGTTTCTTGGCCTGAACAGGTTGAATTTGGATCTTCTTGATGGCAAACAAGGTTTTTCCTGCACTTTCATTCATTAAGGGTGAAAAGTGGCTTATGTCAATTTTGAGCGTTTCAGAGCGAGAGAAGCGTATTTTTGCATTGTACAATAGCATAAGCTGTATTTGTCTGAAAAAAGGTTTTTCACTGAGGTTTACTAGCCTGAACAGGTTGAATTTAGGTCTTCTTGAAGGCAAATAAGGTTTTTCCTGCACTTTCATTCATTAAAGGTGCAAACTGGCTTATGTCAATTTTGAGCGTTTCAGAGCGAGACAAGCGTCTTTTTGCATTGTGTAATAGCATAAGCTGTATTGGACTGAAAAAAGGTTTTTCACTGAGGTTTCTTAGCCTGAACAGGTTGAATTTGGATCTTCTTGATGGCAAACAAGGTTTTTCCTGTGCTTTCATTCATTAAGGGTGAAAAGTGGCTTATGTCAATTTTGAGCGTTTCAGAGCGAGAGAAGCGTCTATTTGCATTGTACAATAGCATAAGCTGTATTTGTCTGAAAAAAGGTTTTTCGAGTAAGTTTTCTAGCTTGAACTGGTTGAATTTGGATCTTCTTGATGGCAAACAAGGTTTTTCCTGTGCTTTCATTCATTAAGGGTGAAAAGTGGCTTATGTCAATTTTGAGCGTTTCAGAGCGAGAGAAGCCTCTTTTTGCATTGTACAATAGCATAAGCTGTATTTGTCTGAAAAAAGGTTTTTCGAGTAAGTTTTCTAGCTTGAACTGGTTGAATTTGGATCTTCTTGATGGCAAACAAGGTTTTTCCTGCACTTTCATTCATTAAAGGTGCAAACTGGCTTATGTCAATTTTGAGCGTTTCAGAGCGATAGGAGCACGTTTTGGCACTCTGCAGTAGAGTAAGCTGTATTTGACTGAAAAAAGGATTTTCGAGTAAGTTTTCTAGCCTGAACTGGTTGAATTTGGATCTTCTTGATGGCAAACAAGGTTTTTCCTGCACTTTCATTCATTAAAGGTGCAAACTGGCTTATGTCAATTTTGAGCGTTTCAGAGCGATAGGAGCACGTTTTAGCACTCTGCAGTAGAGTAAGCTGTATTTGACTGAAAAAAGGATTTTCGAGTAAGTTTTCTAGCCTGAACTGGTTGAATTTGGATCTTCTTGATGGCAAACAAGGTTTTTCCTGCACTTTCATTCATTAAAGGTGCAAACTGGCTTATGTCAATTTTGAGCGTTTCAGAGCGATAGGAGCACGTTTTGGCACGCTGCAGTAGAGTAAGCTGTATTTGACTGAAAAAAGGATTTTCGAGTAAGTTTTCTAGCCTGAACTGGTTGAATTTGGATCTTCTTGATGGCAAACAAGGTTTTTCCTGCACTTTCATTCATTAAAGGTGCAAACTGGCTTATGTCAATTTTGAGCGTTTCAGAGCGAGACAAGCGTCTTTTTGCATTGTGTAATAGCATAAGCTGTATTGGACTGAAAAAAGGTTTGTCGAGTAAGTTTTCTAGCCTGAACTGGTTGAATTTGGATCTTCTTGATGGCAAACAAGGTTTTTCCTGCACTTTCATTCATTAAAGGTGCAAACTGGCTTATGTCAATTTTGAGCGTTTCAGAGCGAGACAAGCGTCTTTTTGCATTGTGTAATAGCATAAGCTGTATTGGACTGAAAAAAGGTTTTTCGAGTAAGTTTTCTAGCCTGAACTGGTTGAATTTGGATCTTCTTGATGGCAAACAAGGTTTTTCCTGCACTTTCATTCATTAAAGGTGCAAACTGGCTTATGTCAATTTTGAGCGTTTCAGAGCGATAGGAGCCCGTTTTGGCACTCTGCAGTAGAGTAAGCTGTATTTGACTGAAAAAAGGATTTTCGAGTAAGTTTTCTAGCCTGAACTGGTTGAATTTGGATCTTCTTGATGGCAAACAAGGTTTTTCCTGCACTTTCATTCATTAAAGGTGCAAACTGGCTTATGTCAATTTTGAGCGTTTCAGAGCGATAGGAGCACGTTTTGGCACTCTGCAGTAGAGTAAGCTGTATTTGACTGAAAAAAGGATTTTCGAGTAAGTTTTCTAGCCTGAACTGGTTGAATTTGGATCTTCTTGATGGCAAACAAGGTTTTTCCTGCACTTTCATTCATTAAAGGTGCAAACTGGCTTATGTCAATTTTGAGCGTTTCAGAGCGAGACAAGCGTCTTTTTGCATTGTGTAATAGCATAAGCTGTATTGGACTGAAAAAAGGTTTTTCGAGTAAGTTTTCTAGCCTGAACTGGTTGAATTTGGATCTTCTTGATGGCAAACAAGGTTTTTCCTGCACTTTCATTCATTAAAGGTGCAAACTGGCTTATGTCAATTTTGAGCGTATCAGAGCGAGACAAGCGTCTTTTTGCTTTGTGTAATAGCATAAGCTGTATTGGACTGAAAAAAGGTTTTTCACTGAGGTTTCCTAGCCTGAACTGGTTGAATTTGGGTCTTCTTGATGGCAAACAAGGTTTTTCCTGCACTTTCATTCATTAAAGGTGCAAGCTGGCTTATGTCAATTTTGAGCGTTTCAGAGCGAGACAAGCGTCTTTTTGCATTGTGTAATAGCATAAGCTGTATTGGACTGAAAAAAGGTTTTTCGAGTAACTTTTCTAGCCTGAAGTGGTTGAATTTGGGTCTTCTTGATGGCAAACAAGGTTTTTCCTGCACTTTCATTCATTAAAGGTGCAAACTGGCTTATGTCAATTTTGAGCGTTTCAGAGCGAGACAAGCGTCTTTTTGCATTGTGTAATAGCATAAGCTGTATTGGACTGAAAAAAGGTTTTTCACTGAGGTTTCCTAGCCTGAACTGGTTGAATTTGGGTCTTCTTGATGGCAAACAAGGTTTTTCCTGCACTTTCATTCATTAAAGGTGCAAACTGGCTTATGTCAATTTTGAGCGTTTCAGAGCGAGACAAGCGTCTTTTTGCATTGTGTAATAGCATAAGCTGTATTGGACTGAAAAAAGGTTTTTCGAGTAAGTTTTCTAGCCTGAACTGGTTGAATTTGGGTCTTCTTGATGGCAAACAAGGTTTTTCCTGCACTTTCATTCATTAAAGGTGCAAACTGGCTTATGTCAATTTTGAGCGTTTCAGAGCGATAGGAGCACGTTTTGGCACTCTGCAGTAGAGTAAGCTGTATTTGACTGAAAAAAGGATTTTCGAGTAAGTTTTCTAGCCTGAACTGGTTGAATTTGGATCTTCTTGATGGCAAACAAGGTTTTTCCTGCACTTTCATTCATTAAAGGTGCAAACTGGCTTATGTCAATTTTGAGCGTTTCAGAGCGAGACAAGCGTCTTTTTGCATTGTGTAATAGCATAAGCTGTATTGGACTGAAAAAAGTTTTTTCACTGAGGTTTCCTAGCCTGAACTGGTTGAATTTGGATCTTCTTGATGGCAAACAAGGTTTTTCCTGCACTTTCATTCATTAAAGGTGCAAACTGGCTTATGTCAATTTTGAGCGTTTCATAGCGATAGGAGCACGTTTTGGCACTCTGCAGTAGAGTAAGCTGTATTTGACTGAAAAAAGGATTTTCGAGTAAGTTTTCTAGCCTGAACTGGTTGAATTTGGATCTTCTTGATGGCAAACAAGGTTTTTCCTGCACTTTCATTCATTAAAGGTGCAAACTGGCTTATGTCAATTTTGAGCGTTTCAGAGCGAGAGAAGCGTCTTTTTGCATTGTGTAATAGCATAAGCTATATTTGACTGAAAAAAGGTTTTTCACTGAGGTTTCTTAGCCTGAACAGGTTGAATTTGGATCTTCTTGATGGCAAACAAGGTTTTTCCTGTGCTTTCATTCATTAAAGGTGAAAAGTGGCTTATGTCAATTTTGAGCGTTTCAGAGCGAGACAAGCGTCTTTTTGCATTGTGTAATAGCATAAGCTGTATTGGACTGAAAAAAGGTTTTTCGAGTAAGTTTTCTAGCCTGAACTGGTTGAATTTGGTTCTTCTTGATGGCAAACAAGGTTTTTCCTGCACTTTCATTCATTAAAGGTGCAAACTGGCTTATGTCAATTTTGAGCGTTTCAGAGCGAGACAAGCGTCTTTTTGCATTGCGTAATAGCATAAGCTGTATTGGACTGAAAAAAGTTTTTCACTGAGGTTTCCTAGCCTGAACTGGTTGAATTTGGGTCTTCTTGATGGCAAACAAGGTTTTTCCTGCACTTTCATTCATTGAAGGTGCAAACTGGCTTATGTCAATTTTGAGCGTTTCAGAGCGAGACAAGCGTCTTTTTGCATTGTGTAATAGCATAAGCTGTATTGGACTGAAAAAAAGGTTTTTCGAGTAAGCTTTGTAGCCTGAACTGGTTGAATTTGGATCTTCTTGATGGCAAACAAGGTTTTTCTGCACTTTCATTCATTAAAGGTGCAAACTGGCTTATGTCAATTTGAGCGTTTCAGAGCGAGACAAGCGTCTTTTTGCATTGTGTAATAGCATAAGCTACTGCACAGTGCAAAAAGACGCTTCTCTCGCTCTGAAACGCTCAAAATTGACATGAGTGAATTTCACCATAAATGAATTAAGGACAGGTGAAACCATATTTGCCATACAATAGATCCACATTCAGCCAGTCCAGGCTAGGAAACTTCTTTGAAAAACCTTTTTTCATTGAAATACAACATAGTCTACTTCACAGTTCAAAAACACAAGTCTCTCGCTCTGAAATGCTCAAAGTTGACAGAAGTGAGTTTTCACCATAAATGGATTAAAGAACACTTTAAACATTTCTGCCATGACATTTATCCAAATTAAACTATACCTGGCAAAGAAAATTCTTTGAAAAACCTTTTTTTCAGTAAAATACAGATTAAGGAACTTCACAGTGAAAAAAATACGCTTCTCTCGATCTGAAACGCTCAAAATTGCCACAAGTGAGTTTTTACCAAAAATGAATTAAAGACCAATGGAAACCATTTTTACAAATATATTAATCCAACTTCGGCCATCCACAACAAAATAGAACACAACAGAACATATGAAATATGATCAAATTTGAAACAGAAATATCATATTTTATAGTTCATTTCCAGCAGCAGACCAGCAGGTCCTGCAGCATGTGACCTCGTGCTCTCTACAAATGCATCTGTTACACTTGGTGCAGGTGGGTAGAAGACCTCTATTTTAGAATTGTGCACAACCAGCACTCACCTCTACTTCTGGTCGAGCTGGTGGCAGCAGGGGCAATGGCGGTGTCGGTGGTTTCTGCTAGGGCAGCAACAGTGGTCTGTAACTTCACCACCATGGTAGCAGCATGTCGGTCATCGAATCGGAGGCTGGCGCTTATCATTTGAAATCGTTTGTGGGACATGGTGGCCCTGAAGACTGGTCTCCCACAGACCTTTGGACCGGTACATACCTGCCAGGATGAGAAGTCGAATATTATGGGCATCCATATCACTCCATCCTGACACTGTACGCCTCCGTGTAAGGTTTGTCATTTGCAAAATCAGCTGGATCATGTCAGGAGTGAAGAAAGGGTCAAAAGAGGATGACACATCATGGATTCTTGATATGGCATATCTCGTGGGCCCTGGCATCATGCAGGTTAGCCTGAATGTAGCGCAGCGTCTCGGCATGAGATGGAGACTATACTTGCCTGTTATTCGCTGTCCACTCACTGTAAGGATCGGCAGATTCCCCAGTGTCTTCTCCACTTTCAGAGGAACTCACAGAAGTGGGCTCCAGTGAGCATTCTGTTTCAGACTCCCCCTCGAGATTGTGTCTTCTGCAGATGAGTCCTGCAGCTCGCTGGCAGATAAAGGCTGCAGGTCTTTCTCCTTCTCTGCTCACTAATGAAATGACTCCTCAGCCAAGCTGCATGTTTATCTTTGCCTGTGAAAGCAGCCAGGTGCATAAACACAGTGACAGTTGTTTTTGTTTTTGTTTTGGAGTACAGCAAAGGCAAGAGGCCATGTTTTTACTCAAGCGGCTCTTCAAAGACACATGAAAGACATCTTTCAAAAAATGCCATTTTTTCACCCTTAAAAGATCAATGCCTGGTTACAGATTCACACACACACTCTCTCTCTCTCTCACACACACACACACACACGCACAAGCGCAAACACACACACACACACACACACACACACACACACACACACACACAAGAAAACTCTTGGGGTCGGCTAATAGTCACAGCGCTGCATAATATAAATGGCAAGTGAAACCATGTTTGACGTGAGCCAGTTTTCACCATAAATGAATTGAAAAACAGGTGAAATGTTCTTTGACATGAACAAGATCCAAATTCAACCAGTTCAGGCTAGGAGAACTCAGTGAAAAACCCTTTTCAGTCAAATACAACTTTAGTTACTGCACAGTGCAAAAAGAGGCTTCTATCGCTCTGAAACGCTAAAAATTGACATGAGTGAGTGTTCACCATAAATGAATTAAAGGACCGGTGAGACCATGTTTGCATGAAAAAGATCCAAATTCAGCAAGTCCAGGCTAGGAAACCTCAGTGAAAAACCTTTTTTCAGTCCAATACAGCTTATGCTATTACACATTGCAAAAAGACGCTTCTCTCGCTCTGAAACGCTCAAAATTGACATAAGCCAGTTTGCACCTTTAATGAATGAAAGTGCAGGAAAAATCTTGTTTGCCATCAAGAAGACCCAAATTCAACCAGTTCAGGCTAGGAAACCTCAGTGAAAAACCTTTTTTCAGTCCAATACAGCTTATGCTATTACACATTGCAAAAAGACGCTTCTCTCGCTCTGAAACGCTCAAAATTGACATAAGCCAGTTTGCACCTTTAATGAATGAAAGTGCAGGAAAAATCTTGTTTGCCATCAAGAAGACCCAAATTCAACCAGTTCAGGCTAGGAAACCTCAGTGAAAAACCTTTTTATAGTGAAATACAACTTTAGTTACTGCACAGTGCAAAAAGAGGCTTCTATCGCTCTGAAACGCTCAAAATTGACATGAGTGAGTGTTCACCATAAATGAATTAAAAGACAGGTGAGACCATGTTTGCCATGAAATAGATCCAAATTCAGCAAGTCCAGGCTAGGAAACTTGTTTGAAAATCCTTTTTTCAGTAAAATTCAGCTTTCTCTACTGCACAGTGCAAAAAGACGCTTCTATCGCTCTGAAACGCTCAAAATTGACATAAGCCAGTTTGCACCTTTAATGAATGAAAGTGCAGGAAAAACCTTGTTTGCCATCAAGAAGATCCAAATTCAACCAGTTCAGGCTAGGAAACTTGCTTGAAAATCCCTTTTTCAGTGAAATACAGCTTACTCTACTGCAGAGTGCCAAAACTTGCTCCTATCGCTCTGAAACGCTCAAAATTGACATAAGCCAGTTTTCACCTTTAATGAATGAAAGTACAGGAAAAACCTTGTTTGCCATCAAGAAGATCCAAATTCAACCAGTTCAGGCTAGGAAACCTCAGTGAAAAACCTTTTTATAGTGAAATACAACTTTAGTTACTGCACAGTGCAAAACGAGGCTTCTATCGCTCTGAAACGCTCAAAATTGACATGAGTGAGTGTTCACCATAAATGAATTAAAAGACAGGTGAGACCATGTTTGCCATGAAATAGATCCAAATTCAGCAAGTCCAGGCTAGGAAACTTGTTTGAAAATCCTTTTTTCAGTAAAATTCAGCTTTCTCTACTGCACAGTGCAAAAAGACGCTTCTATCGCTCTGAAACGCTCAAAATTGACATAAGCCAGTTTGCACCTTTAATGAATGAAAGTGCAGGAAAAACCTTGTTTGCCATCAAGAAGAATCAAATTCAACCAGTTCAGGCTAGGAAACTTGCTTGAAAATCCCTTTTTCAGTGAAATACAGCTTACTCTACTGCAGAGTGCCAAAACTTGCTCCTATCGCTCTGAAACGCTCAAAATTGACATGAGTGAGTGTTCACCTAAATGAATTAAAAGACAGGTGAGACCATGTTTGCCATGAAATAGATCCAAATTCAGCAAGTCCAGGCTAGGAAACTTGTTTGAAAATCCTTTTTTCAGTAAAATTCAGCTTTCTCTACTGCACAGTGCAAAAAGACGCTTCTATCGCTCTGAAACGCTCAAAATTGACATAAGCCAGTTTGCACCTTTAATGAATGAAAGTGCAGGAAAAACCTTGTTTGCCATCAAGAAGATCCAAATTCAACCAGTTCAGGCTAGGAAACTTGCTTGAAAATCCCTTTTTCAGTGAAATACAGCTTACTCTACTGCAGAGTGCCAAAACTTGCTCCTATCGCTCTGAAACGCTCAAAATTGACATAAGCCAGTTTTCACCTTTAATGAATGAAAGTACAGGAAAAACCTTGTTTGCCATCAAGAAGATCCAAATTCAACCAGTTCAGGCTAGGAAACCTCAGTGAAAAACCTTTTTATAGTGAAATACAACTTTAGTTACTGCACAGTGCAAAACTAGGCTTCTATCGCTCTGAAACGCTCAAAATTGACATGAGTGAGTGTTCACCATAAATGAATTAAAAGACAGGTGAGACCATGTTTGCCATGAAATAGATCCAAATTCAGCAAGTCCAGGCTAGGAAACTTGTTTGAAAATCCTTTTTTCAGTAAAATTCAGCTTTCTCTACTGCACAGTGCAAAAAGAGGCTTCTATCGCTCTGAAACGCTCAAAATTGACATAAGCCAGTTTGCACCTTTAATGAATGAAAGTGCAGGAAAAACCTTGTTTGCCATCAAGAAGATCCAAATTCAACCAGTTCAGGCTAGGAAACTTGCTTGAAAATCCCTTTTTCAGTGAAATACAGCTTACTCTACTGCAGAGTGCCAAAACTTGCTCCTATCGCTCTGAAACGCTCAAAATTGACATGAGTGAGTGTTCACCTAAATGAATTAAAAGACAGGTGAGACCATGTTTGCCATGAAATAGATCCAAATTCAGCAAGTCCAGGCTAGGAAACTTGTTTGAAAATCCTTTTTTCAGTAAAATTCAGCTTTCTCTACTGCACAGTGCAAAAAGACGCTTCTATCGCTCTGAAACGCTCAAAATTGACATAAGCCAGTTTGCACCTTTAATGAATGAAAGTGCAGGAAAAACCTTGTTTGCCATCAAGAAGATCCAAATTCAACCAGTTCAGGCTAGGAAACTTGCTTGAAAATCCCTTTTTCAGTGAAATACAGCTTACTCTACTGCAGAGTGCCAAAACTTGCTCCTATCGCTCTGAAACGCTCAAAATTGACATAAGCCAGTTTTCACCTTTAATGAATGAAAGTACAGGAAAAACCTTGTTTGCCATCAAGAAGATCCAAATTCAACCAGTTCAGGCTAGGAAACCTCAGTGAAAAACCTTTTTATAGTGAAATACAACTTTAGTTACTGCACAGTGCAAAAAGAGGCTTCTATCGCTCTGAAACGCTCAAAATTGACATGAGTGAGTGTTCACCATAAATGAATTAAAAGACAGGTGAGACCATGTTTGCCATGAAATAGATCCAAATTCGGCAAGTCCAGGCTAGGAAACTTGTTTGAAAATCCTTTTTTCAGTAAAATTCAGCTTTCTCTACTGCACAGTGCAAAAAGACGCTTCTATCGCTCTGAAACGCTCAAAATTGACATAAGCCAGTTTGCACCTTTAATGAATGAAAGTGCAGGAAAAACCTTGTTTGCCATCAAGAAGAATCAAATTCAAACAGTTCAGGCTAGGAAACTTGCTTGAAAATCCCTTTTTCAGTGAAATACAGCTTACTCTACTGCAGAGTGCCAAAACTTGCTCCTATCGCTCTGAAACGCTCAAAATTGACATAAGCCAGTTTTCACCTTTAATGAATGAAAGTACAGGAAAAACCTTGTTTGCCATCAAGAAGATCCAAATTCAACCAGTTCAGGCTAGGAAACCTCAGTGAAAAACCTTTTTATAGTGAAATACAACTTTAGTTACTGCACAGTGCAAAAAGAGGCTTCTATCGCTCTGAAACGCTCAAAATTGACATGAGTGAGTGTTCACCATAAATGAATTAAAAGACAGGTGAGACCATGTTTGCCATGAAATAGATCCAAATTCAGCAAGTCCAGGCTAGGAAACTTGCTTGAAAATCCTTTTTTGACTCAAATACAGCTTACTCTACTGCAGAGTGCCAAAACGTGCTCCTATCACTCTGAAACGCTCAAAATTGACATAAGCCAGTTTGCACCTTTAATGAATGAAAGTGCAGGAAAAACCTTGTTTGCCATCAAGAAGATCCAAATTCAACCAGTTCAGGCTAGGAAACTTGCTTGAAAACCCTTTTTTCAGTCAAATACAGCTTATGCTTTTACACAATGCAAAAAGACGCTTCTCTCGCTCTGAAACGCTCAAAATTGACATAAGCCAGTTTTCACCTTTAATGAATGAAAGTACAGGAAAAACCTTGTTTGCCATCAAGAAGATCCAAATTCAACCAGTTCAGGCTAGGAAACCTCAGTGAAAAACCTTTTTATAGTGAAATACAACTTTAGTTACTGCACAGTGCAAAAAGAGGCTTCTATCGCTCTGAAACGCTCAAAATTGACATGAGTGAGTGTTCACCATAAATGAATTAAAAGACAGGTGAGACCATGTTTGCCATGAAATAGATCCAAATTCAGCAAGTCCAGGCTAGGAAACTTGTTTGAAAATGCTTTTTTCAGTAAAATTCAGCTTTCTCTACTGCACAGTGCAAAAAGACGCTTCTATCGCTCTGAAACACTCAAAATTGACATAAGCCAGTTTGCACCTTTAATGAATGAAAGTGCAGGAAAAACCTTGTTTGCCATCAAGAAGATCCAAATTCAACCAGTTCAGGCTAGGAAACTTGCTTGAAAATCCATTTTTCAGTGAAATACAGCTTACTCTACTGCAGAGTGCCAAAACTTGCTCCTATCGCTCTGATACGCTCAAAATTGACATAAGCCAGTTTGCACATTTAATGAATGAAAGTGCAGGAAAAACCTTGTTTGCCATCAAGAAGATCCAAATTCAACCAGTTCAGGCTAGGAAACCTCAGTGAAAAACCTTTTTATAATGAAATACAACTTTAGTTACTGCACAGTGCAAAAAGAGGCTTCTATCGCTCTGAAACGCTCAAAATTGACATGAGTGAGTGTTCACCATAAATGAATTAAAAGACAGGTGAGACCATGTTTGCCATGAAATAGATCCAAATTCAGCAAGTCCAGGCTAGGAAACTTGCTTGAAAATCCTTTTTTGACTCAAATACAGCTTACTCTACTGCAGAGTGCCAAAACGTGCTCCTATCACTCTGAAACGCTCAAAATTGACATAAGCCAGTTTGCACCTTTAATGAATGAAAGTGCAGGAAAAACCTTGTTTGCCATCAAGAAGATCCAAATTCAACCAGTTCAGGCTAGGAAACTTGCTTGAAAACCCTTTTTTCAGTCAAATACAGCTTATGCTTTTACACAATGCAAAAAGACGCTTCTCTCGCTCTGAAACGCTCAAAATTGACATAAGCCAGTTTTCACCTTTAATGAATGAAAGTACAGGAAAAACCTTGTTTGCCATCAAGAAGATCCAAATTCAACCAGTTCAGGCTAGGAAACTTGCTTGAAAATCCCTTTTTCAGTGAAATACAGCTTACTCTACTGCAGAGTGCCAAAACTTGCTCCTATCGCTCTGAAACGCTCAAAATTGACATAAGCCAGTTTGCACCTTTAATGAATGAAAGTGCAGGAAAAACCTTGTTTGCCATCAAGAAGATCCAAATTCAACCAGTTCAGGCTAGGAAACCTCAGTGAAAAACCTTTTTATAGTGAAATACAACTTTAGTTACTGCACAGTGCAAAAAGTGGCTTGTATCGCTCTGAAACGCTCAAAATTGACATGAGTGAGTGTTCACCATAAATGAATTAAAAGACAGGTGAGACCATGTTTGCCATGAAATAGATCCAAATTCAGCAAGTCCAGGCTAGGAAACTTGTTTGAAAATCCTTTTTTCAGTAAAATTCAGCTTTCTCTACTGCACAGTGCAAAAAGACGCTTCTATCGCTCTGAAACGCTCAAAATTGACATAAGCCAGTTTGCACCTTTAATGAATGAAAGTGCAGGAAAAACCTTGTTTGCCATCAAGAAGATCCAAATTCAACCAGTTCAGGCTAGGAAACTTGCTTGAAAATCCCTTTTTCAGTGAAATACAGCTTACTCTACTGCAGAGTGCCAAACCTTGCTCCTATCGCTCTGAAACGCTCAAAATTGACATGATTGAGTGTTCACCATAAATGAATTAAAAGACAGGTGAGACCATGTTTGCCATGAAATAGATCCAAATTCAGCAAGTCCAGGCTAGGAAACTTGCTTGAAAATCCTTTTTTGACTCAAATACAGCTTACTCTACTGCAGAGTGCCAAAACGTGCTCCTATCACTCTGAAACGCTCAAAATTGACATAAGCCAGTTTGCACCTTTAATGAATGAAAGTGCAGGAAAAACCTTGTTTGCCATCAAGAAGATCCAAATTCAACCAGTTCAGGCTAGGAAACTTGCTTGAAAACCCTTTTTTCAGTCAAATACAGCTTATGCTTTTACACAATGCAAAAAGACGCTTCTCTCGCTCTGAAACGCTCAAAATTGACATAAGCCAGTTTTCACCTTTAATGAATGAAAGTACAGGAAAAACCTTGTTTGCCATCAAGAAGATCCAAATTCAACCAGTTCAGGCTAGGAAACCTCAGTGAAAAACCTTTTTATAGTGAAATACAACTTTAGTTACTGCACAGTGCAAAAAGAGGCTTCTATCGCTCTGAAACGCTCAAAATTGACATGAGTGAGTGTTCACCATAAATGAATTAAAAGACAGGTGAGACCATGTTTGCCATGAAATAGATCCAAATTCAGCAAGTCCAGGCTAGGAAACTTGCTTGAAAATCCTTTTTTGACTCAAATACAGCTTACTCTACTGCAGAGTGCCAAAACGTGCTCCTATCACTCTGAAACGCTCAAAATTGACATAAGCCAGTTTGCACCTTTAATGAATGAAAGTGCAGGAAAAACCTTGTTTGCCATCAAGAAGATCCAAATTCAACCAGTTCAGGCTAGGAAACTTGCTTGAAAACCCTTTTTTCAGTCAAATACAGCTTATGCTTTTACACAATGCAAAAAGACGCTTCTCTCGCTCTGAAACGCTCAAAATTGACATAAGCCAGTTTTCACCTTTAATGAATGAAAGTACAGGAAAAACCTTGTTTGCCATCAAGAAGATCCAAATTCAACCAGTTCAGGCTAGGAAACCTCAGTGAAAAACCTTTTTATAGTGAAATACAACTTTAGTTACTGCACAGTGCAAAAAGAGGCTTCTATCGCTCTGAAACGCTCAAAATTGACATGAGTGAGTGTTCACCATAAATGAATTAAAAGACAGGTGAGACCATGTTTGCCATGAAATAGATCCAAATTCAGCAAGTCCAGGCTAGGAAACTTGTTTGAAAATCCTTTTTTCAGTAAAATTCAGCTTTCTCTACTGCACAGTGCAAAAAGACGCTTCTATCGCTCTGAAACGCTCAAAATTGACATAAGCCAGTTTGCACCTTTAATGAATGAAAGTGCAGGAAAAACCTTGTTTGCCATCAAGAAGATCCAAATTCAACCAGTTCAGGCTAGGAAACTTGCTTGAAAATCCCTTTTTCAGTGAAATACAGCTTACTCTACTGCAGAGTGCCAAAACTTGCTCCTATCGCTCTGAAACGCTCAAAATTGACATAAGCCAGTTTGCACCTTTAATGAATGAAAGTGCAGGAAAAACCTTGTTTGCCATCAAGAAGATCCAAATTCAACCAGTTCAGGCTAGGAAACCTCAGTGAAAAACCTTTTTATAGTGAAATACAACTTTAGTTACTGCACAGTGCAAAAAGTGGCTTGTATCGCTCTGAAACGCTCAAAATTGACATGAGTGAGTGTTCACCATAAATGAATTAAAAGACAGGTGAGACCATGTTTGCCATGAAATAGATCCAAATTCAGCAAGTCCAGGCTAGGAAACTTGTTTGAAAATCCTTTTTTCAGTAAAATTCAGCTTTCTCTACTGCACAGTGCAAAAAGACGCTTCTATCGCTCTGAAACGCTCAAAATTGACATAAGCCAGTTTGCACCTTTAATGAATGAAAGTGCAGGAAAAACCTTGTTTGCCATCAAGAAGATCCAAATTCAACCAGTTCAGGCTAGGAAACTTGCTTGAAAATCCCTTTTTCAGTGAAATACAGCTTACTCTACTGCAGAGTGCCAAACCTTGCTCCTATCGCTCTGAAACGCTCAAAATTGACATGATTGAGTGTTCACCATAAATGAATTAAAAGACAGGTGAGACCATGTTTGCCATGAAATAGATCCAAATTCAGCAAGTCCAGGCTAGGAAACTTGCTTGAAAATCCTTTTTTGACTCAAATACAGCTTACTCTACTGCAGAGTGCCAAAACGTGCTCCTATCACTCTGAAACGCTCAAAATTGACATAAGCCAGTTTGCACCTTTAATGAATGAAAGTGCAGGAAAAACCTTGTTTGCCATCAAGAAGATCCAAATTCAACCAGTTCAGGCTAGGAAACTTGCTTGAAAACCCTTTTTTCAGTCAAATACAGCTTATGCTTTTACACAATGCAAAAAGACGCTTCTCTCGCTCTGAAACGCTCAAAATTGACATAAGCCAGTTTTCACCTTTAATGAATGAAAGTACAGGAAAAACCTTGTTTGCCATCAAGAAGATCCAAATTCAACCAGTTCAGGCTAGGAAACCTCAGTGAAAAACCTTTTTATAGTGAAATACAACTTTAGTTACTGCACAGTGCAAAAAGAGGCTTCTATCGCTCTGAAACGCTCAAAATTGACATGAGTGAGTGTTCACCATAAATGAATTAAAAGACAGGTGAGACCATGTTTGCCATGAAATAGATCCAAATTCAGCAAGTCCAGGCTAGGAAACTTGCTTGAAAATCCTTTTTTGACTCAAATACAGCTTACTCTACTGCAGAGTGCCAAAACGTGCTCCTATCACTCTGAAACGCTCAAAATTGACATAAGCCAGTTTGCACCTTTAATGAATGAAAGTGCAGGAAAAACCTTGTTTGCCATCAAGAAGATCCAAATTCAACCAGTTCAGGCTAGGAAACTTGCTTGAAAACCCTTTTTTCAGTCAAATACAGCTTATGCTTTTACACAATGCAAAAAGACGCTTCTCTCGCTCTGAAACGCTCAAAATTGACATAAGCCAGTTTTCACCTTTAATGAATGAAAGTACAGGAAAAACCTTGTTTGCCATCAAGAAGATCCAAATTCAACCAGTTCAGGCTAGGAAACCTCAGTGAAAAACCTTTTTATAGTGAAATACAACTTTAGTTACTGCACAGTGCAAAAAGAGGCTTCTATCGCTCTGAAACGCTCAAAATTGACATGAGTGAGTGTTCACCATAAATGAATTAAAAGACAGGTGAGACCATGTTTGCCATGAAATAGATCCAAATTCAGCAAGTCCAGGCTAGGAAACTTGTTTGAAAATGCTTTTTTCAGTAAAATTCAGCTTTCTCTACTGCACAGTGCAAAAAGACGCTTCTATCGCTCTGAAACACTCAAAATTGACATAAGCCAGTTTGCACCTTTAATGAATGAAAGTGCAGGAAAAACCTTGTTTGCCATCAAGAAGATCCAAATTCAACCAGTTCAGGCTAGGAAACTTGCTTGAAAATCCATTTTTCAGTGAAATACAGCTTACTCTACTGCAGAGTGCCAAAACTTGCTCCTATCGCTCTGATACGCTCAAAATTGACATAAGCCAGTTTGCACATTTAATGAATGAAAGTGCAGGAAAAACCTTGTTTGCCATCAAGAAGATCCAAATTCAACCAGTTCAGGCTAGGAAACCTCAGTGAAAAACCTTTTTATAATGAAATACAACTTTAGTTACTGCACAGTGCAAAAAGAGGCTTCTATCGCTCTGAAACGCTCAAAATTGACATGAGTGAGTGTTCACCATAAATGAATTAAAAGACAGGTGAGACCATGTTTGCCATGAAATAGATCCAAATTCAGCAAGTCCAGGCTAGGAAACTTGCTTGAAAATCCTTTTTTGACTCAAATACAGCTTACTCTACTGCAGAGTGCCAAAACGTGCTCCTATCACTCTGAAACGCTCAAAATTGACATAAGCCAGTTTGCACCTTTAATGAATGAAAGTGCAGGAAAAACCTTGTTTGCCATCAAGAAGATCCAAATTCAACCAGTTCAGGCTAGGAAACTTGCTTGAAAACCCTTTTTTCAGTCAAATACAGCTTATGCTTTTACACAATGCAAAAAGACGCTTCTCTCGCTCTGAAACGCTCAAAATTGACATAAGCCAGTTTTCACCTTTAATGAATGAAAGTACAGGAAAAACCTTGTTTGCCATCAAGAAGATCCAAATTCAACCAGTTCAGGCTAGGAAACTTGCTTGAAAATCCCTTTTTCAGTGAAATACAGCTTACTCTACTGCAGAGTGCCAAAACTTGCTCCTATCGCTCTGAAACGCTCAAAATTGACATAAGCCAGTTTGCACCTTTAATGAATGAAAGTGCAGGAAAAACCTTGTTTGCCATCAAGAAGATCCAAATTCAACCAGTTCAGGCTAGGAAACCTCAGTGAAAAACCTTTTTATAGTGAAATACAACTTTAGTTACTGCACAGTGCAAAAAGTGGCTTGTATCGCTCTGAAACGCTCAAAATTGACATGAGTGAGTGTTCACCATAAATGAATTAAAAGACAGGTGAGACCATGTTTGCCATGAAATAGATCCAAATTCAGCAAGTCCAGGCTAGGAAACTTGTTTGAAAATCCTTTTTTCAGTAAAATTCAGCTTTCTCTACTGCACAGTGCAAAAAGACGCTTCTATCGCTCTGAAACGCTCAAAATTGACATAAGCCAGTTTGCACCTTTAATGAATGAAAGTGCAGGAAAAACCTTGTTTGCCATCAAGAAGATCCAAATTCAACCAGTTCAGGCTAGGAAACTTGCTTGAAAATCCCTTTTTCAGTGAAATACAGCTTACTCTACTGCAGAGTGCCAAACCTTGCTCCTATCGCTCTGAAACGCTCAAAATTGACATGATTGAGTGTTCACCATAAATGAATTAAAAGACAGGTGAGACCATGTTTGCCATGAAATAGATCCAAATTCAGCAAGTCCAGGCTAGGAAACTTGCTTGAAAATCCTTTTTTGACTCAAATACAGCTTACTCTACTGCAGAGTGCCAAAACGTGCTCCTATCACTCTGAAACGCTCAAAATTGACATAAGCCAGTTTGCACCTTTAATGAATGAAAGTGCAGGAAAAACCTTGTTTGCCATCAAGAAGATCCAAATTCAACCAGTTCAGGCTAGGAAACTTGCTTGAAAACCCTTTTTTCAGTCAAATACAGCTTATGCTTTTACACAATGCAAAAAGACGCTTCTCTCGCTCTGAAACGCTCAAAATTGACATAAGCCAGTTTTCACCTTTAATGAATGAAAGTACAGGAAAAACCTTGTTTGCCATCAAGAAGATCCAAATTCAACCAGTTCAGGCTAGGAAACCTCAGTGAAAAACCTTTTTATAGTGAAATACAACTTTAGTTACTGCACAGTGCAAAAAGAGGCTTCTATCGCTCTGAAACGCTCAAAATTGACATGAGTGAGTGTTCACCATAAATGAATTAAAAGACAGGTGAGACCATGTTTGCCATGAAATAGATCCAAATTCAGCAAGTCCAGGCTAGGAAACTTGTTTGAAAATCCTTTTTTCAGTAAAATTCAGCTTTCTCTACTGCACAGTGCAAAAAGACGCTTCTATCGCTCTGAAACGCTCAAAATTGACATAAGCCAGTTTGCACCTTTAATGAATGAAAGTGCAGGAAAAACCTTGTTTGCCATCAAGAAGATCCAAATTCAACCAGTTCAGGCTAGGAAACTTGCTTGAAAATCCCTTTTTCAGTGAAATACAGCTTACTCTACTGCAGAGTGCCAAAACTTGCTCCTATCGCTCTGAAACGCTCAAAATTGACATAAGCCAGTTTTCACCTTTAATGAATGAAAGTACAGGAAAAACCTTGTTTGCCATCAAGAAGATCCAAATTCAACCAGTTCAGGCTAGGAAACCTCAGTGAAAAACCTTTTTATAGTGAAATACAACTTTAGTTACTGCACAGTGCAAAAAGAGGCTTCTATCGCTCTGAAACGCTCAAAATTGACATGAGTGAGTGTTCACCATAAATGAATTAAAAGACAGGTGAGACCATGTTTGCCATGAAATAGATCCAAATTCAGCAAGTCCAGGCTAGGAAACTTGTTTGAAAATGCTTTTTTCAGTAAAATTCAGCTTTCTCTACTGCACAGTGCAAAAAGACGCTTCTATCGCTCTGAAACACTCAAAATTGACATAAGCCAGTTTGCACCTTTAATGAATGAAAGTGCAGGAAAAACCTTGTTTGCCATCAAGAAGATCCAAATTCAACCAGTTCAGGCTAGGAAACTTGCTTGAAAATCCATTTTTCAGTGAAATACAGCTTACTCTACTGCAGAGTGCCAAAACTTGCTCCTATCGCTCTGAAACGCTCAAAATTGACATAAGCCAGTTTGCACATTTAATGAATGAAAGTGCAGGAAAAACCTTGTTTGCCATCAAGAAGATCCAAATTCAACCAGTTCAGGCTAGGAAACCTCAGTGAAAAACCTTTTTATAATGAAATACAACTTTAGTTACTGCACAGTGCAAAAAGAGGCTTCTATCGCTCTGAAACGCTCAAAATTGACATGAGTGAGTGTTCACCATAAATGAATTAAAAGACAGGTGAGACCATGTTTGCCATGAAATAGATCCAAATTCAGCAAGTCCAGGCTAGGAAACTTGCTTGAAAATCCTTTTTTGACTCAAATACAGCTTACTCTACTGCAGAGTGCCAAAACGTGCTCCTATCACTCTGAAACGCTCAAAATTGACATAAGCCAGTTTGCACCTTTAATGAATGAAAGTGCAGGAAAAACCTTGTTTGCCATCAAGAAGATCCAAATTCAACCAGTTCAGGCTAGGAAACTTGCTTGAAAACCCTTTTTTCAGTCAAATACAGCTTATGCTTTTACACAATGCAAAAAGACGCTTCTCTCGCTCTGAAACGCTCAAAATTGACATAAGCCAGTTTTCACCTTTAATGAATGAAAGTACAGGAAAAACCTTGTTTGCCATCAAGAAGATCCAAATTCAACCAGTTCAGGCTAGGAAACTTGCTTGAAAATCCCTTTTTCAGTGAAATACAGCTTACTCTACTGCAGAGTGCCAAAACTTGCTCCTATCGCTCTGAAACGCTCAAAATTGACATAAGCCAGTTTGCACCTTTAATGAATGAAAGTGCAGGAAAAACCTTGTTTGCCATCAAGAAGATCCAAATTCAACCAGTTCAGGCTAGGAAACCTCAGTGAAAAACCTTTTTATAGTGAAATACAACTTTAGTTACTGCACAGTGCAAAAAGTGGCTTGTATCGCTCTGAAACGCTCAAAATTGACATGAGTGAGTGTTCACCATAAATGAATTAAAAGACAGGTGAGACCATGTTTGCCATGAAATAGATCCAAATTCAGCAAGTCCAGGCTAGGAAACTTGTTTGAAAATCCTTTTTTCAGTAAAATTCAGCTTTCTCTACTGCACAGTGCAAAAAGACGCTTCTATCGCTCTGAAACGCTCAAAATTGACATAAGCCAGTTTGCACCTTTAATGAATGAAAGTGCAGGAAAAACCTTGTTTGCCATCAAGAAGATCCAAATTCAACCAGTTCAGGCTAGGAAACTTGCTTGAAAATCCCTTTTTCAGTGAAATACAGCTTACTCTACTGCAGAGTGCCAAACCTTGCTCCTATCGCTCTGAAACGCTCAAAATTGACATGATTGAGTGTTCACCATAAATGAATTAAAAGACAGGTGAGACCATGTTTGCCATGAAATAGATCCAAATTCAGCAAGTCCAGGCTAGGAAACTTGCTTGAAAATCCTTTTTTGACTCAAATACAGCTTACTCTACTGCAGAGTGCCAAAACGTGCTCCTATCACTCTGAAACGCTCAAAATTGACATAAGCCAGTTTGCACCTTTAATGAATGAAAGTGCAGGAAAAACCTTGTTTGCCATCAAGAAGATCCAAATTCAACCAGTTCAGGCTAGGAAACTTGCTTGAAAACCCTTTTTTCAGTCAAATACAGCTTATGCTTTTACACAATGCAAAAAGACGCTTCTCTCGCTCTGAAACGCTCAAAATTGACATAAGCCAGTTTTCACCTTTAATGAATGAAAGTACAGGAAAAACCTTGTTTGCCATCAAGAAGATCCAAATTCAACCAGTTCAGGCTAGGAAACCTCAGTGAAAAACCTTTTTATAGTGAAATACAACTTTAGTTACTGCACAGTGCAAAAAGAGGCTTCTATCGCTCTGAAACGCTCAAAATTGACATGAGTGAGTGTTCACCATAAATGAATTAAAAGACAGGTGAGACCATGTTTGCCATGAAATAGATCCAAATTCAGCAAGTCCAGGCTAGGAAACTTGTTTGAAAATCCTTTTTTCAGTAAAATTCAGCTTTCTCTACTGCACAGTGCAAAAAGACGCTTCTATCGCTCTGAAACGCTCAAAATTGACATAAGCCAGTTTGCACCTTTAATGAATGAAAGTGCAGGAAAAACCTTGTTTGCCATCAAGAAGATCCAAATTCAACCAGTTCAGGCTAGGAAACTTGCTTGAAAATCCCTTTTTCAGTGAAATACAGCTTACTCTACTGCAGAGTGCCAAAACTTGCTCCTATCGCTCTGAAACGCTCAAAATTGACATAAGCCAGTTTTCACCTTTAATGAATGAAAGTACAGGAAAAACCTTGTTTGCCATCAAGAAGATCCAAATTCAACCAGTTCAGGCTAGGAAACCTCAGTGAAAAACCTTTTTATAGTGAAATACAACTTTAGTTACTGCACAGTGCAAAAAGAGGCTTCTATCTCTCTGAAACGCTCAAAATTGACATGAGTGAGTGTTCACCATAAATGAATTAAAAGACAGGTGAGACCATGTTTGCCATGAAATAGATCCAAATTCAGCAAGTCCAGGCTAGGAAACTTGTTTGAAAATGCTTTTTTCAGTAAAATTCAGCTTTCTCTACTGCACAGTGCAAAAAGACGCTTCTATCGCTCTGAAACACTCAAAATTGACATAAGCCAGTTTGCACCTTTAATGAATGAAAGTGCAGGAAAAACCTTGTTTGCCATCAAGAAGATCCAAATTCAACCAGTTCAGGCTAGGAAACTTGCTTGAAAATCCATTTTTCAGTGAAATACAGCTTACTCTACTGCAGAGTGCCAAAACTTGCTCCTATCGCTCTGAAACGCTCAAAATTGACATAAGCCAGTTTGCACATTTAATGAATGAAAGTGCAGGAAAAACCTTGTTTGCCATCAAGAAGATCCAAATTCAACCAGTTCAGGCTAGGAAACCTCAGTGAAAAACCTTTTTATAATGAAATACAACTTTAGTTACTGCACAGTGCAAAAAGAGGCTTCTATCGCTCTGAAACGCTCAAAATTGACATGAGTGAGTGTTCACCATAAATGAATTAAAAGACAGGTGAGACCATGTTTGCCATGAAATAGATCCAAATTCAGCAAGTCCAGGCTAGGAAACTTGCTTGAAAATCCTTTTTTGACTCAAATACAGCTTACTCTACTGCAGAGTGCCAAAACGTGCTCCTATCACTCTGAAACGCTCAAAATTGACATAAGCCAGTTTGCACCTTTAATGAATGAAAGTGCAGGAAAAACCTTGTTTGCCATCAAGAAGATCCAAATTCAACCAGTTCAGGCTAGGAAACTTGCTTGAAAACCCTTTTTTCAGTCAAATACAGCTTATGCTTTTACACAATGCAAAAAGACGCTTCTCTCGCTCTGAAACGCTCAAAATTGACATAAGCCAGTTTTCACCTTTAATGAATGAAAGTACAGGAAAAACCTTGTTTGCCATCAAGAAGATCCAAATTCAACCAGTTCAGGCTAGGAAACTTGCTTGAAAATCCCTTTTTCAGTGAAATACAGCTTACTCTACTGCAGAGTGCCAAAACTTGCTCCTATCGCTCTGAAACGCTCAAAATTGACATAAGCCAGTTTGCACCTTTAATGAATGAAAGTGCAGGAAAAACCTTGTTTGCCATCAAGAAGATCCAAATTCAACCAGTTCAGGCTAGGAAACCTCAGTGAAAAACCTTTTTATAGTGAAATACAACTTTAGTTACTGCACAGTGCAAAAAGTGGCTTGTATCGCTCTGAAACGCTCAAAATTGACATGAGTGAGTGTTCACCATAAATGAATTAAAAGACAGGTGAGACCATGTTTGCCATGAAATAGATCCAAATTCAGCAAGTCCAGGCTAGGAAACTTGTTTGAAAATCCTTTTTTCAGTAAAATTCAGCTTTCTCTACTGCACAGTGCAAAAAGACGCTTCTATCGCTCTGAAACGCTCAAAATTGACATAAGCCAGTTTGCACCTTTAATGAATGAAAGTGCAGGAAAAACCTTGTTTGCCATCAAGAAGATCCAAATTCAACCAGTTCAGGCTAGGAAACTTGCTTGAAAATCCCTTTTTCAGTGAAATACAGCTTACTCTACTGCAGAGTGCCAAACCTTGCTCCTATCGCTCTGAAACGCTCAAAATTGACATGATTGAGTGTTCACCATAAATGAATTAAAAGACAGGTGAGACCATGTTTGCCATGAAATAGATCCAAATTCAGCAAGTCCAGGCTAGGAAACTTGCTTGAAAATCCTTTTTTGACTCAAATACAGCTTACTCTACTGCAGAGTGCCAAAACGTGCTCCTATCACTCTGAAACGCTCAAAATTGACATAAGCCAGTTTGCACCTTTAATGAATGAAAGTGCAGGAAAAACCTTGTTTGCCATCAAGAAGATCCAAATTCAACCAGTTCAGGCTAGGAAACTTGCTTGAAAACCCTTTTTTCAGTCAAATACAGCTTATGCTTTTACACAATGCAAAAAGACGCTTCTCTCGCTCTGAAACGCTCAAAATTGACATAAGCCAGTTTTCACCTTTAATGAATGAAAGTACAGGAAAAACCTTGTTTGCCATCAAGAAGATCCAAATTCAACCAGTTCAGGCTAGGAAACCTCAGTGAAAAACCTTTTTATAGTGAAATACAACTTTAGTTACTGCACAGTGCAAAAAGAGGCTTCTATCGCTCTGAAACGCTCAAAATTGACATGAGTGAGTGTTCACCATAAATGAATTAAAAGACAGGTGAGACCATGTTTGCCATGAAATAGATCCAAATTCAGCAAGTCCAGGCTAGGAAACTTGTTTGAAAATCCTTTTTTCAGTAAAATTCAGCTTTCTCTACTGCACAGTGCAAAAAGACGCTTCTATCGCTCTGAAACGCTCAAAATTGACATAAGCCAGTTTGCACCTTTAATGAATGAAAGTGCAGGAAAAACCTTGTTTGCCATCAAGAAGATCCAAATTCAACCAGTTCAGGCTAGGAAACTTGCTTGAAAATCCCTTTTTCAGTGAAATACAGCTTACTCTACTGCAGAGTGCCAAAACTTGCTCCTATCGCTCTGAAACGCTCAAAATTGACATAAGCCAGTTTTCACCTTTAATGAATGAAAGTACAGGAAAAACCTTGTTTGCCATCAAGAAGATCCAAATTCAACCAGTTCAGGCTAGGAAACCTCAGTGAAAAACCTTTTTATAGTGAAATACAACTTTAGTTACTGCACAGTGCAAAAAGAGGCTTCTATCGCTCTGAAACGCTCAAAATTGACATGAGTGAGTGTTCACCATAAATGAATTAAAAGACAGGTGAGACCATGTTTGCCATGAAATAGATCCAAATTCAGCAAGTCCAGGCTAGGAAACTTGTTTGAAAATGCTTTTTTCAGTAAAATTCAGCTTTCTCTACTGCACAGTGCAAAAAGACGCTTCTATCGCTCTGAAACACTCAAAATTGACATAAGCCAGTTTGCACCTTTAATGAATGAAAGTGCAGGAAAAACCTTGTTTGCCATCAAGAAGATCCAAATTCAACCAGTTCAGGCTAGGAAACTTGCTTGAAAATCCATTTTTCAGTGAAATACAGCTTACTCTACTGCAGAGTGCCAAAACTTGCTCCTATCGCTCTGAAACGCTCAAAATTGACATAAGCCAGTTTGCACATTTAATGAATGAAAGTGCAGGAAAAACCTTGTTTGCCATCAAGAAGATCCAAATTCAACCAGTTCAGGCTAGGAAACCTCAGTGAAAAACCTTTTTATAATGAAATACAACTTTAGTTACTGCACAGTGCAAAAAGAGGCTTCTATCGCTCTGAAACGCTCAAAATTGACATGAGTGAGTGTTCACCATAAATGAATTAAAAGACAGGTGAGACCATGTTTGCCATGAAATAGATCCAAATTCAGCAAGTCCAGGCTAGGAAACTTGCTTGAAAATCCTTTTTTGACTCAAATACAGCTTACTCTACTGCAGAGTGCCAAAACGTGCTCCTATCACTCTGAAACGCTCAAAATTGACATAAGCCAGTTTGCACCTTTAATGAATGAAAGTGCAGGAAAAACCTTGTTTGCCATCAAGAAGATCCAAATTCAACCAGTTCAGGCTAGGAAACTTGCTTGAAAACCCTTTTTTCAGTCAAATACAGCTTATGCTTTTACACAATGCAAAAAGACGCTTCTCTCGCTCTGAAACGCTCAAAATTGACATAAGCCAGTTTTCACCTTTAATGAATGAAAGTACAGGAAAAACCTTGTTTGCCATCAAGAAGATCCAAATTCAACCAGTTCAGGCTAGGAAACTTGCTTGAAAATCCCTTTTTCAGTGAAATACAGCTTACTCTACTGCAGAGTGCCAAAACTTGCTCCTATCGCTCTGAAACGCTCAAAATTGACATAAGCCAGTTTGCACCTTTAATGAATGAAAGTGCAGGAAAAACCTTGTTTGCCATCAAGAAGATCCAAATTCAACCAGTTCAGGCTAGGAAACCTCAGTGAAAAACCTTTTTATAGTGAAATACAACTTTAGTTACTGCACAGTGCAAAAAGTGGCTTGTATCGCTCTGAAACGCTCAAAATTGACATGAGTGAGTGTTCACCATAAATGAATTAAAAGACAGATGAGACCATGTTTGCCATGAAATAGATCCAAATTCAGCAAGTCCAGGCTAGGAAACTTGTTTGAAAATCCTTTTTTCAGTAAAATTCAGCTTTCTCTACTGCACAGTGCAAAAAGACGCTTCTATCGCTCTGAAACGCTCAAAATTGACATAAGCCAGTTTGCACCTTTAATGAATGAAAGTGCAGGAAAAACCTTGTTTGCCATCAAGAAGATCCAAATTCAACCAGTTCAGGCTAGGAAACTTGCTTGAAAATCCCTTTTTCAGTGAAATACAGCTTACTCTACTGCAGAGTGCCAAACCTTGCTCCTATCGCTCTGAAACGCTCAAAATTGACATGAGTGAGTGTTCACCATAAATGAATTAAAAGACAGGTGAGACCATGTTTGCCATGAAATAGATCCAAATTCAGCAAGTCCAGGCTAGGAAACTTGTTTGAAAATCCTTTTTTCAGTAAAATTCAGCTTTCTCTACTGCACAGTGCAAAAAGACGCTTCTATCGCTCTGAAACGCTCAAAATTGACATAAGCCAGTTTGCACCTTTAATGAATGAAAGTGCAGGAAAAACCTTGTTTGCCATCAAGAAGAATCAAATTCAACCAGTTCAGGCTAGGAAACTTGCTTGAAAATCCCTTTTTCAGTGAAATACAGCTTACTCTACTGCAGAGTGCCAAAACTTGCTCCTATCGCTCTGAAACGCTCAAAATTGACATAAGCCAGTTTTCACCTTTAATGAATGAAAGTACAGGAAAAACCTTGTTTGCCATCAAGAAGATCCAAATTCAACCAGTTCAGGCTAGGAAACCTCAGTGAAAAACCTTTTTATAGTGAAATACAACTTTAGTTACTGCACAGTGCAAAACGAGGCTTCTATCGCTCTGAAACGCTCAAAATTGACATGAGTGAGTGTTCACCATAAATGAATTAAAAGACAGGTGAGACCATGTTTGCCATGAAATAGATCCAAATTCAGCAAGTCCAGGCTAGGAAACTTGTTTGAAAATCCTTTTTTCAGTAAAATTCAGCTTTCTCTACTGCACAGGGCAAAAAGACGCTTCTATCGCTCTGAAACGCTCAAAATTGACATAAGCCAGTTTGCACCTTTAATGAATGAAAGTGCAGGAAAAACCTTGTTTGCCATCAAGAAGATCCAAATTCAACCAGTTCAGGCTAGGAAACCTCAGTGAAAAACCTTTTTATAGTGAAATACAACTTTAGTTACTGCACAGTGCAAAAAGAGGCTTCTATCGCTCTGAAACGCTCAAAATTGACATGAGTGAGTGTTCACCATAAATGAATTAAAAGACAGGTGAGACCATGTTTGCCATGAAATAGATCCAAATTCAGCAAGTCCAGGCTAGGAAACTTGTTTGAAAATCCTTTTTTCAGTAAAATTCAGCTTTCTCTACTGCACAGTGCAAAAAGACGCTTCTATCGCTCTGAAACGCTCAAAATTGACATAAGCCAGTTTGCACCTTTAATGAATGAAAGTGCAGGAAAAACCTTGTTTGCCATCAAGAAGATCCAAATTCAACCAGTTCAGGCTAGGAAACCTCAGTGAAAAACCTTTTTATAGTGAAATACAACTTTAGTTACTGCACAGTGCAAAAAGAGGCTTCTATCGCTCTGAAACGCTCAAAATTGACATGAGTGAGTGTTCACCATAAATGAATTAAAAGACAGGTGAGACCATGTTTGCCATGAAATAGATCCAAATTCAGCAAGTCCAGGCTAGGAAACTTGTTTGAAAATCCTTTTTTCAGTAAAATTCAGCTTTCTCTACTGCACAGTGCAAAAAGACGCTTCTATCGCTCTGAAACGCTCAAAATTGACATAAGCCAGTTTGCACCTTTAATGAATGAAAGTGCAGGAAAAACCTTGTTTGCCATCAAGAAGAATCAAATTCAACCAGTTCAGGCTAGGAAACTTGCTTGAAAATCCCTTTTTCAGTGAAATACAGCTTACTCTACTGCAGAGTGCCAAAACTTGCTCCTATCGCTCTGAAACGCTCAAAATTGACATAAGCCAGTTTTCACCTCTAATGAATGAAAGTACAGGAAAAACCTTGTTTGCCATCAAGAAGATCCAAATTCAAGCAGTTCAGGCTAGGAAACCTCAGTGAAAATCCTTTTTATAGTGAAATACAACTTTAGTTACTGCACAGTGCAAAAAGAGGCTCCTATCGCTCTGAAACGCTCAAAATTGACATGAGCGAGTGTTCACCATAAATGAATTAAAAGACAGGTGAGACCATGTTTGCCATGAAATAGATCCAAATTCAGCAAGTCCAGGCTAGGAAACTTGTTTGAAAATCCTTTTTTCAGTAAAATTCAGCTTTCTCTACTGCACAGTGCAAAAAGACGCTTCTATCGCTCTGAAACGCTCAAAATTGACATAAGCCAGTTTGCACCTTTAATGAATGAAAGTGCAGGAAAAACCTTGTTTGCCATCAAGAAGATCCAAATTCAACCAGTTCAGGCTAGGAAACTTGCTTGAAAATCCCTTTTTCAGTGAAATACAGCTTACTCTACTGCAGAGTGCCAAAACTTGCTCCTATCGCTCTGAAACGCTCAAAATTGACATGAGTGAGTGTTCACCATAAATGAATTAAAAGACAGGTGAGACCATGTTTGCCATGAAATAGATCCAAATTCAGCAAGCTCAGGCTAGGAAACTTGTTTGAAAATCCTTTTTTCAGTAAAATTCAGCTTTCTCTACTGCACAGTGCAAAAAGACGCTTCTATCGCTCTGAAACGCTCAAAATTGACATAAGCCAGTTTGCACCTTTAATGAATGAAAGTGCAGGAAAAACCTTGTTTGCCATCAAGAAGATCCAAATTCAACCAGTTCAGGCTAGGAAACTTGCTTGAAAATCCCTTTTTCAGTGAAATACAGCTTACTCTACTGCAGAGTGCCAAAACTTGCTCCTATCGCTCTGAAACGCTCAAAATTGACATGAGTGAGTGTTCACCATAAATGAATTAAAAGACAGATGAGACCATGTTTGCCATGAAATAGATCCAAATTCAGCAAGTCCAGGCTAGGAAACTTGTTTGAAAATCCTTTTTTCAGTAAAATTCAGCTTTCTCTACTGCACAGTGCAAAAAGACGCTTCTATCCTCTGAAACGCTCAAAATTGACATAAGCCAGTTTGCACCTTTAATGAATGAAAGTGCAGGAAAAACCTTGTTTGCCATCAAGAAGATCCAAATTCAACCAGTTCAGGCTAGGAAACCTCAGTGAAAAACCTTTTTATAGTGAAATACAACTTTAGTTACTGCACAGTGCAAAAAGAGGCTTCTATCGCTCTGAAACGCTCAAAATTGACATGAGTGAGTGTTCACCATAAATGAATTAAAAGACAGGTGAGACCATGTTTGCCATGAAATAGATCCAAATTCAGCAAGTCCAGGCTAGGAAACTTGTTTGAAAATCCTTTTTTCAGTAAAATTCAGCTTTCTCTACTGCACAGTGCAAAAAGACGCTTCTATCGCTCTGAAACGCTCAAAATTGACATAAGCCAGTTTGCACCTTTAATGAATGAAAGTGCAGGAAAAACCTTGTTTGCCATCAAGAAGAATCAAATTCAACCAGTTCAGGCTAGGAAACTTGCTTGAAAATCCCTTTTTCAGTGAAATACAGCTTACTCTACTGCAGAGTGCCAAAACTTGCTCCTATCGCTCTGAAACGCTCAAAATTGACATAAGCCAGTTTTCACCTTTAATGAATGAAAGTACAGGAAAAACCTTGTTTGCCATCAAGAAGATCCAAATTCAACCAGTTCAGGCTAGGAAACCTCAGTGAAAAACCTTTTTATAGTGAAATACAACTTTAGTTACTGCACAGTGCAAAACGAGGCTTCTATCGCTCTGAAACGCTCAAAATTGACATGAGTGAGTGTTCACCATAAATGAATTAAAAGACAGGTGAGACCATGTTTGCCATGAAATAGATCCAAATTCAGCAAGTCCAGGCTAGGAAACTTGTTTGAAAATTCTTTTTTCAGTAAAATTCAGCTTTCTCTACTGCACAGTGCAAAAAGACGCTTCTATCGCTCTGAAACGCTCAAAATTGACATAAGCCAGTTTGCACCTTTAATGAATGAAAGTGCAGGAAAAACCTTGTTTGCCATCAAGAAGATCCAAATTCAACCAGTTCAGGCTAGGAAACTTGCTTGAAAATCCCTTTTTCAGTGAAATACAGCTTACTCTACTGCAGAGTGCCAAAACTTGCTCCTATCGCTCTGAAACGCTCAAAATTGACATGAGTGAGTGTTCACCATAAATGAATTAAAAGACAGGTGAGACCATGTTTGCCATGAAATAGATCCAAATTCAGCAAGCTCAGGCTAGGAAACTTGTTTGAAAATCCTTTTTTCAGTAAAATTCAGCTTTCTCTACTGCACAGTGCAAAAAGACGCTTCTATCGCTCTGAAACGCTCAAAATTGACATAAGCCAGTTTGCACCTTTAATGAATGAAAGTGCAGGAAAAACCTTGTTTGCCATCAAGAAGATCCAAATTCAACCAGTTCAGGCTAGGAAACTTGCTTGAAAATCCCTTTTTCAGTGAAATACAGCTTACTCTACTGCAGAGTGCCAAAACTTGCTCCTATCGCTCTGAAACGCTCAAAATTGACATAAGCCAGTTTTCACCTTTAATGAATGAAAGTACAGGAAAAACCTTGTTTGCCATCAAGAAGATCCAAATTCAACCAGTTCAGGCTAGGAAACTTGCTTGAAAATCCCTTTTTCAGTGAAATACAGCTTACTCTACTGCAGAGTGCCAAAACTTGCTCCTATCGCTCTGAAACGCTCAAAATTGACATGAGTGAGTGTTCACCATAAATGAATTAAAAGACAGGTGAGACCATGTTTGCCATGAAATAGATCCAAATTCAGCAAGCTCAGGCTAGGAAACTTGTTTGAAAATCCTTTTTTCAGTAAAATTCAGCTTTCTCTACTGCACAGTGCAAAAAGACG
Organism: Pagrus major; assembly: GCF_040436345.1. NCBI lineage: Eukaryota > Metazoa > Chordata > Actinopteri > Spariformes > Sparidae > Pagrus > Pagrus major. The sequence goes on along the minus strand of NC_133227.1, from coordinate 18,766,307 downwards.
CTTCTATCGCTCTGAAACGCTCAAAATTGACATAAGCCAGTTTGCACCTTTAATGAATGAAAGTGCAGGAAAAACCTTGTTTGCCATCAAGAAGATCCAAATTCAACCAGTTCAGGCTAGGAAACTTGCTTGAAAATCCCTTTTTCAGTGAAATACAGCTTACTCTACTGCAGAGTGCCAAAACTTGCTCCTATCGCTCTGAAACGCTCAAAATTGACATGAGTGAGTGTTCACCATAAATGAATTAAAAGACAGATGAGACCATGTTTGCCATGAAATAGATCCAAATTCAGCAAGTCCAGGCTAGGAAACTTGTTTGAAAATCCTTTTTTCAGTAAAATTCAGCTTTCTCTACTGCACAGTGCAAAAAGACGCTTCTATCGCTCTGAAACGCTCAAAATTGACATAAGCCAGTTTGCACCTTTAATGAATGAAAGTGCAGGAAAAACCTTGTTTGCCATCAAGAAGATCCAAATTCAACCAGTTCAGGCTAGGAAACCTCAGTGAAAAACCTTTTTATAGTGAAATACAACTTTAGTTACTGCACAGTGCAAAAAGAGGCTTCTATCGCTCTGAAACGCTCAAAATTGACATGAGTGAGTGTTCACCATAAATGAATTAAAAGACAGGTGAGACCATGTTTGCCATGAAATAGATCCAAATTCAGCAAGTCCAGGCTAGGAAACTTGTTTGAAAATCCTTTTTTCAGTAAAATTCAGCTTTCTCTACTGCACAGTGCAAAAAGAGGCTTCTATCGCTCTGAAACGCTCAAAATTGACATAAGCCAGTTTGCACCTTTAATGAATGAAAGTGCAGGAAAAACCTTGTTTGCCATCAAGAAGATCCAAATTCAACCAGTTCAGGCTAGGAAACTTGCTTGAAAATCCCTTTTTCAGTGAAATACAGCTTACTCTACTGCAGAGTGCCAAAACTTGCTCCTATCGCTCTGAAACGCTCAAAATTGACATAAGCCAGTTTTCACCTTTAATGAATGAAAGTACAGGAAAAACCTTGTTTGCCATCAAGAAGATCCAAATTCAACCAGTTCAGGCTAGGAAACCTCAGTGAAAAACCTTTTTATAGTGAAATACAACTTTAGTTACTGCACAGTGCAAAAAGAGGCTTCTATCGCTCTGAAACGCTCAAAATTGACATGAGTGAGTGTTCACCATAAATGAATGAAAAGACAGGTGAGACCATGTTTGCCATGAAATAGATCCAAATTCAGCAAGCTCAGGCTAGGAAACTTGTTTGAAAATCCTTTTTTCAGTAAAATTCAGCTTTCTCTACTGCACAGTGCAAAAAGACGCTTCTATCGCTCTGAAACGCTCAAAATTGACATAAGCCAGTTTGCACCTTTAATGAATGAAAGTGCAGGAAAAACCTTGTTTGCCATCAAGAAGATCCAAATTCAACCAGTTCAGGCTAGGAAACTTGCTTGAAAATCCCTTTTTCAGTGAAATACAGCTTACTCTACTGCAGAGTGCCAAAACTTGCTCCTATCGCTCTGAAACGCTCAAAATTGACATGAGTGAGTGTTCACCATAAATGAATTAAAAGACAGGTGAGACCATGTTTGCCATGAAATAGATCCAAATTCAGCAAGCTCAGGCTAGGAAACTTGTTTGAAAATCCTTTTTTCAGTAAAATTCAGCTTTCTCTACTGCACAGTGCAAAAAGACGCTTCTATCGCTCTGAAACGCTCAAAATTGACATAAGCCAGTTTGCACCTTTAATGAATGAAAGTGCAGGAAAAACCTTGTTTGCCATCAAGAAGATCCAAATTCAACCAGTTCAGGCTAGGAAACTTGCTTGAAAATCCCTTTTTCAGTGAAATACAGCTTACTCTACTGCAGAGTGCCAAAACTTGCTCCTATCGCTCTGAAACGCTCAAAATTGACATGAGTGAGTGTTCACCATAAATGAATTAAAAGACAGATGAGACCATGTTTGCCATGAAATAGATCCAAATTCAGCAAGTCCAGGCTAGGAAACTTGTTTGAAAATCCTTTTTTCAGTAAAATTCAGCTTTCTCTACTGCACAGTGCAAAAAGACGCTTCTATCGCTCTGAAACGCTCAAAATTGACATAAGCCAGTTTGCACCTTTAATGAATGAAAGTGCAGGAAAAACCTTGTTTGCCATCAAGAAGATCCAAATTCAACCAGTTCAGGCTAGGAAACCTCAGTGAAAAACCTTTTTATAGTGAAATACAACTTTAGTTACTGCACAGTGCAAAAAGAGGCTTCTATCGCTCTGAAACGCTCAAAATTGACATGAGTGAGTGTTCACCATAAATGAATTAAAAGACAGGTGAGACCATGTTTGCCATGAAATAGATCCAAATTCAGCAAGTCCAGGCTAGGAAACTTGTTTGAAAATCCTTTTTTCAGTAAAATTCAGCTTTCTCTACTGCACAGTGCAAAAAGAGGCTTCTATCGCTCTGAAACGCTCAAAATTGACATAAGCCAGTTTGTACCTTTAATGAATGAAAGTGCAGGAAAAACCTTGTTTGCCATCAAGAAGAATCAAATTCAACCAGTTCAGGCTAGGAAACTTGCTTGAAAATCCCTTTTTCAGTGAAATACAGCTTACTCTACTACAGAGTGCCAAAACTTGCTCCTATCGCTCTGAAACGCTCAAAATTGACATAAGCCAGTTTTCACCTTTAATGAATGAAAGTACAGGAAAAACCTTGTTTGCCATCAAGAAGATCCAAATTCAACCAGTTCAGGCTAGGAAACCTCAGTGAAAAACCTTTTTATAGTGAAATACAACTTTAGTTACTGCACAGTGCAAAACGAGGCTTCTATCGCTCTGAAACGCTCAAAATTGACATGAGTGAGTGTTCACCATAAATGAATTAAAAGACAGGTGAGACCATGTTTGCCATGAAATAGATCCAAATTCAGCAAGTCCAGGCTAGGAAACTTGTTTGAAAATCCTTTTTTCAGTAAAATTCAGCTTTCTCTACTGCACAGTGCAAAAAGACGCTTCTATCGCTCTGAAACGCTCAAAATTGACATAAGCCAGTTTGCACCTTTAATGAATGAAAGTGCAGGAAAAACCTTGTTTGCCATCAAGAAGATCCAAATTCAACCAGTTCAGGCTAGGAAACCTCAGTGAAAAACCTTTTTATAGTGAAATACAACTTTAGTTACTGCACAGTGCAAAAAGAGGCTTCTATCGCTCTGAAACGCTCAAAATTGACATGAGTGAGTGTTCACCATAAATGAATTAAAAGACAGGTGAGACCATGTTTGCCATGAAATAGATCCAAATTCAGCAAGTCCAGGCTAGGAAACTTGTTTGAAAATCCTTTTTTCAGTAAAATTCAGCTTTCTCTACTGCACAGTGCAAAAAGACGCTTCTATCGCTCTGAAACGCTCAAAATTGACATAAGCCAGTTTGCACCTTTAATGAATGAAAGTGCAGGAAAAACCTTGTTTGCCATCAAGAAGATCCAAATTCAACCAGTTCAGGCTAGGAAACTTGCTTGAAAATCCCTTTTTCAGTGAAATACAGCTTACTCTACTGCAGAGTGCCAAAACTTGCTCCTATCGCTCTGAAACGCTCAAAATTGACATGAGTGAGTGTTCACCATAAATGAATTAAAAGACAGGTGAGACCATGTTTGCCATGAAATAGATCCAAATTCAGCAAGCTCAGGCTAGGAAACTTGTTTGAAAATCCTTTTTTCAGTAAAATTCAGCTTTCTCTACTGCACAGTGCAAAAAGACGCTTCTATCGCTCTGAAACGCTCAAAATTGACATAAGCCAGTTTGCACCTTTAATGAATGAAAGTGCAGGAAAAACCTTGTTTGCCATCAAGAAGATCCAAATTCAACCAGTTCAGGCTAGGAAACTTGCTTGAAAATCCCTTTTTCAGTGAAATACAGCTTACTCTACTGCAGAGTGCCAAAACTTGCTCCTATCGCTCTGAAACGCTCAAAATTGACATGAGTGAGTGTTCACCATAAATGAATTAAAAGACAGATGAGACCATGTTTGCCATGAAATAGATCCAAATTCAGCAAGTCCAGGCTAGGAAACTTGTTTGAAAATCCTTTTTTCAGTAAAATTCAGCTTTCTCTACTGCACAGTGCAAAAAGACGCTTCTATCCTCTGAAACGCTCAAAATTGACATAAGCCAGTTTGCACCTTTAATGAATGAAAGTGCAGGAAAAACCTTGTTTGCCATCAAGAAGATCCAAATTCAACCAGTTCAGGCTAGGAAACCTCAGTGAAAAACCTTTTTATAGTGAAATACAACTTTAGTTACTGCACAGTGCAAAAAGAGGCTTCTATCGCTCTGAAACGCTCAAAATTGACATGAGTGAGTGTTCACCATAAATGAATTAAAAGACAGGTGAGACCATGTTTGCCATGAAATAGATCCAAATTCAGCAAGTCCAGGCTAGGAAACTTGTTTGAAAATCCTTTTTTCAGTAAAATTCAGCTTTCTCTACTGCACAGTGCAAAAAGACGCTTCTATCGCTCTGAAACGCTCAAAATTGACATAAGCCAGTTTGCACCTTTAATGAATGAAAGTGCAGGAAAAACCTTGTTTGCCATCAAGAAGAATCAAATTCAACCAGTTCAGGCTAGGAAACTTGCTTGAAAATCCCTTTTTCAGTGAAATACAGCTTACTCTACTGCAGAGTGCCAAAACTTGCTCCTATCGCTCTGAAACGCTCAAAATTGACATAAGCCAGTTTTCACCTTTAATGAATGAAAGTACAGGAAAAACCTTGTTTGCCATCAAGAAGATCCAAATTCAACCAGTTCAGGCTAGGAAACCTCAGTGAAAAACCTTTTTATAGTGAAATACAACTTTAGTTACTGCACAGTGCAAAACGAGGCTTCTATCGCTCTGAAACGCTCAAAATTGACATGAGTGAGTGTTCACCATAAATGAATTAAAAGACAGGTGAGACCATGTTTGCCATGAAATAGATCCAAATTCAGCAAGTCCAGGCTAGGAAACTTGTTTGAAAATTCTTTTTTCAGTAAAATTCAGCTTTCTCTACTGCACAGTGCAAAAAGACGCTTCTATCGCTCTGAAACGCTCAAAATTGACATAAGCCAGTTTGCACCTTTAATGAATGAAAGTGCAGGAAAAACCTTGTTTGCCATCAAGAAGATCCAAATTCAACCAGTTCAGGCTAGGAAACTTGCTTGAAAATCCCTTTTTCAGTGAAATACAGCTTACTCTACTGCAGAGTGCCAAAACTTGCTCCTATCGCTCTGAAACGCTCAAAATTGACATGAGTGAGTGTTCACCATAAATGAATTAAAAGACAGGTGAGACCATGTTTGCCATGAAATAGATCCAAATTCAGCAAGCTCAGGCTAGGAAACTTGTTTGAAAATCCTTTTTTCAGTAAAATTCAGCTTTCTCTACTGCACAGTGCAAAAAGACGCTTCTATCGCTCTGAAACGCTCAAAATTGACATAAGCCAGTTTGCACCTTTAATGAATGAAAGTGCAGGAAAAACCTTGTTTGCCATCAAGAAGATCCAAATTCAACCAGTTCAGGCTAGGAAACTTGCTTGAAAATCCCTTTTTCAGTGAAATACAGCTTACTCTACTGCAGAGTGCCAAAACTTGCTCCTATCGCTCTGAAACGCTCAAAATTGACATGAGTGAGTGTTCACCATAAATGAATTAAAAGACAGATGAGACCATGTTTGCCATGAAATAGATCCAAATTCAGCAAGTCCAGGCTAGGAAACTTGTTTGAAAATCCTTTTTTCAGTAAAATTCAGCTTTCTCTACTGCACAGTGCAAAAAGACGCTTCTATCGCTCTGAAACGCTCAAAATTGACATAAGCCAGTTTGCACCTTTAATGAATGAAAGTGCAGGAAAAACCTTGTTTGCCATCAAGAAGATCCAAATTCAACCAGTTCAGGCTAGGAAACCTCAGTGAAAAACCTTTTTATAGTGAAATACAACTTTAGTTACTGCACAGTGCAAAAAGAGGCTTCTATCGCTCTGAAACGCTCAAAATTGACATGAGTGAGTGTTCACCATAAATGAATTAAAAGACAGGTGAGACCATGTTTGCCATGAAATAGATCCAAATTCAGCAAGTCCAGGCTAGGAAACTTGTTTGAAAATCCTTTTTTCAGTAAAATTCAGCTTTCTCTACTGCACAGTGCAAAAAGACGCTTCTATCGCTCTGAAACGCTCAAAATTGACATAAGCCAGTTTGCACCTTTAATGAATGAAAGTGCAGGAAAAACCTTGTTTGCCATCAAGAAGATCCAAATTCAACCAGTTCAGGCTAGGAAACTTGCTTGAAAATCCCTTTTTCAGTGAAATACAGCTTACTCTACTGCAGAGTGCCAAAACTTGCTCCTATCGCTCTGAAACGCTCAAAATTGACATGAGTGAGTGTTCACCATAAATGAATTAAAAGACAGGTGAGACCATGTTTGCCATGAAATAGATCCAAATTCAGCAAGCTCAGGCTAGGAAACTTGTTTGAAAATCCTTTTTTCAGTAAAATTCAGCTTTCTCTACTGCACAGTGCAAAAAGACGCTTCTATCGCTCTGAAACGCTCAAAATTGACATAAGCCAGTTTGCACCTTTAATGAATGAAAGTGCAGGAAAAACCTTGTTTGCCATCAAGAAGATCCAAATTCAACCAGTTCAGGCTAGGAAACTTGCTTGAAAATCCCTTTTTCAGTGAAATACAGCTTACTCTACTGCAGAGTGCCAAAACTTGCTCCTATCGCTCTGAAACGCTCAAAATTGACATGAGTGAGTGTTCACCATAAATGAATTAAAAGACAGATGAGACCATGTTTGCCATGAAATAGATCCAAATTCAGCAAGTCCAGGCTAGGAAACTTGTTTGAAAATCCTTTTTTCAGTAAAATTCAGCTTTCTCTACTGCACAGTGCAAAAAGACGCTTCTATCCTCTGAAACGCTCAAAATTGACATAAGCCAGTTTGCACCTTTAATGAATGAAAGTGCAGGAAAAACCTTGTTTGCCATCAAGAAGATCCAAATTCAACCAGTTCAGGCTAGGAAACCTCAGTGAAAAACCTTTTTATAGTGAAATACAACTTTAGTTACTGCACAGTGCAAAAAGAGGCTTCTATCGCTCTGAAACGCTCAAAATTGACATGAGTGAGTGTTCACCATAAATGAATTAAAAGACAGGTGAGACCATGTTTGCCATGAAATAGATCCAAATTCAGCAAGTCCAGGCTAGGAAACTTGTTTGAAAATCCTTTTTTCAGTAAAATTCAGCTTTCTCTACTGCACAGTGCAAAAAGACGCTTCTATCGCTCTGAAACGCTCAAAATTGACATAAGCCAGTTTGCACCTTTAATGAATGAAAGTGCAGGAAAAACCTTGTTTGCCATCAAGAAGAATCAAATTCAACCAGTTCAGGCTAGGAAACTTGCTTGAAAATCCCTTTTTCAGTGAAATACAGCTTACTCTACTGCAGAGTGCCAAAACTTGCTCCTATCGCTCTGAAACGCTCAAAATTGACATAAGCCAGTTTTCACCTTTAATGAATGAAAGTACAGGAAAAACCTTGTTTGCCATCAAGAAGATCCAAATTCAACCAGTTCAGGCTAGGAAACCTCAGTGAAAAACCTTTTTATAGTGAAATACAACTTTAGTTACTGCACAGTGCAAAACGAGGCTTCTATCGCTCTGAAACGCTCAAAATTGACATGAGTGAGTGTTCACCATAAATGAATTAAAAGACAGGTGAGACCATGTTTGCCATGAAATAGATCCAAATTCAGCAAGTCCAGGCTAGGAAACTTGTTTGAAAATTCTTTTTTCAGTAAAATTCAGCTTTCTCTACTGCACAGTGCAAAAAGACGCTTCTATCGCTCTGAAACGCTCAAAATTGACATGAGCCAGTTTGCACCTTTAATGAATGAAAGTGCAGGAAAAACCTTGTTTGCCATCAAGAAGATCCAAATTCAACCAGTTCAGGCTAGGAAACTTGCTTGAAAATCCCTTTTTCAGTGAAATACAGCTTACTCTACTGCAGAGTGCCAAAACTTGCTCCTATCGCTCTGAAACGCTCAAAATTGACATAAGCCAGTTTGCACCTTTAATGAATGAAAGTGCAGGAAAAACCTTGTTTGCCATCAAGAAGATCCAAATTCAACCAGTTCAGGCTAGGAAACTTGCTTGAAAATCCCTTTTTCAGTGAAATACAGCTTACTCTACTGCAGAGTGCCAAAACTTGCTCCTATCGCTCTGAAACGCTCAAAATTGACATGAGTGAGTGTTCACCATAAATGAATTAAAAGACAGGTGAGACCATGTTTGCCATGAAATAGATCCAAATTCAGCAAGCTCAGGCTAGGAAACTTGTTTGAAAATCCTTTTTTCAGTAAAATTCAGCTTTCTCTACTGCACAGTGCAAAAAGACGCTTCTATCGCTCTGAAACGCTCAAAATTGACATAAGCCAGTTTGCACCTTTAATGAATGAAAGTGCAGGAAAAACCTTGTTTGCCATCAAGAAGATCCAAATTCAACCAGTTCAGGCTAGGAAACTTGCTTGAAAATCCCTTTTTCAGTGAAATACAGCTTACTCTACTGCAGAGTGCCAAAACTTGCTCCTATCGCTCTGAAACGCTCAAAATTGACATGAGTGAGTGTTCACCATAAATGAATTAAAAGACAGATGAGACCATGTTTGCCATGAAATAGATCCAAATTCAGCAAGTCCAGGCTAGGAAACTTGTTTGAAAATCCTTTTTTCAGTAAAATTCAGCTTTCTCTACTGCACAGTGCAAAAAGACGCTTCTATCGCTCTGAAACGCTCAAAATTGACATAAGCCAGTTTGCACCTTTAATGAATGAAAGTGCAGGAAAAACCTTGTTTGCCATCAAGAAGATCCAAATTCAACCAGTTCAGGCTAGGAAACCTCAGTGAAAAACCTTTTTATAGTGAAATACAACTTTAGTTACTGCACAGTGCAAAAAGAGGCTTCTATCGCTCTGAAACGCTCAAAATTGACATGAGTGAGTGTTCACCATAAATGAATTAAAAGACAGGTGAGACCATGTTTGCCATGAAATAGATCCAAATTCAGCAAGTCCAGGCTAGGAAACTTGTTTGAAAATCCTTTTTTCAGTAAAATTCAGCTTTCTCTACTGCACAGTGCAAAAAGAGGCTTCTATCGCTCTGAAACGCTCAAAATTGACATAAGCCAGTTTGCACCTTTAATGAATGAAAGTGCAGGAAAAACCTTGTTTGCCATCAAGAAGATCCAAATTCAACCAGTTCAGGCTAGGAAACTTGCTTGAAAATCCCTTTTTCAGTGAAATACAGCTTACTCTACTGCAGAGTGCCAAAACTTGCTCCTATCGCTCTGAAACGCTCAAAATTGACATAAGCCAGTTTTCACCTTTAATGAATGAAAGTACAGGAAAAACCTTGTTTGCCATCAAGAAGATCCAAATTCAACCAGTTCAGGCTAGGAAACCTCAGTGAAAAACCTTTTTATAGTGAAATACAACTTTAGTTACTGCACAGTGCAAAAAGAGGCTTCTATCGCTCTGAAACGCTCAAAATTGACATGAGTGAGTGTTCACCATAAATGAATGAAAAGACAGGTGAGACCATGTTTGCCATGAAATAGATCCAAATTCAGCAAGCTCAGGCTAGGAAACTTGTTTGAAAATCCTTTTTTCAGTAAAATTCAGCTTTCTCTACTGCACAGTGCAAAAAGACGCTTCTATCGCTCTGAAACGCTCAAAATTGACATAAGCCAGTTTGCACCTTTAATGAATGAAAGTGCAGGAAAAACCTTGTTTGCCATCAAGAAGATCCAAATTCAACCAGTTCAGGCTAGGAAACTTGCTTGAAAATCCCTTTTTCAGTGAAATACAGCTTACTCTACTGCAGAGTGCCAAAACTTGCTCCTATCGCTCTGAAACGCTCAAAATTGACATGAGTGAGTGTTCACCATAAATGAATTAAAAGACAGGTGAGACCATGTTTGCCATGAAATAGATCCAAATTCAGCAAGCTCAGGCTAGGAAACTTGTTTGAAAATCCTTTTTTCAGTAAAATTCAGCTTTCTCTACTGCACAGTGCAAAAAGACGCTTCTATCGCTCTGAAACGCTCAAAATTGACATAAGCCAGTTTGCACCTTTAATGAATGAAAGTGCAGGAAAAACCTTGTTTGCCATCAAGAAGATCCAAATTCAACCAGTTCAGGCTAGGAAACTTGCTTGAAAATCCCTTTTTCAGTGAAATACAGCTTACTCTACTGCAGAGTGCCAAAACTTGCTCCTATCGCTCTGAAACGCTCAAAATTGACATAAGCCAGTTTTCACCTTTAATGAATGAAAGTACAGGAAAAACCTTGTTTGCCATCAAGAAGATCCAAATTCAACCAGTTCAGGCTAGGAAACCTCAGTGAAAAACCTTTTTATAGTGAAATACAACTTTAGTTACTGCACAGTGCAAAACTAGGCTTCTATCGCTCTGAAACGCTCAAAATTGACATGAGTGAGTGTTCACCATAAATGAATTAAAAGACAGGTGAGACCATGTTTGCCATGAAATAGATCCAAATTCAGCAAGTCCAGGCTAGGAAACTTGTTTGAAAATCCTTTTTTCAGTAAAATTCAGCTTTCTCTACTGCACAGTGCAAAAAGAGGCTTCTATCGCTCTGAAACGCTCAAAATTGACATAAGCCAGTTTGCACCTTTAATGAATGAAAGTGCAGGAAAAACCTTGTTTGCCATCAAGAAGATCCAAATTCAACCAGTTCAGGCTAGGAAACTTGCTTGAAAATCCCTTTTTCAGTGAAATACAGCTTACTCTACTGCAGAGTGCCAAAACTTGCTCCTATCGCTCTGAAACGCTCAAAATTGACATGAGTGAGTGTTCACCATAAATGAATTAAAAGACAGGTGAGACCATGTTTGCCATGAAATAGATCCAAATTCAGCAAGCTCAGGCTAGGAAACTTGTTTGAAAATCCTTTTTTCAGTAAAATTCAGCTTTCTCTACTGCACAGTGCAAAAAGACGCTTCTATCGCTCTGAAACGCTCAAAATTGACATAAGCCAGTTTGCACCTTTAATGAATGAAAGTGCAGGAAAAACCTTGTTTGCCATCAAGAAGATCCAAATTCAACCAGTTCAGGCTAGGAAACTTGCTTGAAAATCCCTTTTTCAGTGAAATACAGCTTACTCTACTGCAGAGTGCCAAAACTTGCTCCTATCGCTCTGAAACGCTCAAAATTGACATGAGTGAGTGTTCACCATAAATGAATTAAAAGACAGATGAGACCATGTTTGCCATGAAATAGATCCAAATTCAGCAAGTCCAGGCTAGGAAACTTGTTTGAAAATCCTTTTTTCAGTAAAATTCAGCTTTCTCTACTGCACAGTGCAAAAAGACGCTTCTATCGCTCTGAAACGCTCAAAATTGACATAAGCCAGTTTGCACCTTTAATGAATGAAAGTGCAGGAAAAACCTTGTTTGCCATCAAGAAGATCCAAATTCAACCAGTTCAGGCTAGGAAACTTGCTTGAAAATCCCTTTTTCAGTGAAATACAGCTTACTCTACTGCAGAGTGCCAAAACTTGCTCCTATCGCTCTGAAACGCTCAAAATTGACATAAGCCAGTTTTCACCTTTAATGAATGAAAGTACAGGAAAAACCTTGTTTGCCATCAAGAAGATCCAAATTCAACCAGTTCAGGCTAGGAAACCTCAGTGAAAAACCTTTTTATAGTGAAATACAACTTTAGTTACTGCACAGTGCAAAACGAGGCTTCTATCGCTCTGAAACGCTCAAAATTGACATGAGTGAGTGTTCACCATAAATGAATTAAAAGACAGGTGAGACCATGTTTGCCATGAAATAGATCCAAATTCAGCAAGTCCAGGCTAGGAAACTTGTTTGAAAATTCTTTTTTCAGTAAAATTCAGCTTTCTCTACTGCACAGTGCAAAAAGACGCTTCTATCGCTCTGAAACGCTCAAAATTGACATAAGCCAGTTTGCACCTTTAATGAATGAAAGTGCAGGAAAAACCTTGTTTGCCATCAAGAAGATCCAAATTCAACCAGTTCAGGCTAGGAAACTTGCTTGAAAATCCCTTTTTCAGTGAAATACAGCTTACTCTACTGCAGAGTGCCAAAACTTGCTCCTATCGCTCTGAAACGCTCAAAATTGACATAAGCCAGTTTTCACCTCTAATGAATGAAAGTACAGGAAAAACCTTGTTTGCCATCAAGAAGATCCAAATTCAAGCAGTTCAGGCTAGGAAACCTCAGTGAAAATCCTTTTTATAGTGAAATACAACTTTAGTTACTGCACAGTGCAAAAAGAGGCTTCTATCGCTCTGAAACGCTCAAAATTGACATGAGCGAGTGTTCACCATAAATGAATTAAAAGACAGGTGAGACCATGTTTGCCATGAAATAGATCCAAATTCAGCAAGTCCAGGCTAGGAAACTTGTTTGAAAATCCTTTTTTCAGTAAAATTCAGCTTTCTCTACTGCACAGTGCAAAAAGACGCTTCTATCGCTCTGAAACGCTCAAAATTGACATAAGCCAGTTTGCACCTTTAATGAATGAAAGTGCAGGAAAAACCTTGTTTGCCATCAAGAAGATCCAAATTCAACCAGTTCAGGCTAGGAAACTTGCTTGAAAATCCCTTTTTCAGTGAAATACAGCTTACTCTACTGCAGAGTGCCAAAACTTGCTCCTATCGCTCTGAAACGCTCAAAATTGACATGAGTGAGTGTTCACCATAAATGAATTAAAAGACAGATGAGACCATGTTTGCCATGAAATAGATCCAAATTCAGCAAGTCCAGGCTAGGAAACTTGTTTGAAAATCCTTTTTTCAGTAAAATTCAGCTTTCTCTACTGCACAGTGCAAAAAGACGCTTCTATCGCTCTGAAACGCTCAAAATTGACATAAGCCAGTTTGCACCTTTAATGAATGAAAGTGCAGGAAAAACCTTGTTTGCCATCAAGAAGATCCAAATTCAACCAGTTCAGGCTAGGAAACCTCAGTGAAAAACCTTTTTATAGTGAAATACAACTTTAGTTACTGCACAGTGCAAAAAGAGGCTTCTATCGCTCTGAAACGCTCAAAATTGACATGAGTGAGTGTTCACCATAAATGAATTAAAAGACAGGTGAGACCATGTTTGCCATGAAATAGATCCAAATTCAGCAAGTCCAGGCTAGGAAACTTGTTTGAAAATCCTTTTTTCAGTAAAATTCAGCTTTCTCTACTGCACAGTGCAAAAAGAGGCTTCTATCGCTCTGAAACGCTCAAAATTGACATAAGCCAGTTTGCACCTTTAATGAATGAAAGTGCAGGAAAAACCTTGTTTGCCATCAAGAAGATCCAAATTCAACCAGTTCAGGCTAGGAAACTTGCTTGAAAATCCCTTTTTCAGTGAAATACAGCTTACTCTACTGCAGAGTGCCAAAACTTGCTCCTATCGCTCTGAAACGCTCAAAATTGACATGAGTGAGTGTTCACCATAAATGAATTAAAAGACAGGTGAGACCATGTTTGCCATGAAATAGATCCAAATTCAGCAAGCTCAGGCTAGGAAACTTGTTTGAAAATCCTTTTTTCAGTAAAATTCAGCTTTCTCTACTGCACAGTGCAAAAAGACGCTTCTATCGCTCTGAAACGCTCAAAATTGACATAAGCCAGTTTGCACCTTTAATGAATGAAAGTGCAGGAAAAACCTTGTTTGCCATCAAGAAGATCCAAATTCAACCAGTTCAGGCTAGGAAACTTGCTTGAAAATCCCTTTTTCAGTGAAATACAGCTTACTCTACTGCAGAGTGCCAAAACTTGCTCCTATCGCTCTGAAACGCTCAAAATTGACATGAGTGAGTGTTCACCATAAATGAATTAAAAGACAGATGAGACCATGTTTGCCATGAAATAGATCCAAATTCAACCAGTTCAGGCTAGGAAACTTGCTTGAAAATCCCTTTTTCAGTGAAATACAGCTTACTCTACTGCAGAGTGCCAAAACTTGCTCCTATCGCTCTGAAACGCTCAAAATTGACATAAGCCAGTTTTCACCTTTAATGAATGAAAGTACAGGAAAAACCTTGTTTGCCATCAAGAAGATCCAAATTCAACCAGTTCAGGCTAGGAAACCTCAGTGAAAAACCTTTTTATAGTGAAATACAACTTTAGTTACTGCACAGTGCAAAACGAGGCTTCTATCGCTCTGAAACGCTCAAAATTGACATGAGTGAGTGTTCACCATAAATGAATTAAAAGACAGGTGAGACCATGTTTGCCATGAAATAGATCCAAATTCAGCAAGTCCAGGCTAGGAAACTTGTTTGAAAATCCTTTTTTCAGTAAAATTCAGCTTTCTCTACTGCACAGTGCAAAAAGACGCTTCTATCGCTCTGAAACGCTCAAAATTGACATAAGCCAGTTTGCACCTTTAATGAATGAAAGTGCAGGAAAAACCTTGTTTGCCATCAAGAAGAATCAAATTCAACCAGTTCAGGCTAGGAAACTTGCTTGAAAATCCCTTTTTCAGTGAAATACAGCTTACTCTACTGCAGAGTGCCAAAACTTGCTCCTATCGCTCTGAAACGCTCAAAATTGACATAAGCCAGTTTTCACCTTTAATGAATGAAAGTACAGGAAAAACCTTGTTTGCCATCAAGAAGATCCAAATTCAACCAGTTCAGGCTAGGAAACCTCAGTGAAAAACCTTTTTATAGTGAAATACAACTTTAGTTACTGCACAGTGCAAAAAGAGGCTTCTATCGCTCTGAAACGCTCAAAATTGACATGAGTGAGTGTTCACCATAAATGAATTAAAAGACAGGTGAGACCATGTTTGCCATGAAATAGATCCAAATTCAGCAAGTCCAGGCTAGGAAACTTGTTTGAAAATCCTTTTTTCAGTAAAATTCAGCTTTCTCTACTGCACAGTGCAAAAAGACGCTTCTATCGCTCTGAAACGCTCAAAATTGACATAAGCCAGTTTGCACCTTTAATGAATGAAAGTGCAGGAAAAACCTTGTTTGCCATCAAGAAGATCCAAATTCAACCAGTTCAGGCTAGGAAACTTGCTTGAAAATCCCTTTTTCAGTGAAATACAGCTTACTCTACTGCAGAGTGCCAAAACTTGCTCCTATCGCTCTGAAACGCTCAAAATTGACATGAGTGAGTGTTCACCATAAATGAATTAAAAGACAGGTGAGACCATGTTTGCCATGAAATAGATCCAAATTCAGCAAGCTCAGGCTAGGAAACTTGTTTGAAAATCCTTTTTTCAGTAAAATTCAGCTTTCTCTACTGCACAGTGCAAAAAGACGCTTCTATCGCTCTGAAACGCTCAAAATTGACATAAGCCAGTTTGCACCTTTAATGAATGAAAGTGCAGGAAAAACCTTGTTTGCCATCAAGAAGATCCAAATTCAACCAGTTCAGGCTAGGAAACTTGCTTGAAAATCCCTTTTTCAGTGAAATACAGCTTACTCTACTGCAGAGTGCCAAAACTTGCTCCTATCGCTCTGAAACGCTCAAAATTGACATGAGTGAGTGTTCACCATAAATGAATTAAAAGACAGATGAGACCATGTTTGCCATGAAATAGATCCAAATTCAGCAAGTCCAGGCTAGGAAACTTGTTTGAAAATCCTTTTTTCAGTAAAATTCAGCTTTCTCTACTGCACAGTGCAAAAAGACGCTTCTATCGCTCTGAAACGCTCAAAATTGACATAAGCCAGTTTGCACCTTTAATGAATGAAAGTGCAGGAAAAACCTTGTTTGCCATCAAGAAGATCCAAATTCAACCAGTTCAGGCTAGGAAACCTCAGTGAAAAACCTTTTTATAGTGAAATACAACTTTAGTTACTGCACAGTGCAAAAAGAGGCTTCTATCGCTCTGAAACGCTCAAAATTGACATGAGTGAGTGTTCACCATAAATTAATTAAAAGACAGGTGAGACCATGTTTGCCATGAAATAGATCCAAATTCAGCAAGTCCAGGCTAGGAAACTTGTTTGAAAATCCTTTTTTCAGTAAAATTCAGCTTTCTCTACTGCACAGTGCAAAAAGACGCTTCTATCGCTCTGAAACGCTCAAAATTGACATAAGCCAGTTTGCACCTTTAATGAATGAAAGTGCAGGAAAAACCTTGTTTGCCATCAAGAAGAATCAAATTCAACCAGTTCAGGCTAGGAAACTTGCTTGAAAATCCCTTTTTCAGTGAAATACAGCTTACTCTACTGCAGAGTGCCAAAACTTGCTCCTATCGCTCTGAAACGCTCAAAATTGACATAAGCCAGTTTTCACCTTTAATGAATGAAAGTACAGGAAAAACCTTGTTTGCCATCAAGAAGATCCAAATTCAACCAGTTCAGGCTAGGAAACCTCAGTGAAAAACCTTTTTATAGTGAAATACAACTTTAGTTACTGCACAGTGCAAAACGAGGCTTCTATCGCTCTGAAACGCTCAAAATTGACATGAGTGAGTGTTCACCATAAATGAATTAAAAGACAGGTGAGACCATGTTTGCCATGAAATAGATCCAAATTCAGCAAGTCCAGGCTAGGAAACTTGTTTGAAAATTCTTTTTTCAGTAAAATTCAGCTTTCTCTACTGCACAGTGCAAAAAGACGCTTCTATCGCTCTGAAACGCTCAAAATTGACATAAGCCAGTTTGCACCTTTAATGAATGAAAGTGCAGGAAAAACCTTGTTTGCCATCAAGAAGATCCAAATTCAACCAGTTCAGGCTAGGAAACTTGCTTGAAAATCCCTTTTTCAGTGAAATACAGCTTACTCTACTGCAGAGTGCCAAAACTTGCTCCTATCGCTCTGAAACGCTCAAAATTGACATAAGCCAGTTTTCACCTCTAATGAATGAAAGTACAGGAAAAACCTTGTTTGCCATCAAGAAGATCCAAATTCAAGCAGTTCAGGCTAGGAAACCTCAGTGAAAATCCTTTTTATAGTGAAATACAACTTTAGTTACTGCACAGTGCAAAAAGAGGCTTCTATCGCTCTGAAACGCTCAAAATTGACATGAGCGAGTGTTCACAATAAATGAATTAAAAGACAGGTGAGACCATGTTTGCCATGAAATAGATCCAAATTCAGCAAGTCCAGGCTAGGAAACTTGTTTGAAAATCCTTTTTTCAGTAAAATTCAGCTTTCTCTACTGCACAGTGCAAAAAGACGCTTCTATCGCTCTGAAACGCTCAAAATTGACATAAGCCAGTTTGCACCTTTAATGAATGAAAGTGCAGGAAAAACCTTGTTTGCCATCAAGAAGATCCAAATTCAACCAGTTCAGGCTAGGAAACTTGCTTGAAAATCCCTTTTTCAGTGAAATACAGCTTACTCTACTGCAGAGTGCCAAAACTTGCTCCTATCGCTCTGAAACGCTCAAAATTGACATGAGTGAGTGTTCACCATAAATGAATTAAAAGACAGGTGAGACCATGTTTGCCATGAAATAGATCCAAATTCAGCAAGCTCAGGCTAGGAAACTTGTTTGAAAATCCTTTTTTCAGTAAAATTCAGCTTTCTCTACTGCACAGTGCAAAAAGACGCTTCTATCGCTCTGAAACGCTCAAAATTGACATAAGCCAGTTTGCACCTTTAATGAATGAAAGTGCAGGAAAAACCTTGTTTGCCATCAAGAAGATCCAAATTCAACCAGTTCAGGCTAGGAAACTTGCTTGAAAATCCCTTTTTCAGTGAAATACAGCTTACTCTACTGCAGAGTGCCAAAACTTGCTCCTATCGCTCTGAAACGCTCAAAATTGACATGAGTGAGTGTTCACCATAAATGAATTAAAAGACAGATGAGACCATGTTTGCCATGAAATAGATCCAAATTCAGCAAGTCCAGGCTAGGAAACTTGTTTGAAAATCCTTTTTTCAGTAAAATTCAGCTTTCTCTACTGCACAGTGCAAAAAGACGCTTCTATCGCTCTGAAACGCTCAAAATTGACATAAGCCAGTTT
The DNA here is from genome assembly GCF_040436345.1 of Pagrus major. Classification (NCBI taxonomy): domain Eukaryota; kingdom Metazoa; phylum Chordata; class Actinopteri; order Spariformes; family Sparidae; genus Pagrus; species Pagrus major. Next base: position 18,748,314 of record NC_133227.1, on the reverse strand, counting down.
GCACCTTTAATGAATGAAAGTGCAGGAAAAACCTTGTTTGCCATCAAGAATCCCCAAATTCAACCAGTTCAGGCTAGGAAACCTCAGTGAAAAACCTTTTTATAGTGAAATACAACTTTAGTTACTGCACAGTGCAAAAAGAGGCTTCTATCGCTCTGAAACGCTCAAAATTGACATGAGTGAGTGTTCACCATAAATGAATTAAAAGACAGGTGAGACCATGTTTGCCATGAAATAGATCCAAATTCAGCAAGTCCAGGCTAGGAAACTTGTTTGAAAATCCTTTTTTCAGTAAAATTCAGCTTTCTCTACTGCACAGTGCAAAAAGAGGCTTCTATCGCTCTGAAACGCTCAAAATTGACATAAGCCAGTTTGCACCTTTAATGAATGAAAGTGCAGGAAAAACCTTGTTTGCCATCAAGAAGATCCAAATTCAACCAGTTCAGGCTAGGAAACTTGCTTGAAAATCCCTTTTTCAGTGAAATACAGCTTACTCTACTGCAGAGTGCCAAAACTTGCTCCTATCGCTCTGAAACGCTCAAAATTGACATGAGTGAGTGTTCACCATAAATGAATTAAAAGACAGGTGAGACCATGTTTGCCATGAAATAGATCCAAATTCAGCAAGCTCAGGCTAGGAAACTTGTTTGAAAATCCTTTTTTCAGTAAAATTCAGCTTTCTCTACTGCACAGTGCAAAAAGACGCTTCTATCGCTCTGAAACGCTCAAAATTGACATAAGCCAGTTTGCACCTTTAATGAATGAAAGTGCAGGAAAAACCTTGTTTGCCATCAAGAAGATCCAAATTCAACCAGTTCAGGCTAGGAAACCTCAGTGAAAAACCTTTTTATAGTGAAATACAACTTTAGTTACTGCACAGTGCAAAAAGAGGCTTCTATCGCTCTGAAACGCTCAAAATTGACATGAGTGAGTGTTCACCATAAATGAATTAAAAGACAGGTGAGACCATGTTTGCCATGAAATAGATCCAAATTCAGCAAGTCCAGGCTAGGAAACTTGTTTGAAAATCCTTTTTTCAGTAAAATTCAGCTTTCTCTACTGCACAGTGCAAAAAGAGGCTTCTATCGCTCTGAAACGCTCAAAATTGACATAAGCCAGTTTGCACCTTTAATGAATGAAAGTGCAGGAAAAACCTTGTTTGCCATCAAGAAGATCCAAATTCAACCAGTTCAGGCTAGGAAACTTGCTTGAAAATCCCTTTTTCAGTGAAATACAGCTTACTCTGCTGCAGAGTGCCAAAACTTGCTCCTATCGCTCTGAAACGCTCAAAATTGACATAAGCCAGTTTTCACCTTTAATGAATGAAAGTACAGGAAAAACCTTGTTTGCCATCAAGAAGATCCAAATTCAACCAGTTCAGGCTAGGAAACCTCAGTGAAAAACCTTTTTATAGTGAAATACAACTTTAGTTACTGCACAGTGCAAAAAGAGGCTTCTATCGCTCTGAAACGCTCAAAATTGACATGAGTGAGTGTTCACCATAAATGAATTAAAAGACAGGTGAGACCATGTTTGCCATGAAATAGATCCAAATTCAGCAAGCTCAGGCTAGGAAACTTGTTTGAAAATCCTTTTTTCAGTAAAATTCAGCTTTCTCTACTGCACAGTGCAAAAAGACGCTTCTATCGCTCTGAAACGCTCAAAATTGACATAAGCCAGTTTGCACCTTTAATGAATGAAAGTGCAGGAAAAACCTTGTTTGCCATCAAGAAGATCCAAATTCAACCAGTTCAGGCTAGGAAACTTGCTTGAAAACCCTTTTTTCAGTCAAATACAGCTTATGCTCTTACACAATGCAAAAAGACGCTTCTCTCGCTCTGAAACGCTCAAAATTGACATAAGCCAGTTTGCACCTTTAATGAATGAAAGTGCAGGAAAAACCTTGTTTGCCATCAAGAAGAATCAAATTCAACCAGTTCAGGCTAGGAAACTTGCTTGAAAATCCCTTTTTCAGTGAAATACAGCTTACTCTACTGCAGAGTGCCAAAACTTGCTCCTATCGCTCTGAAACGCTCAAAATTGACATAAGCCAGTTTTCACCTTTAATGAATGAAAGTACAGGAAAAACCTTGTTTGCCATCAAGAAGATCCAAATTCAACCAGTTCAGGCTAGGAAACCTCAGTGAAAAACCTTTTTATAGTGAAATACAACTTTAGTTACTGCACAGTGCAAAACGAGGCTTCTATCGCTCTGAAACGCTCAAAATTGACATGAGTGAGTGTTCACCATAAATGAATTAAAAGACAGGTGAGACCATGTTTGCCATGAAATAGATCCAAATTCAGCAAGTCCAGGCTAGGAAACTTGTTTGAAAATTCTTTTTTCAGTAAAATTCAGCTTTCTCTACTGCACAGTGCAAAAAGACGCTTCTATCGCTCTGAAACGCTCAAAATTGACATAAGCCAGTTTGCACCTTTAATGAATGAAAGTGCAGGAAAAACCTTGTTTGCCATCAAGAAGATCCAAATTCAACCAGTTCAGGCTAGGAAACTTGCTTGAAAATCCCTTTTTCAGTGAAATACAGCTTACTCTACTGCAGAGTGCCAAAACTTGCTCCTATCGCTCTGAAACGCTCAAAATTGACATGAGTGAGTGTTCACCATAAATGAATTAAAAGACAGGTGAGACCATGTTTGCCATGAAATAGATCCAAATTCAGCAAGCTCAGGCTAGGAAACTTGTTTGAAAATCCTTTTTTCAGTAAAATTCAGCTTTCTCTACTGCACAGTGCAAAAAGACGCTTCTATCGCTCTGAAACGCTCAAAATTGACATAAGCCAGTTTGCACCTTTAATGAATGAAAGTGCAGGAAAAACCTTGTTTGCCATCAAGAAGATCCAAATTCAACCAGTTCAGGCTAGGAAACTTGCTTGAAAATCCCTTTTTCAGTGAAATACAGCTTACTCTACTGCAGAGTGCCAAAACTTGCTCCTATCGCTCTGAAACGCTCAAAATTGACATGAGTGAGTGTTCACCATAAATGAATTAAAAGACAGATGAGACCATGTTTGCCATGAAATAGATCCAAATTCAGCAAGTCCAGGCTAGGAAACTTGTTTGAAAATCCTTTTTTCAGTAAAATTCAGCTTTCTCTACTGCACAGTGCAAAAAGACGCTTCTATCGCTCTGAAACGCTCAAAATTGACATAAGCCAGTTTGCACCTTTAATGAATGAAAGTGCAGGAAAAACCTTGTTTGCCATCAAGAAGATCCAAATTCAACCAGTTCAGGCTAGGAAACCTCAGTGAAAAACCTTTTTATAGTGAAATACAACTTTAGTTACTGCACAGTGCAAAAAGAGGCTTCTATCGCTCTGAAACGCTCAAAATTGACATGAGTGAGTGTTCACCATAAATGAATTAAAAGACAGGTGAGACCATGTTTGCCATGAAATAGATCCAAATTCAGCAAGTCCAGGCTAGGAAACTTGTTTGAAAATCCTTTTTTCAGTAAAATTCAGCTTTCTCTACTGCACAGTGCAAAAAGACGCTTCTATCGCTCTGAAACGCTCAAAATTGACATAAGCCAGTTTGCACCTTTAATGAATGAAAGTGCAGGAAAAACCTTGTTTGCCATCAAGAAGATCCAAATTCAACCAGTTCAGGCTAGGAAACTTGCTTGAAAATCCCTTTTTCAGTGAAATACAGCTTACTCTACTGCAGAGTGCCAAAACTTGCTCCTATCGCTCTGAAACGCTCAAAATTGACATGAGTGAGTGTTCACCATAAATGAATTAAAAGACAGGTGAGACCATGTTTGCCATGAAATAGATCCAAATTCAGCAAGCTCAGGCTAGGAAACTTGTTTGAAAATCCTTTTTTCAGTAAAATTCAGCTTTCTCTACTGCACAGTGCAAAAAGACGCTTCTATCGCTCTGAAACGCTCAAAATTGACATAAGCCAGTTTGCACCTTTAATGAATGAAAGTGCAGGAAAAACCTTGTTTGCCATCAAGAAGATCCAAATTCAACCAGTTCAGGCTAGGAAACTTGCTTGAAAATCCCTTTTTCAGTGAAATACAGCTTACTCTACTGCAGAGTGCCAAAACTTGCTCCTATCGCTCTGAAACGCTCAAAATTGACATGAGTGAGTGTTCACCATAAATGAATTAAAAGACAGATGAGACCATGTTTGCCATGAAATAGATCCAAATTCAGCAAGTCCAGGCTAGGAAACTTGTTTGAAAATCCTTTTTTCAGTAAAATTCAGCTTTCTCTACTGCACAGTGCAAAAAGACGCTTCTATCCTCTGAAACGCTCAAAATTGACATAAGCCAGTTTGCACCTTTAATGAATGAAAGTGCAGGAAAAACCTTGTTTGCCATCAAGAAGATCCAAATTCAACCAGTTCAGGCTAGGAAACCTCAGTGAAAAACCTTTTTATAGTGAAATACAACTTTAGTTACTGCACAGTGCAAAAAGAGGCTTCTATCGCTCTGAAACGCTCAAAATTGACATGAGTGAGTGTTCACCATAAATGAATTAAAAGACAGGTGAGACCATGTTTGCCATGAAATAGATCCAAATTCAGCAAGTCCAGGCTAGGAAACTTGTTTGAAAATCCTTTTTTCAGTAAAATTCAGCTTTCTCTACTGCACAGTGCAAAAAGACGCTTCTATCGCTCTGAAACGCTCAAAATTGACATAAGCCAGTTTGCACCTTTAATGAATGAAAGTGCAGGAAAAACCTTGTTTGCCATCAAGAAGAATCAAATTCAACCAGTTCAGGCTAGGAAACTTGCTTGAAAATCCCTTTTTCAGTGAAATACAGCTTACTCTACTGCAGAGTGCCAAAACTTGCTCCTATCGCTCTGAAACGCTCAAAATTGACATAAGCCAGTTTTCACCTTTAATGAATGAAAGTACAGGAAAAACCTTGTTTGCCATCAAGAAGATCCAAATTCAACCAGTTCAGGCTAGGAAACCTCAGTGAAAAACCTTTTTATAGTGAAATACAACTTTAGTTACTGCACAGTGCAAAACGAGGCTTCTATCGCTCTGAAACGCTCAAAATTGACATGAGTGAGTGTTCACCATAAATGAATTAAAAGACAGGTGAGACCATGTTTGCCATGAAATAGATCCAAATTCAGCAAGTCCAGGCTAGGAAACTTGTTTGAAAATTCTTTTTTCAGTAAAATTCAGCTTTCTCTACTGCACAGTGCAAAAAGACGCTTCTATCGCTCTGAAACGCTCAAAATTGACATAAGCCAGTTTGCACCTTTAATGAATGAAAGTGCAGGAAAAACCTTGTTTGCCATCAAGAAGATCCAAATTCAACCAGTTCAGGCTAGGAAACTTGCTTGAAAATCCCTTTTTCAGTGAAATACAGCTTACTCTACTGCAGAGTGCCAAAACTTGCTCCTATCGCTCTGAAACGCTCAAAATTGACATAAGCCAGTTTGCACCTTTAATGAATGAAAGTGCAGGAAAAACCTTGTTTGCCATCAAGAAGATCCAAATTCAACCAGTTCAGGCTAGGAAACTTGCTTGAAAATCCCTTTTTCAGTGAAATACAGCTTACTCTACTGCAGAGTGCCAAAACTTGCTCCTATCGCTCTGAAACGCTCAAAATTGACATGAGTGAGTGTTCACCATAAATGAATTAAAAGACAGGTGAGACCATGTTTGCCATGAAATAGATCCAAATTCAGCAAGCTCAGGCTAGGAAACTTGTTTGAAAATCCTTTTTTCAGTAAAATTCAGCTTTCTCTACTGCACAGTGCAAAAAGACGCTTCTATCGCTCTGAAACGCTCAAAATTGACATAAGCCAGTTTGCACCTTTAATGAATGAAAGTGCAGGAAAAACCTTGTTTGCCATCAAGAAGATCCAAATTCAACCAGTTCAGGCTAGGAAACTTGCTTGAAAATCCCTTTTTCAGTGAAATACAGCTTACTCTACTGCAGAGTGCCAAAACTTGCTCCTATCGCTCTGAAACGCTCAAAATTGACATGAGTGAGTGTTCACCATAAATGAATTAAAAGACAGATGAGACCATGTTTGCCATGAAATAGATCCAAATTCAGCAAGTCCAGGCTAGGAAACTTGTTTGAAAATCCTTTTTTCAGTAAAATTCAGCTTTCTCTACTGCACAGTGCAAAAAGACGCTTCTATCGCTCTGAAACGCTCAAAATTGACATAAGCCAGTTTGCACCTTTAATGAATGAAAGTGCAGGAAAAACCTTGTTTGCCATCAAGAAGATCCAAATTCAACCAGTTCAGGCTAGGAAACCTCAGTGAAAAACCTTTTTATAGTGAAATACAACTTTAGTTACTGCACAGTGCAAAAAGAGGCTTCTATCGCTCTGAAACGCTCAAAATTGACATGAGTGAGTGTTCACCATAAATGAATTAAAAGACAGGTGAGACCATGTTTGCCATGAAATAGATCCAAATTCAGCAAGTCCAGGCTAGGAAACTTGTTTGAAAATCCTTTTTTCAGTAAAATTCAGCTTTCTCTACTGCACAGTGCAAAAAGAGGCTTCTATCGCTCTGAAACGCTCAAAATTGACATAAGCCAGTTTGCACCTTTAATGAATGAAAGTGCAGGAAAAACCTTGTTTGCCATCAAGAAGATCCAAATTCAACCAGTTCAGGCTAGGAAACTTGCTTGAAAATCCCTTTTTCAGTGAAATACAGCTTACTCTACTGCAGAGTGCCAAAACTTGCTCCTATCGCTCTGAAACGCTCAAAATTGACATAAGCCAGTTTTCACCTTTAATGAATGAAAGTACAGGAAAAACCTTGTTTGCCATCAAGAAGATCCAAATTCAACCAGTTCAGGCTAGGAAACCTCAGTGAAAAACCTTTTTATAGTGAAATACAACTTTAGTTACTGCACAGTGCAAAAAGAGGCTTCTATCGCTCTGAAACGCTCAAAATTGACATGAGTGAGTGTTCACCATAAATGAATGAAAAGACAGGTGAGACCATGTTTGCCATGAAATAGATCCAAATTCAGCAAGCTCAGGCTAGGAAACTTGTTTGAAAATCCTTTTTTCAGTAAAATTCAGCTTTCTCTACTGCACAGTGCAAAAAGACGCTTCTATCGCTCTGAAACGCTCAAAATTGACATAAGCCAGTTTGCACCTTTAATGAATGAAAGTGCAGGAAAAACCTTGTTTGCAATCAAGAAGATCCAAATTCAACCAGTTCAGGCTAGGAAACTTGCTTGAAAATCCCTTTTTCAGTGAAATACAGCTTACTCTACTGCAGAGTGCCAAAACTTGCTCCTATCGCTCTGAAACGCTCAAAATTGACATGAGTGAGTGTTCACCATAAATGAATTAAAAGACAGGTGAGACCATGTTTGCCATGAAATAGATCCAAATTCAGCAAGCTCAGGCTAGGAAACTTGTTTGAAAATCCTTTTTTCAGTAAAATTCAGCTTTCTCTACTGCACAGTGCAAAAAGACGCTTCTATCGCTCTGAAACGCTCAAAATTGACATAAGCCAGTTTGCACCTTTAATGAATGAAAGTGCAGGAAAAACCTTGTTTGCCATCAAGAAGATCCAAATTCAACCAGTTCAGGCTAGGAAACTTGCTTGAAAATCCCTTTTTCAGTGAAATACAGCTTACTCTACTGCAGAGTGCCAAAACTTGCTCCTATCGCTCTGAAACGCTCAAAATTGACATAAGCCAGTTTTCACCTTTAATGAATGAAAGTACAGGAAAAACCTTGTTTGCCATCAAGAAGATCCAAATTCAACCAGTTCAGGCTAGGAAACCTCAGTGAAAAACCTTTTTATAGTGAAATACAACTTTAGTTACTGCACAGTGCAAAACTAGGCTTCTATCGCTCTGAAACGCTCAAAATTGACATGAGTGAGTGTTCACCATAAATGAATTAAAAGACAGGTGAGACCATGTTTGCCATGAAATAGATCCAAATTCAGCAAGTCCAGGCTAGGAAACTTGTTTGAAAATCCTTTTTTCAGTAAAATTCAGCTTTCTCTACTGCACAGTGCAAAAAGAGGCTTCTATCGCTCTGAAACGCTCAAAATTGACATAAGCCAGTTTGCACCTTTAATGAATGAAAGTGCAGGAAAAACCTTGTTTGCCATCAAGAAGATCCAAATTCAACCAGTTCAGGCTAGGAAACTTGCTTGAAAATCCCTTTTTCAGTGAAATACAGCTTACTCTACTGCAGAGTGCCAAAACTTGCTCCTATCGCTCTGAAACGCTCAAAATTGACATGAGTGAGTGTTCACCATAAATGAATTAAAAGACAGGTGAGACCATGTTTGCCATGAAATAGATCCAAATTCAGCAAGCTCAGGCTAGGAAACTTGTTTGAAAATCCTTTTTTCAGTAAAATTCAGCTTTCTCTACTGCACAGTGCAAAAAGACGCTTCTATCGCTCTGAAACGCTCAAAATTGACATAAGCCAGTTTGCACCTTTAATGAATGAAAGTGCAGGAAAAACCTTGTTTGCCATCAAGAAGATCCAAATTCAACCAGTTCAGGCTAGGAAACTTGCTTGAAAATCCCTTTTTCAGTGAAATACAGCTTACTCTACTGCAGAGTGCCAAAACTTGCTCCTATCGCTCTGAAACGCTCAAAATTGACATGAGTGAGTGTTCACCATAAATGAATTAAAAGACAGATGAGACCATGTTTGCCATGAAATAGATCCAAATTCAGCAAGTCCAGGCTAGGAAACTTGTTTGAAAATCCTTTTTTCAGTAAAATTCAGCTTTCTCTACTGCACAGTGCAAAAAGACGCTTCTATCGCTCTGAAACGCTCAAAATTGACATAAGCCAGTTTGCACCTTTAATGAATGAAAGTGCAGGAAAAACCTTGTTTGCCATCAAGAAGATCCAAATTCAACCAGTTCAGGCTAGGAAACTTGCTTGAAAATCCCTTTTTCAGTGAAATACAGCTTACTCTACTGCAGAGTGCCAAAACTTGCTCCTATCGCTCTGAAACGCTCAAAATTGACATAAGCCAGTTTTCACCTTTAATGAATGAAAGTACAGGAAAAACCTTGTTTGCCATCAAGAAGATCCAAATTCAACCAGTTCAGGCTAGGAAACCTCAGTGAAAAACCTTTTTATAGTGAAATACAACTTTAGTTACTGCACAGTGCAAAACGAGGCTTCTATCGCTCTGAAACGCTCAAAATTGACATGAGTGAGTGTTCACCATAAATGAATTAAAAGACAGGTGAGACCATGTTTGCCATGAAATAGATCCAAATTCAGCAAGTCCAGGCTAGGAAACTTGTTTGAAAATTCTTTTTTCAGTAAAATTCAGCTTTCTCTACTGCACAGTGCAAAAAGACGCTTCTATCGCTCTGAAACGCTCAAAATTGACATAAGCCAGTTTGCACCTTTAATGAATGAAAGTGCAGGAAAAACCTTGTTTGCCATCAAGAAGATCCAAATTCAACCAGTTCAGGCTAGGAAACTTGCTTGAAAATCCCTTTTTCAGTGAAATACAGCTTACTCTACTGCAGAGTGCCAAAACTTGCTCCTATCGCTCTGAAACGCTCAAAATTGACATAAGCCAGTTTTCACCTCTAATGAATGAAAGTACAGGAAAAACCTTGTTTGCCATCAAGAAGATCCAAATTCAAGCAGTTCAGGCTAGGAAACCTCAGTGAAAATCCTTTTTATAGTGAAATACAACTTTAGTTACTGCACAGTGCAAAAAGAGGCTTCTATCGCTCTGAAACGCTCAAAATTGACATGAGCGAGTGTTCACCATAAATGAATTAAAAGACAGGTGAGACCATGTTTGCCATGAAATAGATCCAAATTCAGCAAGTCCAGGCTAGGAAACTTGTTTGAAAATCCTTTTTTCAGTAAAATTCAGCTTTCTCTACTGCACAGTGCAAAAAGACGCTTCTATCGCTCTGAAACGCTCAAAATTGACATAAGCCAGTTTGCACCTTTAATGAATGAAAGTGCAGGAAAAACCTTGTTTGCCATCAAGAAGATCCAAATTCAACCAGTTCAGGCTAGGAAACTTGCTTGAAAATCCCTTTTTCAGTGAAATACAGCTTACTCTACTGCAGAGTGCCAAAACTTGCTCCTATCGCTCTGAAACGCTCAAAATTGACATGAGTGAGTGTTCACCATAAATGAATTAAAAGACAGATGAGACCATGTTTGCCATGAAATAGATCCAAATTCAGCAAGTCCAGGCTAGGAAACTTGTTTGAAAATCCTTTTTTCAGTAAAATTCAGCTTTCTCTACTGCACAGTGCAAAAAGACGCTTCTATCGCTCTGAAACGCTCAAAATTGACATAAGCCAGTTTGCACCTTTAATGAATGAAAGTGCAGGAAAAACCTTGTTTGCCATCAAGAAGATCCAAATTCAACCAGTTCAGGCTAGGAAACCTCAGTGAAAAACCTTTTTATAGTGAAATACAACTTTAGTTACTGCACAGTGCAAAAAGAGGCTTCTATCGCTCTGAAACGCTCAAAATTGACATGAGTGAGTGTTCACCATAAATGAATTAAAAGACAGGTGAGACCATGTTTGCCATGAAATAGATCCAAATTCAGCAAGTCCAGGCTAGGAAACTTGTTTGAAAATCCTTTTTTCAGTAAAATTCAGCTTTCTCTACTGCACAGTGCAAAAAGAGGCTTCTATCGCTCTGAAACGCTCAAAATTGACATAAGCCAGTTTGCACCTTTAATGAATGAAAGTGCAGGAAAAACCTTGTTTGCCATCAAGAAGATCCAAATTCAACCAGTTCAGGCTAGGAAACTTGCTTGAAAATCCCTTTTTCAGTGAAATACAGCTTACTCTACTGCAGAGTGCCAAAACTTGCTCCTATCGCTCTGAAACGCTCAAAATTGACATGAGTGAGTGTTCACCATAAATGAATTAAAAGACAGGTGAGACCATGTTTGCCATGAAATAGATCCAAATTCAGCAAGCTCAGGCTAGGAAACTTGTTTGAAAATCCTTTTTTCAGTAAAATTCAGCTTTCTCTACTGCACAGTGCAAAAAGACGCTTCTATCGCTCTGAAACGCTCAAAATTGACATAAGCCAGTTTGCACCTTTAATGAATGAAAGTGCAGGAAAAACCTTGTTTGCCATCAAGAAGATCCAAATTCAACCAGTTCAGGCTAGGAAACTTGCTTGAAAATCCCTTTTTCAGTGAAATACAGCTTACTCTACTGCAGAGTGCCAAAACTTGCTCCTATCGCTCTGAAACGCTCAAAATTGACATGAGTGAGTGTTCACCATAAATGAATTAAAAGACAGATGAGACCATGTTTGCCATGAAATAGATCCAAATTCAACCAGTTCAGGCTAGGAAACTTGCTTGAAAATCCCTTTTTCAGTGAAATACAGCTTACTCTACTGCAGAGTGCCAAAACTTGCTCCTATCGCTCTGAAACGCTCAAAATTGACATAAGCCAGTTTTCACCTTTAATGAATGAAAGTACAGGAAAAACCTTGTTTGCCATCAAGAAGATCCAAATTCAACCAGTTCAGGCTAGGAAACCTCAGTGAAAAACCTTTTTATAGTGAAATACAACTTTAGTTACTGCACAGTGCAAAACGAGGCTTCTATCGCTCTGAAACGCTCAAAATTGACATGAGTGAGTGTTCACCATAAATGAATTAAAAGACAGGTGAGACCATGTTTGCCATGAAATAGATCCAAATTCAGCAAGTCCAGGCTAGGAAACTTGTTTGAAAATCCTTTTTTCAGTAAAATTCAGCTTTCTCTACTGCACAGTGCAAAAAGACGCTTCTATCGCTCTGAAACGCTCAAAATTGACATAAGCCAGTTTGCACCTTTAATGAATGAAAGTGCAGGAAAAACCTTGTTTGCCATCAAGAAGAATCAAATTCAACCAGTTCAGGCTAGGAAACTTGCTTGAAAATCCCTTTTTCAGTGAAATACAGCTTACTCTACTGCAGAGTGCCAAAACTTGCTCCTATCGCTCTGAAACGCTCAAAATTGACATAAGCCAGTTTTCACCTTTAATGAATGAAAGTACAGGAAAAACCTTGTTTGCCATCAAGAAGATCCAAATTCAACCAGTTCAGGCTAGGAAACCTCAGTGAAAAACCTTTTTATAGTGAAATACAACTTTAGTTACTGCACAGTGCAAAAAGAGGCTTCTATCGCTCTGAAACGCTCAAAATTGACATGAGTGAGTGTTCACCATAAATGAATTAAAAGACAGGTGAGACCATGTTTGCCATGAAATAGATCCAAATTCAGCAAGTCCAGGCTAGGAAACTTGTTTGAAAATCCTTTTTTCAGTAAAATTCAGCTTTCTCTACTGCACAGTGCAAAAAGACGCTTCTATCGCTCTGAAACGCTCAAAATTGACATAAGCCAGTTTGCACCTTTAATGAATGAAAGTGCAGGAAAAACCTTGTTTGCCATCAAGAAGATCCAAATTCAACCAGTTCAGGCTAGGAAACTTGCTTGAAAATCCCTTTTTCAGTGAAATACAGCTTACTCTACTGCAGAGTGCCAAAACTTGCTCCTATCGCTCTGAAACGCTCAAAATTGACATGAGTGAGTGTTCACCATAAATGAATTAAAAGACAGGTGAGACCATGTTTGCCATGAAATAGATCCAAATTCAGCAAGCTCAGGCTAGGAAACTTGTTTGAAAATCCTTTTTTCAGTAAAATTCAGCTTTCTCTACTGCACAGTGCAAAAAGACGCTTCTATCGCTCTGAAACGCTCAAAATTGACATAAGCCAGTTTGCACCTTTAATGAATGAAAGTGCAGGAAAAACCTTGTTTGCCATCAAGAAGATCCAAATTCAACCAGTTCAGGCTAGGAAACTTGCTTGAAAATCCCTTTTTCAGTGAAATACAGCTTACTCTACTGCAGAGTGCCAAAACTTGCTCCTATCGCTCTGAAACGCTCAAAATTGACATGAGTGAGTGTTCACCATAAATGAATTAAAAGACAGATGAGACCATGTTTGCCATGAAATAGATCCAAATTCAGCAAGTCCAGGCTAGGAAACTTGTTTGAAAATCCTTTTTTCAGTAAAATTCAGCTTTCTCTACTGCACAGTGCAAAAAGACGCTTCTATCGCTCTGAAACGCTCAAAATTGACATAAGCCAGTTTGCACCTTTAATGAATGAAAGTGCAGGAAAAACCTTGTTTGCCATCAAGAAGATCCAAATTCAACCAGTTCAGGCTAGGAAACCTCAGTGAAAAACCTTTTTATAGTGAAATACAACTTTAGTTACTGCACAGTGCAAAAAGAGGCTTCTATCGCTCTGAAACGCTCAAAATTGACATGAGTGAGTGTTCACCATAAATTAATTAAAAGACAGGTGAGACCATGTTTGCCATGAAATAGATCCAAATTCAGCAAGTCCAGGCTAGGAAACTTGTTTGAAAATCCTTTTTTCAGTAAAATTCAGCTTTCTCTACTGCACAGTGCAAAAAGACGCTTCTATCGCTCTGAAACGCTCAAAATTGACATAAGCCAGTTTGCACCTTTAATGAATGAAAGTGCAGGAAAAACCTTGTTTGCCATCAAGAAGAATCAAATTCAACCAGTTCAGGCTAGGAAACTTGCTTGAAAATCCCTTTTTCAGTGAAATACAGCTTACTCTACTGCAGAGTGCCAAAACTTGCTCCTATCGCTCTGAAACGCTCAAAATTGACATAAGCCAGTTTTCACCTTTAATGAATGAAAGTACAGGAAAAACCTTGTTTGCCATCAAGAAGATCCAAATTCAACCAGTTCAGGCTAGGAAACCTCAGTGAAAAACCTTTTTATAGTGAAATACAACTTTAGTTACTGCACAGTGCAAAACGAGGCTTCTATCGCTCTGAAACGCTCAAAATTGACATGAGTGAGTGTTCACCATAAATGAATTAAAAGACAGGTGAGACCATGTTTGCCATGAAATAGATCCAAATTCAGCAAGTCCAGGCTAGGAAACTTGTTTGAAAATTCTTTTTTCAGTAAAATTCAGCTTTCTCTACTGCACAGTGCAAAAAGACGCTTCTATCGCTCTGAAACGCTCAAAATTGACATAAGCCAGTTTGCACCTTTAATGAATGAAAGTGCAGGAAAAACCTTGTTTGCCATCAAGAAGATCCAAATTCAACCAGTTCAGGCTAGGAAACTTGCTTGAAAATCCCTTTTTCAGTGAAATACAGCTTACTCTACTGCAGAGTGCCAAAACTTGCTCCTATCGCTCTGAAACGCTCAAAATTGACATAAGCCAGTTTTCACCTCTAATGAATGAAAGTACAGGAAAAACCTTGTTTGCCATCAAGAAGATCCAAATTCAAGCAGTTCAGGCTAGGAAACCTCAGTGAAAATCCTTTTTATAGTGAAATACAACTTTAGTTACTGCACAGTGCAAAAAGAGGCTTCTATCGCTCTGAAACGCTCAAAATTGACATGAGCGAGTGTTCACAATAAATGAATTAAAAGACAGGTGAGACCATGTTTGCCATGAAATAGATCCAAATTCAGCAAGTCCAGGCTAGGAAACTTGTTTGAAAATCCTTTTTTCAGTAAAATTCAGCTTTCTCTACTGCACAGTGCAAAAAGACGCTTCTATCGCTCTGAAACGCTCAAAATTGACATAAGCCAGTTTGCACCTTTAATGAATGAAAGTGCAGGAAAAACCTTGTTTGCCATCAAGAAGATCCAAATTCAACCAGTTCAGGCTAGGAAACTTGCTTGAAAATCCCTTTTTCAGTGAAATACAGCTTACTCTACTGCAGAGTGCCAAAACTTGCTCCTATCGCTCTGAAACGCTCAAAATTGACATGAGTGAGTGTTCACCATAAATGAATTAAAAGACAGGTGAGACCATGTTTGCCATGAAATAGATCCAAATTCAGCAAGCTCAGGCTAGGAAACTTGTTTGAAAATCCTTTTTTCAGTAAAATTCAGCTTTCTCTACTGCACAGTGCAAAAAGACGCTTCTATCGCTCTGAAACGCTCAAAATTGACATAAGCCAGTTTGCACCTTTAATGAATGAAAGTGCAGGAAAAACCTTGTTTGCCATCAAGAAGATCCAAATTCAACCAGTTCAGGCTAGGAAACTTGCTTGAAAATCCCTTTTTCAGTGAAATACAGCTTACTCTACTGCAGAGTGCCAAAACTTGCTCCTATCGCTCTGAAACGCTCAAAATTGACATGAGTGAGTGTTCACCATAAATGAATTAAAAGACAGATGAGACCATGTTTGCCATGAAATAGATCCAAATTCAGCAAGTCCAGGCTAGGAAACTTGTTTGAAAATCCTTTTTTCAGTAAAATTCAGCTTTCTCTACTGCACAGTGCAAAAAGACGCTTCTATCGCTCTGAAACGCTCAAAATTGACATAAGCCAGTTTGCACCTTTAATGAATGAAAGTGCAGGAAAAACCTTGTTTGCCATCAAGAATCCCCAAATTCAACCAGTTCAGGCTAGGAAACCTCAGTGAAAAACCTTTTTATAGTGAAATACAACTTTAGTTACTGCACAGTGCAAAAAGAGGCTTCTATCGCTCTGAAACGCTCAAAATTGACATGAGTGAGTGTTCACCATAAATGAATTAAAAGACAGGTGAGACCATGTTTGCCATGAAATAGATCCAAATTCAGCAAGTCCAGGCTAGGAAACTTGTTTGAAAATCCTTTTTTCAGTAAAATTCAGCTTTCTCTACTGCACAGTGCAAAAAGAGGCTTCTATCGCTCTGAAACGCTCAAAATTGACATAAGCCAGTTTGCACCTTTAATGAATGAAAGTGCAGGAAAAACCTTGTTTGCCATCAAGAAGATCCAAATTCAACCAGTTCAGGCTAGGAAACTTGCTTGAAAATCCCTTTTTCAGTGAAATACAGCTTACTCTACTGCAGAGTGCCAAAACTTGCTCCTATCGCTCTGAAACGCTCAAAATTGACATGAGTGAGTGTTCACCATAAATGAATTAAAAGACAGGTGAGACCATGTTTGCCATGAAATAGATCCAAATTCAGCAAGCTCAGGCTAGGAAACTTGTTTGAAAATCCTTTTTTCAGTAAAATTCAGCTTTCTCTACTGCACAGTGCAAAAAGACGCTTCTATCGCTCTGAAACGCTCAAAATTGACATAAGCCAGTTTGCACCTTTAATGAATGAAAGTGCAGGAAAAACCTTGTTTGCCATCAAGAAGATCCAAATTCAACCAGTTCAGGCTAGGAAACCTCAGTGAAAAACCTTTTTATAGTGAAATACAACTTTAGTTACTGCACAGTGCAAAAAGAGGCTTCTATCGCTCTGAAACGCTCAAAATTGACATGAGTGAGTGTTCACCATAAATGAATTAAAAGACAGGTGAGACCATGTTTGCCATGAAATAGATCCAAATTCAGCAAGTCCAGGCTAGGAAACTTGTTTGAAAATCCTTTTTTCAGTAAAATTCAGCTTTCTCTACTGCACAGTGCAAAAAGAGGCTTCTATCGCTCTGAAACGCTCAAAATTGACATAAGCCAGTTTGCACCTTTAATGAATGAAAGTGCAGGAAAAACCTTGTTTGCCATCAAGAAGATCCAAATTCAACCAGTTCAGGCTAGGAAACTTGCTTGAAAATCCCTTTTTCAGTGAAATACAGCTTACTCTGCTGCAGAGTGCCAAAACTTGCTCCTATCGCTCTGAAACGCTCAAAATTGACATAAGCCAGTTTTCACCTTTAATGAATGAAAGTACAGGAAAAACCTTGTTTGCCATCAAGAAGATCCAAATTCAACCAGTTCAGGCTAGGAAACCTCAGTGAAAAACCTTTTTATAGTGAAATACAACTTTAGTTACTGCACAGTGCAAAAAGAGGCTTCTATCGCTCTGAAACGCTCAAAATTGACATGAGTGAGTGTTCACCATAAATGAATTAAAAGACAGGTGAGACCATGTTTGCCATGAAATAGATCCAAATTCAGCAAGCTCAGGCTAGGAAACTTGTTTGAAAATCCTTTTTTCAGTAAAATTCAGCTTTCTCTACTGCACAGTGCAAAAAGACGCTTCTATCGCTCTGAAACGCTCAAAATTGACATAAGCCAGTTTGCACCTTTAATGAATGAAAGTGCAGGAAAAACCTTGTTTGCCATCAAGAAGATCCAAATTCAACCAGTTCAGGCTAGGAAACTTGCTTGAAAACCCTTTTTTCAGTCAAATACAGCTTATGCTCTTACACAATGCAAAAAGACGCTTCTCTCGCTCTGAAACGCTCAAAATTGACATAAGCCAGTTTTCACCTTTAATGAATGAAAGTGCAGGAAAAACCTTGTTTGCCATCAAAAAGATCCAAATTCAACCAGTTCAGGCTAGGAAACTTGCTTGAAAATCCCTTTTTCAGTGAAATACAGCTTACTCTACTGCAGAGTGCCAAAACTTGCTCCTATCGCTCTGAAACGCTCAAAATTGACATGAGTGAGTGTTCACCATAAATGAATTAAAAGACAGGTGAGACCATGTTTGCCATGAAATAGATCCAAATTCAGCAAGTCCAGGCTAGGAAACTTGTTTGAAAATCCTTTTTTCAGTAAAATTCAGCTTTCTCTACTGCACAGTGCAAAAAGACGCTTCTATCGCTCTGAAACGCTCAAAATTGACATAAGCCAGTTTGCACCTTTAATGAATGAAAGTGCAGGAAAAACCTTGTTTGCCATCAAGAAGAATCAAATTCAACCAGTTCAGGCTAGGAAACTTGCTTGAAAATCCCTTTTTCAGTGAAATACAGCTTACTCTACTGCAGAGTGCCAAAACTTGCTCCTATCGCTCTGAAACGCTCAAAATTGACATAAGCCAGTTTTCACCTTTAATGAATGAAAGTACAGGAAAAACCTTGTTTGCCATCAAGAAGATCCAAATTCAACCAGTTCAGGCTAGGAAACCTCAGTGAAAAACCTTTTTATAGTGAAATACAACTTTAGTTACTGCACAGTGCAAAAAGAGGCTTCTATCGCTCTGAAACGCTCAAAATTGACACGAGTGAGTGTTCACCATAAATGAATTAAAAGACAGGTGAGACCATGTTTGCCATGAAATAGATCCAAATTCAGCAAGTCCAGGCTAGGAAACTTGTTTGAAAATCCTTTTTTCAGTAAAATTCAGCTTTCTCTACTGCACAGTGCAAAAAGACGCTTCTATCGCTCTGAAACGCTCAAAATTGACATAAGCCAGTTTGCACCTTTAATGAATGAAAGTGCAGGAAAAACCTTGTTTGCCATCAAGAAGATCCAAATTCAACCAGTTCAGGCTAGGAAACTTGCTTGAAAATCCCTTTTTCAGTGAAATACAGCTTACTCTACTGCAGAGTGCCAAAACTTGCTCCTATCGCTCTGAAACGCTCAAAATTGACATAAGCCAGTTTTCACCTTTAATGAATGAAAGTACAGGAAAAACCTTGTTTGCCATCAAGAAGATCCAAATTCAACCAGTTCAGGCTAGGAAACCTCAGTGAAAAACCTTTTTATAGTGAAATACAACTTTAGTTACTGCACAGTGCAAAAAGAGGCTTCTATCGCTCTGAAACGCTCAAAATTGACATGAGTGAGTGTTCACCATAAATGAATGAAAAGACAGGTAAGACCATGTTTGCCATGAAATAGATCCAAATTCAGCAAGTCCAGGCTAGGAAACTTGTTTGAAAATCCTTTTTTCAGTAAAATTCAGCTTTCTCTACTGCACAGTGCAAAAGACGCTTCTATCGCTCTGAAACGCTCAAAATTGACATAAGCCAGTTTGCACCTTTAATGAATGAAAGTGCAGGAAAAACCTTGTTTGCCATCAAGAAGATCCAAATTCAACCAGTTCAGGCTAGGAAACTTGCTTGAAAATCCCTTTTTCAGTGAAATACAGCTTACTCTACTGCAGAGTGCCAAAACTTGCTCCTATCGCTCTGAAACGCTCAAAATTGACATGAGTGAGTGTTCACCATAAATGAATTAAAAGACAGGTGAGACCATGTTTGCCATGAAATAGATCCAAATTCAGCAAGTCCAGGCTAGGAAACTTGCTTGAAAATCCCTTTTTCAGTGAAATACAGCTTACTCTACTGCAGAGTGCCAAAACTTGCTCCTATCGCTCTGAAACGCTCAAAATTGACATGAGTGAGTGTTCACCATAAATGAATTAAAAGACAGGTGAGACCATGTTTGCCATGAAATAGATCCAAATTCAGCAAGTCCAGGCTAGGAAACTTGTTTGAAAATCCTTTTTTCAGTAAAATTCAGCTTTCTCTACTGCACAGTGCAAAAAGACGCTTCTATCGCTCTGAAACGCTCAAAATTGACATAAGCCAGTTTGCACCTTTAATGAATGAAAGTGCAGGAAAAACCTTGTTTGCCATCAAGAAGAATCAAATTCAACCAGTTCAGGCTAGGAAACTTGCTTGAAAATCCCTTTTTCAGTGAAATACAGCTTACTCTACTGCAGAGTGCCAAAACTTGCTCCTATCGCTCTGAAACGCTCAAAATTGACATAAGCCAGTTTTCACCTTTAATGAATGAAAGTACAGGAAAAACCTTGTTTGCCATCAAGAAGATCCAAATTCAACCAGTTCAGGCTAGGAAACCTCAGTGAAAAACCTTTTTATAGTGAAATACAACTTTAGTTACTGCACAGTGCAAAAAGAGGCTTCTATCGCTCTGAAACGCTCAAAATTGACATGAGTGAGTGTTCACCATAAATGAATTAAAAGACAGGTGAGACCATGTTTGCCATGAAATAGATCCAAATTCAGCAAGTCCAGGCTAGGAAATTTGTTTGAAAATCCTTTTTTCAGTAAAATTCAGCTTTCTCTACTGCACAGTGCAAAAAGACGCTTCTATCGCTCTGAAACGCTCAAAATTGACATAAGCCAGTTTGCACCTTTAATGAATGAAAGTGCAGGAAAAACCTTGTTTGCCATCAAGAAGATCCAAATTCAACCAGTTCAGGCTAGGAAACTTGCTTGAAAATCCATTTTTCAGTGAAATACAGCTTACTCTACTGCAGAGTGCCAAAACTTGCTCCTATCGCTCTGAAACGCTCAAAATTGACATAAGCCAGTTTGCACCTTTAATGAATGAAAGTGCAGGAAAAACCTTGTTTGCCATCAAGAAGATCCAAATTCAACCAGTTCAGGCTAGGAAACCTCAGTGAAAAACCTTTTTATAGTGAAATACAACTTTAGTTACTGCACAGTGCAAAAAGAGGCTTCTATCGCTCTGAAACGCTCAAAATTGACATGAGTGAGTGTTCACCATAAATGAATTAAAAGACAGGTGAGACCATGTTTGCCAT
Source organism: Pagrus major (assembly GCF_040436345.1). NCBI lineage: Eukaryota > Metazoa > Chordata > Actinopteri > Spariformes > Sparidae > Pagrus > Pagrus major. The sequence continues at coordinate 18,728,076 of NC_133227.1, read as the reverse complement.
GAAATAGATCCAAATTCAGCAAGTCCAGGCTAGGAAACTTGCTTGAAAATCCTTTTTTGACTCAAATACAGCTTACTCTACTGCAGAGTGCCAAAACGTGCTCCTATCACTCTGAAACGCTCAAAATTGACATAAGCCAGTTTGCACCTTTAATGAATGAAAGTGCAGGAAAAACCTTGTTTGCCATCAAGAAGATCCAAATTCAACCAGTTCAGGCTAGGAAACTTGCTTGAAAACCCTTTTTTCAGTCAAATACAGCTTATGCTTTTACACAATGCAAAAAGACGCTTCTCTCGCTCTGAAACGCTCAAAATTGACATAAGCCAGTTTGCACCTTTAATGAATGAAAGTACAGGAAAAACCTTGTTTGCCATCAAGAAGATCCAAATTCAACCAGTTCAGGCTAGGAAACTTGCTTGAAAATCCCTTTTTCAGTGAAATACAGCTTACTCTACTGCAGAGTGCCAAAACTTGCTCCTATCGCTCTGAAACGCTCAAAATTGACATAAGCCAGTTTGCACCTTTAATGAATGAAAGTGCAGGAAAAACCTTGTTTGCCATCAAGAAGATCCAAATTCAACCAGTTCAGGCTAGGAAACCTCAGTGAAAAACCTTTTTATAGTGAAATACAACTTTAGTTACTGCACAGTGCAAAAAGAGGCTTGTATCGCTCTGAAACGCTCAAAATTGACATGAGTGAGTGTTCACCATAAATGAATTAAAAGACAGGTGAGACCATGTTTGCCATGAAATAGATCCAAATTCAGCAAGTCCAGGCTAGGAAACTTGTTTGAAAATCCTTTTTTCAGTAAAATTCAGCTTTCTCTACTGCACAGTGCAAAAAGACGCTTCTATCGCTCTGAAACGCTCAAAATTGACATAAGCCAGTTTGCACCTTTAATGAATGAAAGTGCAGGAAAAACCTTGTTTGCCATCAAGAAGATCCAAATTCAACCAGTTCAGGCTAGGAAACCTCAGTGAAAAACCTTTTTATAGTGAAATACAACTTTAGTTACTGCACAGTGCAAAAAGAGGCTTGTATCGCTCTGAAACGCTCAAAATTGACATGAGTGAGTGTTCACCATAAATGAATTAAAAGACAGGTGAGACCATGTTTGCCATGAAATAGATCCAAATTCAGCAAGTCCAGGCTAGGAAACTTGTTTGAAAATCCTTTTTTCAGTAAAATTCAGCTTTCTCTACTGCACAGTGCAAAAAGACGCTTCTATTGCTCTGAAACGCTCAAAATTGACATAAGCCAGTTTTCACCTTTAATGAATGAAAGTACAGGAAAAACCTTGTTTGCCATCAAGAAGATCCAAATTCAACCAGTTCAGGCTAGGAAACCTCAGTGAAAAACCTTTTTATAGTGAAATACAACTTTAGTTACTGCACAGTGCAAAAAGAGGCTTCTATCGCTCTGAAACGCTCAAAATTGACATGAGTGAGTGTTCACCATAAATGAATTAAAAGACAGGTGAGACCATGTTTGCCATGAAATAGATCCAAATTCAGCAAGTCCAGGCTAGGAAACTTGTTTGAAAATCCTTTTTTCAGTAAAATTCAGCTTTCTCTACTGCACAGTGCAAAAAGACGCTTCTATCGCTCTGAAACGCTCAAAATTGACATAAGCCAGTTTGCACCTTTAATGAATGAAAGTGCAGGAAAAACCTTGTTTGCCATCAAGAAGATCCAAATTCAACCAGTTCAGGCTAGGAAACTTGCTTGAAAATCCCTTTTTCAGTGAAATACAGCTTACTCTACTGCAGAGTGCCAAAACTTGCTCCTATCGCTCTGAAACGCTCAAAATTGACATAAGCCAGTTT